>NC_142872.1:43587222-43894166 GCF_051225735.1 Oryctolagus cuniculus | reverse complement strand
CTTCATAAGCAAGGAATAATTTGGATTTTGTTCTAAGTGTGAATAAAAACCATTGGAGTGTTTAAAGCAGCAGGGCTTGCTTCACATTTTACAACAATCATTCTGCATTCTTTATAGCTTATAGTTCCTTCCAAATTTCTACAATAAAGATGTAACAATATGCATTTTTAAAAGTAAAAAACAAGACAGGATGGGAAACAATATTGGGGTCCTTGCTTTCAAATTTATTTGACAATTCCCTATAAGACCAAGTCAAGGAGAAATGATACGAGCAAATTTCATGACCTGCAAACAGGCACTGCAGGAAATACTGAACACCCCTGGCTGTGCCCTTCAACACAGAGGGTAAAGTTATTTTTATGAGGAAGATAAATGAGCCAAACAAAATATCTCTTTCATGCTTGTAAGTTGCTGCTCAGGAACATGCTAAATGAACTCCCATCCATGGAAGTACTTGTCTGATGAGGAGCTGGGAAAAGGCAGCTGACCTCCATCAGCTCAGTTTCCCTTCCTGGAGCTACTCAAGCCATGCGGTAGTCCTTGTCATACTAGGACAAAAAGCCACAGTGCTTGCCATATCCATTCAAAACTGAAAGCTCTGGGATATGATGTATGACAGGAGACTGGGCGTGCACCCAGGACTTCCAGGATATGTCTATGGAGTACCTACGCATGTCCTAGGTGATAAAATTTGGTCTGAGTAAGGCCATATACCTCCAAATCCCCTTGACTTTCTTACTGTTGTCAGACACCTAGTCTTAATCAAGTATATTATGCTGTTGCATTTGAGGGTCTCCAAAATGTAAATGTGCTCACGTCACAAGTGAGCGACACTGGGTCCTGAGATAATAGCTGTAAGACGCAGACAATTTTAGCATCCACTTCCCAGTGAGGGCAAGACCCTAAGGGCCAGTGGCAAGAGAAAGTAAAGTTTCAAGAAATCACTGAAATTTGACAACTTTGAGACCAATGGCACAAAGGACAAGGAAAAGAAAGGGATCTGAATCTGCTGCTGGCTTTGTTTCCTATGGATTCTGTGACCTTAGGCCACACATGTAGTTTCTCCAGCCTTAGTTTCCAGATGTACAAGACAAAGATGATAATAACTACCTCCTAGGATTGATGTGATGATAGGAAACACAATTTTAAAACATCGTCTATTGTGTGTGATAGGTAGGAGGTTGGGAAGCTACAGAAGACAAGTGAACATCCTCTATTGTGTGTGATTGGTAGGATTCCCTTGCTGACCACAAGAAACCGGGGCGGGGGGCGTGGCGCTGTGGCATAGGAGGTAGGCTAAGCCTCTGCCTGCACCACTGGCATCCCCATATGGGCACCAATTCATGTCCCAGATGCTCCTTTTCCAATCCAGCTCTCCGCTATGGCCTAGAAAAGCAGTGGAAGATGACCCAAGTCATCCAAGCTTGGGCCTCTGCACCCTCAGAAGAAGCTCCCAGCTCCTGGCCCCTGGCTTTGAATCAGCCCAGCTTTGACAGCTGCAGCCATCTGGGGGGTGAACCAGTGGATGGAAGACTTCTCTGTCTCTCCCTTGCTCGTTGTGTAACTCTACCATTCAAATAAATAAATACAATCTTAAACAAAAAAAAAAAGAAAGAGAGAGAGCTGAGGGCTGGATCACTGTTTACTCTTTGGGTCTCTCAAAATACCACCCCCACTATTAATAGTCTTAAATAATGAGTTGGGGACATGAATCTAGCCCGGTGGTTAAGAAGATGCTCTTTTTTTGTTTTTTAAGAAGATGCTCTTGTCTCATATCTGAGTGCCTGCATTCGAGTCCCAAGTCAGCTCTCAATTGCAGATTCCTGCTAATGTGCACCGTGGCAGACAGCATGTGGTAACTCAAGTACCTGGGTGCCTGTTTCCCACATGGGAACCTGGGTTGAATTCCCAGATCCTAATTTTTCCTGGCTCTCCCTGGCCTTTGCATGCATTTGGCAATTTACCAGAAGATGGGAGATTGTTCTGTGTGTGTGTGTCTTGTCTCATCTTTCTTTGTGTGCATCTCTTTTTCTCTCTCTCCTTCTTCCCCTTGTCTCTCTCTCCCTCACTCTCTCTCTCTGACTTTCAAATAAATAAATAAAAGTTAAAAAGAAATAATTAGATGTATTTTCTAAAAGACCTCTAAATCTTCATATGTTCTCTGGAACAATAAAGAGAGGGAAGCATAGTCATACATTTTGGAAATTTTTTCAACAAAAGATGCAGAGGAAGAATCTGTTTAACCCTTCAATTAAAGAGGGAAGTAGAATAATTAGAATGTTCTTCTTAGAGTCATTTAATTAACTGGGATTTTACAATGTTGAGCAAATACAAGATTGTCAATGCATGACATTCTATAAAATTTCCATACTATATTGATTTATTTCTGTCTTTATTTGCAGAACACAGAGGAGGAAAAATTTATCTCAAGTCTGGAAAGGTGATCAAACTCCTTAATTTACAACATACAGTATATTTCCAATTTACATATAATCCTTTGTTTTCTCCTTCTATGTTTGTTAATTCAGCTTTTTCAAACCTTTCCATGAAAACAAGGTTAAAATTTTTTATATCCCATCCACCGCAAACACAACATGCTCACAAAGAGTGACTTGGAATTTTGTACTCTAGTGGGGAATGCGTGGGGATGGGGCTGCAGGTTGAAGATAATATGGCAAGATCACATTAACAGCTTTACAATTAAACAAGCGGAAAACTTCAATGAGAGTAGAATCTGATTAAAATGTGCCTAAGATACCTATGGCAAACTGCACTTGTTTCTCAGCTGGAGCCTACATTTCAGTAAAGGCTGATTTTCAATTCTCTTCCTATGCCTGGATTCCTGCCACCCAAATGCCCAGTGTTCCATAAACTGCCAAGGCTACAAGGTCTCTGGGAATGCTGGGGGCTAGAACAGTAACTCTGTTGGAAAGGACACACAAGAGGGAATACCTCTTTGGGAATCTCAAGTTGGCTGACTTGTCGCATGTCTGAATTTCATGTTTGCTGACTACAGAAAGGAAGTTTAGGAAAACAGAAGCAGATCCATGTGACTGTTTTCTCCATATTGTATCAGCCATCTGCTCTCACACAGAGAAGCTCTGATTAAGAAGAAAGGAGAAAGGAAAACTCCCCATGTGTGACTCTGGAGCACACACTGACCAGCCCACCTTATGGCACTGCTGGCTTCCGGCCCCACAGAGCTATGCTCATATCTGATTTGGATCAATCCATTCTGTCCAGTTGAGGTATTTGGTGCAGAAAGATTTGTAGATGGATGGGACTCATTTTCCTAGCATATCACATTAATCTAAATGTTGAGAGGAATGTAAAAAAAGGTGGGAAAAATTGTCTCATTTTAACACAAACAGTATGTGATTGAGTAGAATACAAAGGATAAATTCTGAACATGAACACTTGTCACTACTTGTTCAGTCTCCTTGTAGGAGAACTGAGTAAGGATGTAGCAGAGGAGCGACTGCAACAATGTTGGTGAGGGTGAAGAGGGCTGGGCTGGAAGAAAGGGCACTTCAGCTCTGCCTGGCGTAGACATTCCCTTGCTACGTGATCTGGGGCAAGTGCTTTTCTTGGCTGGAAAAATATATATCACTTTATTAGAAAGATACAATAATTTAGACTCACAGTATTGACATAAAGATAGACATGTATCAGTGCAATAGAACAGACAATTCAGGTATGGACCCACATTTATATGGTGAATTTATTTTCAATAAAATTACAAAGGAATTCACTGAAGAAGGGATATACTTTTAAACAAAGAGTGCTAAAACTATTAAATATGCAAAGTAATGAACATTAACATTCAGCTCATGCCAAATTAAATGTTAAATTTTTAATCTGAAATGGATTCTACAACTAAATGTAAATGCTAAAGCTATAGCACTGCTAGAAGAAAACATAAGCAATCTTAGGTTAGGCAAAGATTTTTTTTTTTTTGAAAAGGTAACAGAAGCCACAAAGAGATCAAACACAAAAACACTGACAAATTAGATATCATTAAAATTAAAAATTTTTCAGTAGGTGTGGTGACTTGGTGGATTAAGCTAAGTAGTCAGGATGCCTGCATCTGTATCAGAGGACCTGGGATTGTGTCCTGCTTCTACTTCTGATACAGCTTCTTGCTAGTGCTTGCCCTGGGAGGCAGCAGGCCATGGTTCAAGCACTTGGTTGCCTTCCACCCATATGGGAGATCTGTATGAAGTTCCAGGCTCTCGGCTTCAGCCTGGCCCAGCACCAGCTGTTACAGGCATTTAGGGAATGAACAAGTAGATCTATTTCTCTGTGTCACTCTTTCAAATCAACAAAAATAATAAAAAGTTTGCTCTTTAAACATACTATGAAAATTGAAAAATAAGTCCTAATTTGAGAAAATCATTCAAAACATATATCTGTTATAGGAATATCTATCTATCTATCTATCTTACAATTCAATAATAAGACAAAACAACCTAGTTTTTTTAAAATAGGCCAAATATTTGAATAGACATCTCACCAAAAAAGATAAAGAGATGGCAAATTAGTCCATGAAAACATGTTCAACATTATTATTCATTAGGGAAATGCAAGTTAAAATCATAATGAGATACCAATTTATCTCCCCCAGAATCACTACAGTTTAAATGACTAATGACATCAAATGCTAGCAAGGGCGTGGAATAACTGCGATACTTATATATTGCTAGTGGGAATGCAAAAATAGCACAACATCTAGAATACAACTTGACTATTTTTTAAAACAAAATTAAGAAGAGAAGACCTAGTAAACTTACTCCAAATTTACTTAAGAGAAATTAAAAAAAATGCTTTTGCAAAAAATGTATATGCTTATATTCATATCAACTTTATTCTCAATGGTCAAAAATTGGGAACAATGTCAAAGTCTCTCAGCTGACCAATGGAGAAATAAGTTCATGAATATCCATCTAGTACTCTCAGGGATAAAAAGCAAGGAATTACTGACTCACACAACGACATGGAGGAAGTTCTAAGGCATCATGCCAAATGATAGAGATCAGAGGTAAAAGACAACCACTGTATGATTTTATATGAAAGTCTAGAAGATGGAAAATTACAGGTACAGAAAACTAAACTGAAGAGATCTTTGGTTGCTAGAGGCAAGGGACATGGTAAAGGGAATTAACTTGGTAAAGGAAGGAACTTTTGAGGCTGAAGGAGTTTTTTTAAGCTTTTTTGTGATGGTAGTTACACTGTTATATATAGATTTGTCCACCAAATCATATTTAAAACTGTTAAATTATACTGGAAGTAAATGTAAATTACTGAATATAAATTAAACCTCAATAAAACTTTTTATAAGTATGGGCTATAGATTTTCTAATGTCCATAAGTTATAAATTCCATCCATAAATTACCATTCTTAGAGCACAAAAATCTGTTATAATGAGTCTGATCTTTTGCTCTAGACAAAGATATTATCTTTATTATACTGGGCAGTCATCAAGCCTGGCCTTGGCTCCCATAGGGAGCACAAGGCCTACCTTTCAAGTTCTTTGCTCAACAAATATTCTTGGAAAGATGATCTGGAACGAAGGTAGTCGGTGCCCTGTTTGTAAGTCATGAAAATGCATTAGAACTGCCTCTTAGTACTAGTCACTTGCATGGAAGGGTTGTGCACTCAAAACCTCTGTGTTAAAAGCCAGTTTGAGTCATTGCCTAGCAAGACAAAGTACATTCCTTCATCTATGCCTTAGATTGCTTGTCTATTAGATTAGGATAAGAATTTTTTCCTGTGACTAATTGAGTGAGTCAAGTAAGATAATGTATTTTAAAGTGCTTTTTAAGCTCTAAGGAATTAGAGAAATAATTACCCCCACTATGTACTTTCAATGATATTTCATTCTCTTTTTTAAAAGGAAGAATTATTTTGTTTATTTGAAAGGCAGAGTTATTGAGAGAGGGAGAGACAGAGAGAGAGAGGGAGAGGCAGAGAGAGAGAAAGTGAGAGAAAATCTCCCATATGCTGGTTCACTCACCAAATGGCCGTAACAGCTGGGGCTTGTCTAGGCCAAAACCAAGAGCCAGGAGCTTCTTCCTGGTCTCCCATGTGGCTACAGGGGCCCAAGCACTTGGCCCATCTTCTGCTGCATTCCCAGGAAGTTGAATCAAAAGTAGAATAGCCAGGATTCGAACTGATGCTCAGTGGGATGCTGGTGTCACAGGTGTTACCCGCTATGCCACAAGGCTGGACCCATTTCATCCTCTTACAATGTCAAGTTTGTTGCCAACTTCTCTTGTTTCTTCATGCCAGCTCCTCCCAATCATATTCAAATCAATAAAGAAGAGAGAGAAGGAGTAGGAAGAAGAGGAGGAGCAGGACAGAGGAAATACGGAAGAAGGAGATGGAGAAAAAGAAGAAGGAGGCAGAAAAAAGGAGGGGAGAAGAAGAAGAGGAGGAGAAGTGGAGAAAGAGGGGGAAGGAGGAGGAAAGGAAAGAAGAGGAGGAAAAGGAAGAGGAGGACCTGGTCTATTTTCCTGAAAAATGCACTTTGAATTCTATTTCAGCACCTAGTGGGTGGTTACTTCTAGCTGTGGCAAGTAGGAGATAAAGAGCTGAGATGGTGTGATGATGCTTCCAGCAGGCTCACCAGGCAAGAAATATGTTCCTATATGTGGTAAGCACTTAGCATACTGGGAATACAAAATAGGATATGAAAAGTTAGAAAAAAGTCATCCCTTTTGCAATTCCTCTTTCTTTTAATGCTCCGGTGTATCAGACCAGGAAAGCAGCCTCTTCATTTACTCATATAGCATGAGTGAAAGCAGTTCAGAGCCTAAAAGAGAGATCTGAATCAATTCACCTTCTGTGGGCGATGGTGGGGCAGTGGTAAAGAGTATCACAATATTCTACAGTCATATCTAACGGAGAGGTTCTAAAATCAATGTGTAGAATAAAAAATGCAAAAAGGTCCTGTGGACCCCAAAAATATCTCAGGAAGATGCCACCTTGGATACCAAAATGATGTCTCTCAATGAGCTCAGTATATCCAGATCTCCTGAAATGCGCATGAAATGATATATTTGGCTTGCATCTTGGGGTCGTGTTGTTTTTAAACTAATGCATTTGTAAACCCTGTATTCCTTGTGAGACGCTCACATTGGGAGCACAGGGGCAAATTAACTGAGCAAAAGCAGATTCCTGTCTCCCATCACACCCTCCTCACTGAGGTTAAAATAACAAGCAAAATTCCCTTATTCGTTTGCACAATTACACCCACCCAACTAACCTACAGACATAATAACATTCTCCTTTATCCTTAAAAGGTTCTATGGTCCTTTCTCCATATTTTTAACTTCTCATTTTTGTTTCTTATTCGATCTGCCTTAATTCTCATGGAAAATACTGGACGCATCTGCAGACAGCTTTCTCACGTATAGGGTACATTCAAGATTGATACAAAAGCAGGTCATGATAAGTCTTTTCTCAGTTACATGATTAATGTACTCTGAGGCTTAGGAAAAAGCCAGTAATTGGGAAGGTTTAAGAGTACGTCTAGTGAATTCATTGCTGTCAGAGACAATTCACCATTTCGCTGACGGAGCCAGCAACAGCCCTTCTGAGAGCAAGAAATAGCTATAAATCTAAACAGGAAAATATCCGAGTTTTGCTACCATGTCACATAAAATATCTCTTCTCAGAGCTGGAGGTATTTTTCAAAACTAAGTTAGAGCCATGGCTGTGAATAAAACCAGGCTTCTTCAAGAATGACTAATAGAGACAACATTTTGTAAGGCTCCAAATTTGACCTTTCTTGAAAATTCTAATATCCAACAAGAACTTCTCTTTGAGCTCATCAACATATAATTTGTTTGATTTTCTTCCAGATTTCTACTAAGCTAAGACTGCAGCTGGAGGAGGGGAAGTAGAACACTTTGAATAGAAGAGGAACACAATTATTCCTCATGAACACACGACAAAACCAGAGACCAGCCAGCTAAAGTGTCCCTTAAGTGTGTTTAATTTGGCCCACGCAGTGTAGGTTTAAAAATATTTGAATTAATTGCTAATGCAAAAACAATGGCAGTTTCACAATTTAAAAAATGCAGATTTCCTGGGCCTGGTATTGTGATGCATTGGGTTAAGCTGCCACCTGCAATATCAGCATCCCATATGGGTACTGGTTAGAGATCTGGCTATTCTGCTTCCCATCAGCTTCCTAATAATGCACCTGGGAGAGCAGCAGAAGATGGCTCAAGTACTTGGGCGCCTTGCACTCATGTTGGAGACCTGGATGGAGTTCCAGGATCCTGGCTTTAGCCTGGCCAGACCCTGGCTGTTGTGGCCATCTGGGGGAGTGAAAAAGCAAATGGAATATGCCTTTCTGTTTGCCTGTTCTCTTACTTTGCCTTTCAATAAATAAAATAATTTTTTTAAAAAATCCATATATCCAGCTGCTCTTTGAAGAAATGCAGTGATCTAACAGTACTGGATCATTATCACTTCCAGGCCAGAGTCAGCTGAGTTTGAATCAAGTTCAACCTTAAATGGAACAAACTAGTCTGCCACAGTTCTAACCACTCCATAGTGTTTGGTGTTAAGACACATATTGTTTTATATCACAGGAAGATTAAAAGGAAATCAAAGTTTCTTAATCTATGTCTCTACCAGATGAGTGTGTGTGGAAGTGGAGAAAAAAGTGGATTTCCCCCTTACTTGGGAGGGGGAAAACCTCCTGCTAGGTTTCCCCTACAGTAGGTTCTGCCTGAAAATGCCAGGTCACCCCCCCTTTTTTTTTTAAGATTTTTTTATTTACTTGAAAGTCAGAATTACACAGAGAGAGGAGAGGCAGAGAGAGAGAGAGAGAGAGAGAGAGGTCTTCCATCCGATGGTTCACTCTCCAATTGGCCATAACGGCAGGAGCTTTGCAGAACTGAAGCCAGGAGCCAGGAGCCTCCTCTGGGTCTTCCACATGGGTGCAGGGGCCCAAGGATTTGGGCCATCTTCTACTTCTATCCCAGGCCATAGCAGAGAGTTGAATTGGAAGTTGAGCAGCCAGGACTCAAACCAGTGCCCATTTGGGATGCCGGTGCTTAAGGCCAGGCCGTTAACCCATTGTGCCACAGCACCTGCCCCCAGGTCACCCCTTTTAAAGTTTCTGTTTTCAGGGTGGGCATTTATTCTAGTGGCTAAGATGCTAGTTAAGACCCCCACAATCCACAGTGGAGTGCCTGAATTTGACCCCTGACCCTGGCTCCTGACTCCAGGTTCTTGCTAATGTGTATCCTGGGAGGCAGTGGAAATGACTCTAGTTATTGGGTTCCTGCCACCTGTGTGGGATTCCTGGACTGTTTCCTCCTCAGTTGGCCATGTGACAATTGGGAAGTGAATCAGAGGATCTCTCTCTCCCCTTGCCTTGCCTTTTAAAAAAAAGTTTCATTTTTCTTAGGAGAGTTATTGAAAACTGATTCACACATGTGCAAAAAGGTAGATCACGACCTTTTGATGGAACCAGAAACCAGAGCCACGCAGCCCCACCAAGGAACTCAAAGTTGGAGAGGCAGTGGAAATAGAAGCAGTAGACAGCTGTAGGAAGTCAGTGTCCAACAAAGTACATCACCTGTGACTGAGTTCTTCCCCACATTAATCGATATGTGGCTCTGCCATGGGTCCCACCAACCAGAAACTGCAATGCTGATGTGTCCAGGTCCAGCTTCTCTTTCTTAACCCAATAAAACTTCCCTCAGACCCCCAGACTAGGAGGCAGTTTGCGTCCTACTTTTGCTTGTTAGCAAGGAAAGCCTTCCTCTTCTCAAACGACCACAGCTTGGTTTTGTGTGCAATGGGAAGGAAACCTAAGTGGGGTAGGAATAGAGGTGCAGTGCGAACAGACAGAGAGAGCCCTAGTCACTGAGTTGCCTGGATAATGACTACAAACGTTGGATCTTATAATTGAGTGTTTGGAAGTTGACTTCCTTCAAGAAGGCTACCAGATGTCACCAAGAATCTGTCATTGCAAATGCATCACATGAGAAGGTTCCTTCAGATGCCAGAGCCACTGAGATTTTGGATGCAGTGTTTAAATGATTTTTGTAAAAATTATTCTATAATAAATACTTCTAAAACAGCAACATCTCCACTGTCTCAGAACAGTCTATGGAGACCCTCACTAACAGTCCCCCTCCTTAATTCGACATAAATGCTAACAATCATATCACTTCTCATCTGAGAACTTGGGAAAAGGAAGAAGCTTTGTTACAACCTCTGCTGTGCAAACAACTGAGTGAGGACACGCTTGCCTGCAATGAGGTAATTATGTAATTGCTACAATAAAATATAATTTACCTCACCACCCCAACTGAAAAAGTGATTTTTTCCATATTGAAAGGATCTGACTTTTCAAAAGATTAAAGGTGGTGAATGCAACATTTCTGCACAAGAGAAAAAAATATTAAGGAATGAACATCGCTTTGAGCACAGTCATGGAGCTAAAATGATCTGATTGTTGCAAGGACATTATTCATAATATTAGATGACTTTAAAGCAGCAATAGACTTTCCATATTTAATATGAGACTTTGAACAAAATTAAATTTTAGGAACAGTATAAGGTCACACAGTCAACGTGCCAACCCTTTTACATTTATTTTAATCTCATCTCTCTGCATTGTCACCAGATCCTTGCCTGCTTTGCTATATCCATAAATAAAATGTGTTGACTCTTGAACCTACGCTCACTCTCCTGGACTAATTACTTTCCATGATGAGGAATTCACTTTGCATTTCCATAAAATAGGTGTGCCCCTTTCTCTCCTCCCTGCTCTGTTCATTTGTGTGATTCTCCCCAGAAAGAGTTGAAGGAACACTTCCATCCCATCCTTCCTCCATTTCTCCTTTAGGATAGTTTTTGTGTGCACTGGGTCTGGCATTGTGGCATAGTGGGTAAAATAATGGCCTGCAATGCCAGCATCTCATATGGATGCTGGTTTGAATCCCAGGTGTTCTATTTCCTATCTAGCTCCCTGCTAATGCACCTTGGAAAGCATCAGAAGATGGCTCAAGTCCTCGTGCCCCTTAATCCACATGAGAGACCTGGAAGAAGCTCCTGGCTCCTGGCTTGACCCAGTTGTTGGACGACCTGACCTCTCCTCTCCTCTCCTCTCCTCTCCTCTCCTCTCCTCTCCTCTCCTCTCCTCTCTTCCTCTGCCTTTCTGTAACTTTGCCTATTAAATAAATAAAAAAATCTTTTAAAAAATTAAGTAAATTCTACAAAACACTGGCATAGACAAAGACTTCTTGGAAAAAAATGCCCAAACCACACGCTATCAAAGCAAAAATAGACAAACGATATTACATCAAGCTAACAAGCTGCTGTCCTGCAAAGGATACACTCAACAAAGTGAACAGGCAACCAACAGAATGGGAGAAAATATTTACAAACTATGAAACTGATAAAAGATTAATATCCAAGATCTACAAAGAGCTCAAGAAACTCATCAAAAAACAAAACAAACAATCCAGCTAAGAAATGGGCAAGGAACATGAATAGACATTGTTCAAAGGATGAAATTCAAATGCCAACAGACTTATGAAAAAATGTTCAGGATCACTAACCATCAGAGAAATGCAAATAGAAACCACAATGAGGTTTCACCTCATCCAAGTTAGAATGGCAATCATCCAAAAATCAAAAACAGTAAGTGTTGGCAAGGATGTGGGGGAAAAGATATCCTAATCCACTCTTAGTGAGAATGCAAACAGATACAACTGTTATGGAAAACAGTATGGAGATTCCTCAGAAATTTGAAAATAGCTCCATCATATGACCCAGCCATCCCACTCTGCATAAAAAAGAGTTATCTGTACCACCATGTTTATAGAAGCTCAATTCACAATAGCTAAGATATACAATCAACACAGATGTCCACCAATTGATAAATGAATAAACAAAATGTGGTAAATATGTACTATGGAATATTACCTAGCCATAAAAAAGAATGAAATCCTGTCTTTTGCAACAAAATGGCTGTAATTAGAAACCATTTTGCTTAGTGAAATAAACTGGGCCTAGAAAGACAAATATAAGTTTTCTCTGACATGTAGTAATTAATATAGAATACAAAAAATGTACAGGAATGAAAGATGTATCTTGTGACTTGATTGATTTTAGCCCTTGTTTATACTCTTGTGGAACTGTGGTCTCTCTACTTTTTAGTGGTACATTAAACCTGTGATTATAGAGTAGATTGAAATTATGATTGTGTAAAAATTAAAGAAAAATACAACAAAGGAAAGGAAGAAGTGGGTTTGGAGGATGGAAAGGAAAGCAAGGTTATCTTCCTAGAGTTGTACCTATGAAATACATGACATCTGTTCTCTTTATATTAACACTTTTTTAAAAATTGATGATAGATCCAAGGTAACTTTTTGGAAGAAGGGGTTCTTGTCAACCTTGGCCATTTGGGAGACGGGACAATTGAATTTACCTGCTTAACATTAAAATGTAGCCTTGTGACAGATGCTAAAACATGCTCAAGATTGAAAGAATGAGTGAATTTTGCATCTTTTGCTGTGTAACCGTGTGGTATTAGATCTCTTTCTGATCTTCAACTGTCCTGTCTCCCACATTTTAAAAGCTACCACTGTGAGCATGGCACTATAATGAACATGTGGATATAAAGACAGATAAGATGCAGCCTTTCTCTTGCAATATTCTCTGCCTACTGGATTCACACAGAAAAGACCACTGTACAATACTATAAATACTACTCCTGGTGAATGTATGCAGGAGGATCTCATCATACACATTAAATATGCATATAAAAAACTATAAAAAGCTATTCTAAATCATTCTTATTCAAGAAAGTCAACGCTGACATAAAGACTTTAACATGAAGGTTCTTGGCAGTTATGTTTGTAATCACTATAAACTGGAAGCCACCCAAATGTTTAGAACAGGTCAATGGACAGCCAAATGGTCACATCCATATGATGGAATACAGCTCCACATGGTACACAACATGGATAAATCTTAAAACAGTTAAGCCAGACAAATAGTGCATCAAGTTTGTATTTCAACCTGTACATAATTTAAGAAGATGAAAATTAAGCAGTAGTGATAAAGATCATAGTACATGAAAAACAAGAGGAAGGAATTTCAAAGAGACACAAGTAAACTTTCAGGTGTGATGGTTTCATAGGTATATATAGGTATATATAGGTATATATACCAGATATACTCTATGTTCAATTTATTAATAAAACAGATAAAACAGAAGTGCATAATAACAATAACTCATAAGATAATATATGTTTTTAAAAAAGACAAGAAGTATGGAGTTACAGGACCTGATGAAGAGAATGAGTCTCTCTTGCTATCCATTAGCAACACAATCACACAGGAGCCTCCCAACTTCTTTGAATTGTTTTTAAATTTAACTAATGGGAGTAATAATCCTGATCCTACTATTTTATGAGATTAAAATGAGGAGCCAAGAGAGGAATAGATGCAAAAAGGACTTTGCAAAATTTTAGAACACTATGCACAGAGGGGTGACTGTCCTCAATGACACCAGACGTGTTGATCTACAGAAGGCAGGAAATTTCTCTGATGAAGGGGCAGAGGAATGATGGCAGGAAGGCAGAGAGGAATGAACACGATGACAGGGACCTGTGAAACCATAGTTCAGAGAGGTGCCTCTGAGGATATAAGGTGGGACTCTGAAGGGAGATCAGGGAAAAGCACTGAGCTTCAGGTACAGGGGGGAACAAAGAATAAAACAGAAAAAGGAAATGCAAACAGATGGCAAAGGCTAACCCTAAACTGGGGAACAAAGAGCTCTTGGGAATGAACAAAGGCCTGAGAACACAGCCTCTTGCTGGGTCCATGATGATCATGAAACTCAGCCACTCATCTGCTCTTTGCGTAATGAAACAAATGCTGGGGTGGGCATATGGCCCAATGGTTAAATGCCCTCATCCCATACTGGAGTGTTTGGGCTCAATACTTACCTCTGACTGCTGCTTTCAGTTTCCCACAAATACAGACCCTGGGAGGCAGCAGAGATAGTTCAAGTAAATAGGTTCCTGCCACCCATGTAGGAGACCTAGACTGTGGTCCCAGTCCCAGCTATGACCAGGGCTTGTTCCAAGCATCTGGAGAATCTGGGAGATTAACCTGCAGATGAGAGCTTGCTCGCTCTCTCTCTCTCCCCATCCCCTCTCTTTATCTCTCTTAGGAAGGAAGGAAAGAAGAAAACAAAATTTTTCCCATGACCAACTCGTGGCCTGGCTCCTGCCCTTTCCCCCGAGCTCATCACCTAACAGTTTCCTTTATGTTCTCCACACTGCTCTTCTCTCAGCAGGTACCACTAAGACAATGCGTGCACTTCCATCTGCTTAGACTACTCCGCTCCAGACTATTTGTAAGCCTCTACTCATGCATCAGAACTCAGATGAGCTGATGCTTCTTCAGGTAGACCTGCCTCAGCCTCCCACACGAAATGATTCCCCCGAGAGGCCCTTTCTCAGGGCCTGGTACTATTCCCTGCTGCATGTACACGGCTTCCTGGAATGATTCAGGGTCTTCTTAACCTCCACGGGGGCAGAGAACATGTCTATTTCTACTCTACACTGCAATATCTTCCCCTCCCTTATATGCTAAAAAAGGTGATGAATGAAGAAATCAAAGTCCTGTCAGCAAATTACTTTCTGTGCAATGTTAAGAATTAAACAGCCAAACTTGGAGATTCTAAGATGGTGGATTAGGGAGTGACATGATGCATCAGGCTAGGGATAAACAGTATGGGAAGAACTCTAGGAAGTGCACTCTCAGGGGAGAATTGGAGAGGAAACTGCATTGACAGTCCTGTAAGAGGAAGAGGAATGCTGTGGACCTCTGTGGAGGGTGAGGACATGTGGCATGACATGATCCCAGCAGCAGCAGCTGAGAGCCAGAGCGGGTGGCAGTTTGGAGACAAAGGTGAGGCCGGACTGCAGCAACCCATGGTGATCTAGCCAGAGGGACAGCAGGATGTGAGTCTGGACTGGAGCCCTGGGGGCTGGCAGTTGCTTGCAGTTTTCCATGTACCCAGTGGAAGTAGATGGGGCACATTTATATTGCCCCAACTTCCCCACAGCAGAACCCACTGCCCAGTTGAGAAAGGACAGCTGCCACATTGGGTTTGGGCATGAGCTGCAGAAACCTTTGTGTGCAGGCACAGCTACTGGCCAAGGCAGGACACCTTCTAGGCAATACCAGCGGCAGTAGCTGGCAGGGAGCAACATTCACCTGGTGGCTCTTGTATACGCACGTGATCTGGAGATTGTAGCACAGGGAACAATCCAGAGTCCTTACTGACTCTGAGCCTGGCTGGGAGGTGGCTGGGCAACCATGTGGGAAGGTGAGGCACCTGCAGCCTCCCAGGATCAAGATGCTGAGGCAGAGCCATCTTGGGGAACCTCATCCGCTGACTGGATGGGCTTGGGGGCAGAGAGAAGCCTCTGGACCCAGCAACTGTGAGAGCCTTGTATGCTGAGACTGTGGGGACGTGGTAGTTAAGTGAGAAGGTGCAGGGTGTAGCTGGGTATTGAGATCTACCACATCCAACTTGGGTGTTACCCTTTATAATCCACCCTGGAGCACTGACCAGAGCTCCTTGGCCACACCCACCACACACTTCTTGGTATTTACTGAAAGTGCAGACATTCCACTAAGCCACAAAAATAAAAGCTATCAGAGGGAAACACAAAAATAAACTCCACACATTCCTAAAAACAAATGCAGAAATTCAAGAGATAAGAATAAGAAAGTCACCATGACTCAATATCATCAAATGACTAGAGAACATTGGAGAAATTCTGCAACACATTGGCATAGGCAAAGACTTCTTGGAAAAGACCCCAGAAGCACAGGCAATCAAAGCCAAAATTGACAAATGAGATTACCTCAAGCTAAGAAGCTTCTTGCAAAAGAAACAATCAGCAAAGTGAAGAGACAAGCGATAGAATGGGAGAAAATATTTGCAAACTACACAACTGATAAAGGGTTAACATCAAAAACTATAAAAAGATCAAGAAATTCAACAACAACAAAATAAACAATCCAGCTGAAAATGGACAAAAGACTTGAACAGGCATTTCTCAAGAAAGAAAATTCAAATGGCCAACAGACACTTGAGAGAATGCTCAGGATCACTGGCCATCAGAGAAATGCAAATCAAAACCACAATGGGGTTTCACCTCACTCCAGTTAAAATGGCTCCCATACAGAAATCAACACATGACAAATGCTGGTAAGGATGCGAGGAAAAAGGTAGCCTGGTCCACCGTTGGTGGGAATGTAAACTGGCACAGCCACTGTGGAAGACCGTATGAAGACCACTCAGAAATCTGAATATAGACATACCATATGGGAATTTACCCAAATCAAAAGAAATCAGCACATGAAAGAGTTATCTGTACCCCATGTTCACTGCAGCTCAATTCACAATAGCAAAGATATGAAATCAACCTGGATGTCCATCAGCTGTTGACTGGATAAAGAAATTATGGTATATATACACTATGGAGTACTACTCAGCTGTAAAAAAAAAAAAAAAATGAAATACTGTCTTCTGCACCAAGATGGCCAAAACAAGAAACAATGATACTCAGTGTAATAAGCCAGTCCAAAAAGACATATATCATATGCTTTCCCTAATCCAAGGCAACTAATAGAGTACTTAAAATGTAATGTACTGGAGTGAAATAGGCATTTTGAGATTCAATGATTGTTTATAGTTCTTGTCTCTTCTGTTTCAGAACACTATTGTATTCTTTGTTTTTTTTTTTTTTCCTCTTCATACTATTTCTTGAACTCTTTTACTTAAAGTAGGGTTAATTATACAATCATTAAGTACACTGAAAATAGGTCTTTGTAAAAATTAAGAGTGAGAATTCAAGAGGAAGGATTGGAAGGGTTGGAGCATGGGCAGGAATGAGGGTAAGGGGTAAGTATCATTATGTTCCTAAATCTGTATATATGAAATGTTTTAAACTTGCATAAGCTAAATAAAATTAAAAAAAGAATTAAACAGCCAATGACATATATATGTATGAAACTAATCTGTAAGGCATAATCTATAAAATGGGCATTTATATTATACTTATTTTACAATTGAGGATACCAAGATTCAGAGAGGCAAATTAACTTATCTAATGTCATACTGTTCAGAAGTGGCAGAACTAGAAGAGAATTGTGTCCTGACTCCAACACCTAATATCTTAGACAGCGTTGCTCCTCCCCTTTTAAAAGGAAAGCTGATCCTCAAAGTCTTGCTTAGCTCTAACTTTGTCCCATTCTATCATTTCAAGAGCATTAGCTGGCATCTCCCTGAACAAGACAGCCCCCATGAACAGTCTACATTAACCTTTCAGATCTCAGCGGTATCTGCCAATTGTTCCTCCAGGAACAACATGCTCTCTCACTTCTGGGCTAAAAATTGAAAAGAATTACAATCCAATTGACTCCACAGGCTAAAAGGAGGACCTGTTTAGCTTGCATCAGCAATACTGACTCCAAATTAATATTTTTACATCAATCTTCATCCACTGTGTGGCGGCTCAGAGCTGCGTCCTCCCTGGGTGAGCCTGGGGCATCCAGCTCCAGGGAGGCAGCAGGGTCAGAGGCGCCCCGACCTCCCAGAGTCTAATGAATTGCTTTGCCCAGTGGGAAATTGCTGCTAAAAGAAAGCTGCTCTCAAATACACAGGTTGGCTCCCGCTCTGATATGGAAGTCTACTGTGGAGGTGGTAGAGGAGAAAACATTCCCCGTATTCAGGTGTTGGACATTGTCATTCATTAAGACACCTATTAATAATTTAGGGCAGTCTTCCAGTCTCCCACCATCCATTCCAGTTAATTTTCATCTTGTGATGCCTACAGGCAGAGATAAGTTTCATTGAGTTTGGTACCTGTAGGGTGTGGTAGGAGAAGTAGGGAACAGAATTTACTTAGTGCCTGCCATGTACCAGGCATTGCTGTCTCGCTGAATTATTAAAATAACCCACCTATATAAATATTACGATTCCCATATTCATGATGATAAAACTGAGGCTCAGAACGGTTAGGTTACACAAAGCCACAGAAGTAAGACAGGCAAGAATTATATTCAAATCCAGATTTGCCTGGCTTCAAGTCTGCCTTATGTTCATGAATTTGGTAGCCAACAGTTGGAACAAAGAGCCTATTACAAATTTTACAAAGAAATAAAAATTCAGTTCCATTTAGACATACATTTTATGAACCACATTATTTAGAAAGATGCTATGAGACAGTGTTATTCAAACTATGACTGAAAAACTGGTGCCAATCGATGAATTCTTGCTTAGCTGCCTACTGGGGTAAGTAAACAATAAATAAATAAGAGAAAGCATTAGAAAGGCATTGATAAGTGTGTCTTTTCTACTAATATTTTTGAGTAGCAATGAATTAGATGAAATTGGGTCTAAGGGTGTGTATCATTTGAAGAGTGGTATAATCATCACTATGTCAAGCTCAAGGGTGATATTTCATACAGAATCATTCATGCCAATCAAATTTCAGCTTCTCCATATTATGTAATCTTAGGCAAACCAATGAACCTTCACTTTTTAAAAAAATAATTTTATTTATTTATTTTAAAGAGTTACAGAAAGAGAGGGACAGAAATATCTTCCATCCATTGATTCACTCCCCAGATGACCACAATAAGCCAGAAGCTTTATCCAGCTCTCTCAATGCAGGTGTGGGGGCCCAAACACTTCTGTTGCCTTCTCAAGCCATTAGCAGGAAACTGGATCAGAAATGAAGCAACTGGGACACAAACCAGCACTCCTATGGGATGCTGGCATCGCAGCCAGCAGCTTTACCCATTGTACCATGACACTAGCCCCTCAGCCTCCACTTTTATAAAGATGTTCACCTCTTAGGAGCATTATTAGAATTAAACAGAATTAGCTATGTGAAGCACTTACACAATACTATCCACAAAGTAAGCACTCAGTAAAGGCTAAGTGGTACTAAGCCAAGCAAAAGTATTAGTATTGTTCTCTGTATTACTTACAGATGCTTCATCTACTGTGTCCTTTAGGCAACACTGGCAACTCTGTTTTAAAAATGTAGATATCTGCCTTCTCATCCAGAAGAATGAGATTTAGTCATATCAGTTCAATATATCATTCATTAAGGCATTATGATTACGTCAGTGACAACTGGGGGAAGACAAGATAGGGGATGGGAATCACCCCGGGAGGTCCTGGGTGGCAGGGAGGTGGTGGGAAGGGACTCACTGGTTTGGCTTGTAGAAGATAAACTTAGTAGGGGAGTACCTTGAAATATGGAATTCGGGAGGCTTGAAGGCCAGGGATAAGATTAGATGGTGTTTTGGGGAAGCTCTCTTGAAAAAAGGCAGAACAGAAACATTCAAACCAGGAACACAGCTCTGGTGCCAGAATTCTAAATTTAAGTCTTATTTTTTCAAGTTTAATAATTGTGTGACCTAGGAAAATTATGTTACCTTTCTGAGTCTCATTTTTTCCTCTGTAAAATGAGAATAAACTAATCCATGCCTTATAGGTGCTTCTGAGAAGTCATGAGAGTGTATGTTGATGGGTGAACATTTGCCTGACACGCAATTACAGCTATGGAGTAACTGCTGTATTAATATCATCAGTGGTAGTAGCAGTAGTAGTACTAGAGACAGAACATTCTAACAGCTGGCAACTCTCGCAAACCACCCTGGTGTTAATTATAAAATGACCTCAGTGAGGAAGTGCTGATGAGTCAGCACAACTCAATCTGGAAAATCAGCATGTGACAGGTCACTAAACTCAGTGCTGCACACAAATGACAAGGCTCTTACAAAATGAAAATCAGCCTTCCTAAAGCAGTCCACTCCTAATTACTCTCCAGGATCCCTTGGCGGTTATGGCCAGAGACTTTGGCAGGAAAAGAATCTCATTTACCAAGTGTAGCTTTGGGCCTTGTTCATCCTGGCCATGCCTGGTTGCAAAGGGTTCCTGTCTTGTGCCTCTGCCCCTACTCTTCCTGGGGTTACTCTGTTGTCAGCAGGAACACCACCATGAGTTCAACAATAGCATTGCTGATCATCACAAAACACACTCATGGGTTCCTCAGGGCCTACAGGACAAAGTCTAAACTCTAGAAGAATCCTGACACACTGCAAGTGTGGTGAATGAATGAATCCCTGAATCTGCTTCAAGTTAGCCCCTCACAGATGACCACATTTATGGCCAATAAAAGTGTGTGACATATCAAATTTTTAAAGGGAAGCAAAGTATGATTTTCTTTTATTTGTTAAAATAAAAGGTTATGATTCCATCAGAAATTTCAGGCTTTCTCTGGATGGAAAGGAGATATTTTGGAATAGGAAGGAAAGAAAGGAGACTTACTGTTGCCTGTTAAAATGTGCTAAATACATAAGAGTCAATGTGCTTGCAAGGGGGCTTCAAAGTGAAGAATGTGAACTTGTCCTTACCCCTAATTTGTCAACGCTGTCACACCCCCAACCCAGTCACTCAGTGACCTCTGCTGGCATCCTCTGTGTAATACGCACTTTCTGCTGGAAGTTCATTAGCCCTCCTAGAATGGTTTTAATCCAGTCACATGTCTTTGGGTAACCATTGCTCAGGTTTTGTTTTTAGTAAGGTTATTCTCAGATTGCGCATGAGCTTGGAGCATCTTTATAATACCTCAAAGTGAAGATGTATTCAAAAAACAAGAGGCAAATCAAAGAGACACATGATACAACCTGACAGACCTCCTAATGACCAAATCTGGAGTAATATGAGCATAAAATAAATAAATAGTCTGGTGTTGGATTATAACACAAAATACAAAATAAATATATAAAAACCTACACTAACATATACTGATATAAGTGAATGATTGACTGAATAAATGAATAAGCAAATAAGAAAGGGAAAACTTCCTTACAGAATAATTCCAGGCCGGCGCCTCGGCTCAATAGGCTAATCCTCCACCTTCGGCGCCGGCACACCGGGTTCTAGTCCTGGTCGGGGCGCCGGATTCTGTCCCGTTTGCCCCTCTTCCAGGCCAGCTCTCTGCTGTGGCCAGGGAGTGCAGTGGAGGATGGCCCAAGTGCTTGGGCCCTGCACCCACATGGGAAACCAGGAGAAGCACCTGGCTCTTGGCTTCGGATCAGCATGGTGCACCAGCAGCAGCGGCCATTGAGGGGTGAACCAATGGAAAAGGAAGACCTTTCTCTCTGTCTCTCTCTCACTGTCCACTCTGCCTGTCAAAAAAAAAAAAAAAAAGAATAACTCCAAATACTATAGGTAGATAGGATACTGTTAAGCTCCAGGAAATGGAGCTTACTCTTCTACCATCTTTGAGTATGGGCTGAACTTAATAACTTCCATACCCCCCAAAAAAGTATACTGTGCAAAAATCTGATAGATACTGTCTTAGCCAAATGATCAAAGCTAACATCACCAGCTTGAATTTTGTGACTATTGTATGCCTCCTGCCATTATATGACAAGAAAAAGAACTTTGTCATTAGGGCAGTATTCCCCCCAAAAAGACAACCTCAACTGAATTATGAGGAAAAAATCAGACAACCCAAAATGTGAAAATGGCCAGTATTCTTCAAAACAGGCAAGGTCAAGTACAGCAATGAAAGACCGAGAAACTGTCATGGCCAGAGTTGGCTGGGAGACAAGACAACTCAACAGAAAGTGGCTTCCTGAACTCTCTTTGGAACAGAAAAAGAACATGAGGAGAGAAATCTGCTAAAATCTGAATAAATGCTTAAGTTTAGTAAAAAAGTATGTCAGAATATTGGTTTCTTCATCCTGACAAATTCACCAAGGCAATGTAAGATATCAGTACTATGTGATACTGAGTAAGACATATATGAAAACTCTCTGCTTTATCTTTGTAACTTTGCTGTAAGTCAAAAATTATTCAAAAATAATTTTTAAATTATTTTAAAACAGTCATTGAGGAGACACAGACCAAGAAAGTTTAGCATCACAAGCATGGAGAGATTTCTGAATGTACTGTCAGGGAAACTGTCAGGTCCTCTCTGGGTCTAGGAGGGTGAATGCCTGCGTGGTGGATCAGCAATGTTCCAATGTGACAGTCATAAACTCATGCCAGTGGAAGAGGCTTCCTAGGCAGTTGGGCACCTAACAGGTACCAGGAGGTTCATATAGCATTAGGTGGGCTCACTCACAATCCTTTCATGAGAAAAGGAAAAAGCTTATCAATGGTCTTTTTGGAAAAAGAAAATGACGAATGGTTCTACTGTCTTTTGGTTTCCTAGATATATTTTTTACAATCAGCATTCTCAGTTTGTCCCTCTAGCCAAGTAACCAAGGAGGAAAGAAAGAGGGGAAGGAGAATTTCTTGGCGCACCATGTTAGAATTTAACAAAGCATGATTTTAAAGATGGCAAGATAACAATTTCCTTTTTGCCACTGACTCCTTCCTATCAGATGAACAAAAATGGTGTCCATCAGATATCTGGCATATAAACTGCTATCCTACTCAACACATCACTAGCTTTTGACACACTGATCACTTCACTGCCTTTTCTTCACTGCGGGTCACCACAAACTCTCAGTTTCCCTTCTGTTTCTACGGTCACTCCTTAGTTGCACTTGCAGTTGCACCTCTTGTCACCGATATTTAATGTTGGAGATCACTGGGACTTGAAATCTGTTTCTCTTTCTTGGTGATGCCATCCAGTCTGAGAGCAGATGTACACCAGGATGTTCCCACAATTATTTCTTCAGCCCAGATGTCTCTTTTGAACTCCAGACTCACATTCTAACTGCCTACTAGATACTTTTACTTGGATGTCTCCCAGACATCCAAAGCAAAATGTCCCAAGTGGAACTATGATTATCTTTTAATCCTCCCCATATGCCTAAAATCCTGCTCCATTCACAGCCTTCCCTATCATGGCAACCAATTCTCCAGGTTATTCAAACTACACACCCTGCAGTCCAGTCACCTTGGATTCTTCTAATTCTTCACAAGTCACAGAAAATCTCATTGGCTCTACCTTCTATCCAGAATCTTAGCTCTACTTCCAATTACCACACCAAACTTCCACCATCACCTCTTGCCTACACGGCTGCAGTAATTTCTAACTGGTGGTCCTGCTTCACCAGTCCAAAGTCAACTCTCAGCCAGCAGCCAGAAATGTCAAACTGTGTCACTTCTTTACATAAAACCCTGCAAGTCAAGAGCTTAGATGATCTCATATGATTTGGCTTCCAGTACCTCCCTGTCCACTCCTATTACACCCACTCTGCCTGCCTTCTTCTTTCCCATCCACATCACACATCCTGAGGTTCCACAGGTCTGCCCTAGAGCTTTTAAATTGGCTGTTCTCTCTCCCTGTTATACTCTCCCTGCAGATAGACACAGATAACAACTTCAAGTCTTGGCTCAAATTGCATGGTTGCCAGGTAAAATAAAGGCTAGCCAGTTAAAACTGAATTTCAAATAAACAGAGATACAGGATGTAAAATTTGGGATGTACTTATACATAAAATTGTTGATCTAAAATTCAACTTTAGCTGAGCATCTACTATTTTTATTGGCTAAATCTGGCAACTTTATTCAAATGTCATCTTATCAATGAAGCTCATCTTGATTTTCCCCTCTAAAATCCCACTTCTCCTTCCCACATACCCTGAGCTTCTGTTTATTGTTTAATTTACAATCTAATATGCTAAATACTCAACTTATTTATCTACATACCTTATGTCCTCCTATGTGGTACCCTAAGCTTCCTCGTGGAAGGAATTGTTCACTGCTATATCCCAAGCACCTGGCATACTGCTGGTACATAATAGATGCTCAGTAAATATTTGTTGAATAAGTGAGCATCTTAAGGTGGAGGGAAGAGGAAAGGAAGGCATAGGGAAAGGTTGATTAATGGGTACTAGGTTATAGCTAGACAGGAGTAAGAAGTTCCGGGGTTCTACTGTACAGTACAATGGCTAAAGATATCTCTCTATTAAAAGACAGAGTAGAAGAAAGGATTAGTATGTGTTCATCATAATGAAACTGGAAATGTTTGAAAAGTAAACATATTTACTCTGATTATACATTATATATAGCTACTGAAACATTGCATAGTATCACATAAATGTGTACAATTTTTATGTTATGATTTTAATGAAAAAGTTAAATAAAATATTTTAAAAGATTTATGGAGCATTTACATTATAATAGATACTATAATATGTATCTGGGATACTCACAATAATATGCTATTACTTTTCCACAGTTAAGGCTCAGAGAGGTTTGGTAAAGTGCCCAAGGTCACACAACTAGTAAGCTGAAGTTCTCACATATAAATTCAAGTCTGCCAAACTCAGCAAGCCATTCTCCTGTCACTGTGCCAGATGAGTATAAGGCAGACCTTGTTAAGGAGAAATTTTTTATATCTTTATTTTTGATGAGCATTTATCCTAGAGCTCCATTTGGTGTGTGAGACACATTTATTTCAGGAAAATGATCCTCAGACCATTGTTCTTGATTTTCACTGAATGTCATTTTGCAGATGAATGGGACAGAACACAAGTGATTGCTTTCCACAGCTCTGTGGACCCCTGTCCTGTATCAAAGCCACTTGAATTCACTTGCCTCCTCTCTCATTCAAAGTACACATTTGTTAAATCTTCAAGATGTCTCCAAGGTAAATTTTGTTTTATAGTCACTGTCAACCCAAACTATTTAATGTTAATTTCTTACAACCTACTCCACTGTCAGCTTTCTTTATTGTTGATATTTATTTCCCAGCTAAATGTGCATTTATTTGCTGACATTTTTATTAAATTAGCCTGTAATAAATCTGTCTGCATTTGTATCTGTTTTCTCTCTGTGCTCCAGAATTCAAAGTAAGCTGATGTGTTTATTACCCGGGTGACCAATTGTCCAGAGTAGCAGTAAAGGGTAAGCACTGTGACATTAACCCACAGCCCTTTCCTGGTGTTCCTGTACATTTTCATGTCCAGGACTGGCTCTAACATGGGCACTCTTGCATAAGCACCTGCAAAGAAGATATGGATCCCCTCCCATTAATCACTAAGAACTTGGGAAGGGGATAGGGTGCCAAGAGAAACCTCAATAAGTGACTGGGGACCCTGGGAACTGAGCTCAATTGCCTGTTGCCTCATTGACAAGTGTAATAAATTAAGAGAGGAGGATTGAGAGCAGACAGATGAGAGCTTGAGTTCCAGCTTACCAGACTCTTGTGTAACTTTGGGTGAGTTAGCTTAACTTCTTTAATCCTGAAATGTCTCATCTATAGATTGAAGGTAATAACACCAACCGTTATACAGATCTGAGGCAAGGCACATACCTGGCTATTACTGTTCCTAAAACACTGTAACTATTTAAATGGTAGTGCATGACCGCTAATACTCTGCTGCTTTGATCCAAATGCCACTTGATTATGGCCAGCTTCTGCTGCCATTCAGTATTCTATTTGCCCATCCTGAGTTCTGTGCGTGGGAGCCAGGATTCAGAATGACACATGAGACAAGCCAAACTCTGAGGCTTCTTTCATGTGCAGGTTACAACACTCTGTGTACTTGAGAAAATCAGAAGCACGGAATATCAAAGTGGCCCAAAATATCAAAAGCAAGGGAACACTTTCAGAGACCTAATGATTTTTACAGGGTTACAACAGTTTGGGCAAGCTTATTTAACTTCCCTGAGACTTTGTGTGCTAATCCATAAACTGGGTACAATATCTTACCAGCCTGCTACCTCCCGTGCAATTGCTTAGTAAACTGTAAATTGTTGGATGGACATTTATCAATCTTTTCAGCAATATAGACTGTACTGGAAATAATGAAAGAAATTTTTTGCAGAATTCAAATTTTGGGTAGAAGTGAAGAGGACAATGGGATTATTTGGGGGATACTAGGATGATCTTGGCTGGCTGTAGTTTGTGGGGGCAGCAGAATGGAATGATAGCATCTCCCTTAGGAACTTGCAGATTGACATCACATTAGTAGGGGTATCTTCAGTCTGACCTGTGATGAAAAGCACAGTTTGCTCTGAGTGATTTCTAAGAGCTACTTGTTTTCACTTTGATTTCTGACTGACTAAATGATATAATGAACAATTGAAAGTTATTTAGAATTAATTCAGCTAAGCAAGCATATTATTATGCCATCAAATGGGCCATGTCAATCTACTTAGCACAACAATGAGGATGTGACTAATGCAATAAAATATTAGCTTCCTTAGGTGTATCTAAGGTTTCAGTCATTGTCCAGCAAATTATTTGCTTAAAAGCACAGCATTAAATTGAAAAAGCTAAGCTGTATGTAAAGTTTCTGCAAAACAAGTGTGAAGGAAAAGGAGACAATAAAATAAAGAAAAGCAGTGTGGTATGTCAGATACTGGATTAAGAGTCAGAAGCCTTCTGCCTGGAATCTCACACAAGCCCTTGAACCCTGGCTCCTCCATCCATAAAATGGCCACTAACACCTTTCAGGGTTATTTCAAGGATCATATATACACAAAATGGAAACAGTATTTAGAAAATCCGAAGTATTACACAAATGTAAGGAATCATTGGAAACAAACTAAGAGATAAATATCTTGATTGAGAAGATTTCTTTTTAATTTGCACATTTATTGATGCAAAGAGGAGACTTATTGTAGTTTGCAGATTTCCCTTTCTTCCTCACTCCCTCCTTCCCCAATATTTCTAATTCTCCATCCTTTCCTAGAGGTGGCTGCCATGCGTGGTACAAGAACTCCCAAGATTTGGATGAGAAAACGAAGTTTGAGGTCCATGTCCACCCATAAACGAAAGTGTGTTTGGGATTTCTCTTTGTGGACAGGATTTCTTCCTATGGAAATGGAGGTAATGTTTGCCTGTTTCACAAACATTGGTTGCAAAACATATTTTGTAAACTACAAAGCCCTCAACAATATATGAAAATGACTTCAGCAACATCATAATTTTGGAAGAATCCAAGGAAAAATTTCTTTACTTTTTCTTTTTTTGAGTTCATTTTTTCATTTTATTTCTTCCTTCCTCCGCTCTCTGTTTCCCTTGAGTTTAACTCTGCTTACCCTCTTTGTAATGTGTGCATACAAGTGCAATATTCAACGAACACACAGAATCAATGTATCTTGTGCTCACAGTTGAGGTAACTTAGATTATCCATAGAAACTTTTCTAAGCCTTTTAAAGACAACTCCAGTATCCCATCCTTTTCAAAACCTATTTTTTCTAATATTCCATTTCTAATTCCATTTTCTCTAAATGTTATCAGTTTCTCCCTTGGAATAAAAGCCATACTCCTCACCATGACCTGCCAGTTCTACTTCCTACTTCATCTCACTTCCCACCCAACCTTCATTGCTCCAAACAATCTCTAAATCCTTATACCTATTATCTGAGGTAAGACATATACTTCTGCATATGATGACATTTTCCTGCACCTGGCATATTTTTCTGCGTATTTTCACAGGCCTGCCTTTCTACCCTTCAGCTCAACTCAGAGCTCACCTTCCTGGAGGGGCCCACCCTGTATACTCACTGCACACTAGCTCCAGGACATCAGTCTCTCCGCACTGTGGCACTCCATTTCAATGTCTTCTTGCAGTTTTGGCAATGCAGATCAGTGGTTCTCAATCCGAGGCAATATTGCCACGTGGGAAGGGTTTGGGAATTCATAGACATGATGATGAGAGTCCACTGCTGATATGTAGGGGATGGGCTACAGGATGCTCGAAGTCCTGTGAAGCCTGGGCAAGTCTGTGAACAGAGAACCGAAGTGGCCAGTGCTCCCCTGTCAAGAAATGCTGGTTTTGTTTGTCAGCTGTTGCCCCAGCTGGAACAGAAGCTCCTGTGTCTGTTTCCTACTGCTGCTGTGGCAGTTGACCACAAACATAGTGGCCTCCAACAACGCAAATGGATTCTTTTACATTCTAGAGGTCAGAAGCCTAACACCAAGATGTCTACAGGGTTATGTACCTCCTGGACAATTAAGGGAAGAATCCGTTTCCTTGCCTTTTTTAGCTTCTAGGAGCCAGCTGCATTCTATGGTTTATTGGCCCTTCCTCAGATCATTCCCTTTGTTTTGTAAATGCCCTTGTATGACATCGTGGCCATTTGGTAATATAGGATTATCTCCTTGTCCCAAGGTCCTCGATTCAGTCATACCTGCAAGGTCCTTTCTGCTATTGAAGTAACATTCACAAATTCTGGGGACTAGAATGCAGACATGTTTGGGGGGCCCATCATCCATCCCACCATAGTTCCAAATGAGCAGGGACCTTGCCTGCTCTGTTCAATGGTATAGGCTCTGAGCCCAGCAAAGGCCCTGGCACAGAGCAAGTGCTCAGCAAACATCTGATGCTGGATGAATGAATGTCAAGTCCATTGTTTACTGCAGCCTAGTAAACATGTTTGTGGGCAGGCTCTCGTGTGAATGTTGCCATATAAAATAAGGCTGCAGTTTAGAAAAATGTTATTGGCCCTTATGAAATACAAATTTATGCATGTTGAAAACTCCTTTACAACAAGCAGAGTGCTTACTCAAAATCAGTATTATGACTTTGTCAGCATCTGCCCCAACCCTGAACTTTCAGAGTACATCTTCCTGTGAGATGCCCTCAGCCTTAGGTCTTTCCGCTGTTTTCACTAGGAAATGTATCTAAACAAGGGAAAGCAGTTAATCCCAAATGCTCACATTTACAGCTAAACAAAGCCTTATTTGAAAAGGATAAAACCAATGTTAACATTTGAGATAGATATAATTACAAAGCTTTTGTCTTAGAGGTTATATCTGGGGGGCTGTAATATGTCTTCCTCCATGTGTGCTGCTATAATTAAATACCTGGGGCTGGGTAACTTACACAGCAGACATTGTTTCTCATAGTGCAAGAAACTGAGAAGTCTAAGATCCCACAGTTAGCAGGTTGCTGTATGGTGAGGGCTTGTGTTTCACATCTTGCACCACCTAGATGTCCTTGCAGTTGGAAGAGAAGGGAGAGCCAGGCTCGTTCTGCAACAGGTGAGGGCTGCTCTCTGCTTCTAGTGGGTGTCTTGTCGCTACATCTGCTGTAGGGGGTGAGGATAAACACTGTCCTTGTGGAGGAGAAGGGATGGGAGAACCAAGAGGTTCTCTAAAGCCCCTTTTGTAAGGTCATACTCCATCCATGACAGAGCCCTTTTGTAAGGCCCTACCTCTTAATAGCTTCAGCTCTGTGTTTTAAGTCCCAACATGTGAATTTTAGAGGAATGTAGACATTCCAGCTATACCACACCATAATGCTGATTATTCAAAAAGGATAACGGGGAAGCCCAACTGCAAACCAAAATATTTGCTAATTTTGTCCTTTTGGAAAAGTTTCTTGGCTCAACTCAAAGGAGTACAATACGCCATGCATTTCTTAAGGCCAGTCCGATCCATTCCACCTAGAAACCCTCTTTTTCCATATGCAGGGCCTTACTATTTCCCTCCTATGTCCTCAAAGGGGCTGGAATCTCTACTGTATGCATGAAAAGCAGAGATTCCAAGAGTAAGAAAAACGAGACAGCAGAAATCAGATCTCTTGGCTTTTCAGGCAAACTTCTTCCACTGTACTTCACTGCAGACCAATATATCCACGCTTCATCCAGAATAGGATTGTCCAACCCCAGAAGAAAGTCCAAAGTGGGCTCTTGGCTGATAGGATGTTCGCAGAACTCAAGAGTAGAAGTCAATCAGAGAGGGCATGTGGGTCTCGGGACTCCCAGACCCATAAAAAAGAGGTACCAGAGCCTCCCTCTACATTCTAATCCATATCAGAGACGCCTCAGCAGCAAGGGAAATGGGCATGGAGGCGGGAGGAGAGGAGTGACAAGGGAAGCAAAGGCGGGAAGACCAGAAGTGAATCACTGTCTTTATCAACCGCCACATGGATCAAAGGGAAATTCTCATTTACAGAGCAGATTACATTTGCAGGTAACTGCAGGCAGGGTTTCTGACAAGACATGGCAGAGTTAGTCTTTTTATGGAAATTCAATCTGGTTTGAGGCTGGGAAGCCGGGCCATTCTGAAATGATAAGTGACAGGAGAAGCAACGCGTCAGGTATCTGCTCGGGCAAATGGGGCCTGAGCCTTGTGCGGGTCCTGCGTGAGCACTTGATGGTCAGCCCTCTCTTGCTGTCACCATGGAAGCAGTGGAAAATTGTTAATGCTTTTACAGGCACTTCAGGGTAGGGGCTGGGAAACAGCTCTTCAAATTGTGTGTTGAAGACCCTTCCTGGTTAATTTAAAGCAGCATGTTCAGCTGACAGGCTGCAGGTTTTGAGCAGAGAGCCTGGAGGTTGGGATGAGTCTCTCTTTTTCTCCCCCCAACCCCATATTCACTCGTTGGTTTAACTGGCCTCTTCAGGCACCACTAACATATACATGTGTACGCGTGCGTGCACACACACACACATACACACCTCAGAGCTGAGACACATTCATCTTCCACCTTAGACATCAGAAATTCAGGATTTTTTGTACTTTAGACACCAAGATTTGCACCTGGATTCACCTTAAACCCTCCTGGGTTGGGGGCTTTTGGACTTAGATTGCAACCAGGCCGCTGGCACCCCAAGGTCTCCTGCTTGCAGACGTACCATGTGAGACTTCTGAGCTTCTGTCATCACATGAACCTATTCCCCAGTAATTCCCCTCCCATTTATCTATATACATATAATTCTGCTCCTGTCTCTGGAGAACCCTGACTAACACAGTGTTCTCTTGTCTGCACAGAAAGCCTTCTTATCCCACTTTGTTTCTGAATATACCCTCTTTTCTTGTGGGAAATTCCCTTCTCCCTTAATGGTCCATGACATGTAAACACATACATACACACACACACACACACTTTTGGCCTCGGAGTTGTACAAGAGCCAAAGGCTGGCTCCTTCACAGTGCCCACCCTCTAGCCCATGGGATATTCAGAGAGAACAGCCCTAGAAGAGACAGACTTGCCTGGTTTCTAAATCTAGTCCTGCCACCTGCTAGCCATGTGAACTTGGACCAGCTTATGTAACTCCTCAAAGTCTCAGTTTTCTAAATAGCAATAGAGAGCCTTCCTCACAGAGTTGGGTAAAACTGCAAGAGCAAGTACAGAACAAGGAGCACAGGTAAATACTCATAAATGCTAGCTCCATTACTTTCTACTATTATCTCCTGGTATTATTGTGTAGATGTGGATAACTCCTCTGTGGTCTGTTTAAGTTGGAGGTGCTAGTACCATCTTCCCTGTTGAGAAAAAACATCCAAGAAAGAAGAATGGGGATTTTCCTAAATCTCGTTGTGATTTTGTCATTCTTCTCACCTCTACTGCCTGAGGTTAAAGCTGACCATAGTGTGTGGACATACGTGTGTGTGTGTGTGTGTGTGTGTGTGTATGAGTGTGTGTTGGTAAAGGATAAGAGGAAATAGTATAAGATCAGAAAAGCCAGAGGGAACAACCCATTTAGGAACTTTTTAAGCCATAACCCTTGGGCTTTTATCCTAAATACAATGGGGAGACCCAGATGGCTTTTGGCACAAGAGACACAGTATTGCCTTTACATTGGAAAGGGCCACCTTGGCAGTACAGAGAAGAATGTACTTGGAGAGCAGGGTCAGCAGCAGGAAAAAAAAAAAAAAAACAGAGGGGAAAAGAAGCTCCTACATTGTATCTCTCTCTCACTGGAGATCTGTGTACCCAGGACCACCGGGCAGCAGCTGGGGTGGGAGTAAAAAGAACAAATCTAAGAGAATGTTCAAAGGCAAAATCAACATATTTTAAGTTTTCCATTTTCTTGGATACAAAATGAAGCAAAGGTGTTCATTCATAATTCTCCAGTCATCATGTCCAGTGATAAATTTACACACGCACCATTAGCCATTCAGAAAGAGTCATTCAGTTAGGGGCAAATTCACATCGCCAGAAGCCCTAACCAAAGAGCTGGTCTTTGAAAGACTTCAGCTAGCAATGCTAGCTAGCAGATATGACCCAACATGCTACATCTCTCTCTGGAAAATATCCAATTCATGTGTTCACTGGAAAGAAAAATGAATGGCCTGCCAAAACTCAACCCTCCAGTTTATTACCTGAAAACCTAGACCACAGGAATTGTCAAAAACATTATCTTAAATTTACCAGAAATTTCTATCACCCTCTCTCTCGAGGAGTGGGGCAAGCCTCAGCGGCCCTGTTTTTAGCCAGCATGCCTAGAATGCCTCACAATTCTAATTTTATATTCAGGTTTTTGTGACAATTAAATCAGACCCTGATGAATCTGGAGGAAGAAAACACCCAGCACAGTGATTATGAGTACTAATTAGGAAGCAAAACAGTGGCTTTGATGAATCTGTGCTTGGTTTGTCCCTTAATTAATTGACTGGCTGCTATTACACTTGGTGGTTGATTGGTTGAAATCATCCATTAAAATCCAATACAGTTGGGCCTTTTGTTCAGAGGAGCCTCCCAGAGATGAAGAACAAGTGTGAAATAGGGGCATGCATTTATTTATTATTTCCTTTCTTGGATACAGACGGAATTCCCTGACCAAATTCTGAGCATATGTCTTTATCCAAGTACAAGGTAACTTGCATAACTCTGGAGAAACCTGCTTTCAAGGCAGCTAACAACATGTTCACATTGCTGGATTAAGAGGGGCTCATGGAAGGCCTCAGCTCCTGCTTGACACACTTGATTTGACCCTATGGATAAACATAAGCATGGTGGGCTGGTGCCACGGCTCACTTGTTTAATCCTCCACCTGCGGTGCCAGCATCCCATATGGGCGCCAGGTTCTAGTCCCGGTTGCTCCTCTTCCAGTCTAGCTCTCTGCTGTGGCCCAGGAGGGCAGTGGAGGATGGCCTAGGTGCTTGGGCCCCTGCACGCGCATGGGAGGAGGCACCTGGCTCCTGGCTTTGGATTGGTGCAGCGCCGGCCGTTGCAGCCATTTGGGGAGTGAACCAATGGAAGGAAGACCTTTCTGTCTCTCTCACTGTCTGTAGCTCTACCTGTCAAATAAATTTTTAAAAAAGCATTAGCATGAGGCAGAGGCAGGTACATCCTCCCTTTCTTGGTATCTAGGAAAATGGATCCGTTGTCCAACCAAAACAACACCAGGGAAATGTCTTAGTGAAAAGACAGAATGCAAGGATGCATTTCCCACTTCAAATTACATACTTTTAGTAATCGTAAGTCCTTTCTTCCAACCCAATTTTCTGACATTGATCAAAATAGCAAATTCAGCAGTCAACTTCAGGTTTTGTTCCAGCTGCCCCAGGACCAGACCCTTCCTCGTTAGAACTGCAGAAGCCATTGCATAATGTACTTAGACTGTTCAGAGTCATTTTCCAAGGTCTGTTCTGAAAAGACTGCAAATGTGACTCAAAAAAAGAAGCTATAGCGGCCACCCAACTCAAGCATCCTATACTGTCTGCCAGCTCAGCTTCAGGGCTCCTGCCCCTGAATTCTATTTTGGCATCAGTGTCCTAAGCCCAAATATAAAACCAGCTCACCACTGTGCTTCAAGTGGTTAAAAAGAAAGGAGAAACTGTCATCCCAAAGCCAGACTCTTGCTCATTCCTGCTAGGCAGATGACATTCTTGCTATAAAAATTAAATTGTATTTAATAGCAATAAATATGTATAGATATAAATTACAAGGGAATTACAAATATTACTTTTATTTTCTAACAAACCCAATACTTTGGGGAGTGATAGTAGATAGAAAGTTAGACAGTTACAAGACCATATTCCTGATTCTTTAGGGTTTTTAGAGATTTATATTTTGGGGGCCTTAGTTACTGTGAGATAGAGCTTACCAGTTCAAACAGGATGCATAACAGGATGTCAGGCAAAATTAAGTGAGATGATGCGCATAAACTGTTTATTACTTCCTGAAATGAGTGCTCAAAAAGTATGAGGTACTGAAGTTACTATTAGGGGCCAGTGCTGCGGTGCAGCAGGTTAACCCCTTACTTGTGTTGTTGGCATCCCACTTTGGAGTGCCAGTTCAAGTCCCAGCTGCTCTGCTTCTGATCCAGCTCCTTGTTTACGTGCCTGGTCCCTGCTACCACTTGTTAGACTCTGATACAATTCTGGACTTTTGGCTTCTGCCTGGCCCACGCATAGTTGTTGTGAGCATTTGAGGAGAGAAAGAGCAGATGGAAGATATCTCTGTGTGTGTGTGTCTCTCTACCTCTCTCTCTCTATCACTCTGCCTTTCAAACAAATAAATTATTAAAAAATTTTTTAATAAAATCACTATTAAATTAAGCCCAAATTGCTTCCTTCTCTGCCTTTTCCACTGAGAGCTTCATAAAGTCAGAGCAAAAGTGTATTCTTATTTGCAATCCCAGTATCTAGCAATGTGCCTCATCAGTTACTGTTTCTGGAGAAGATGCACATTCCACATGTCTGGCTTGCAGCCTATGTCCTTCTGTTGGCTGCAGAATCTTTGTTCCCATTGTTGACATCAGAAAAAAAGAGCTAACTGTCTGTATAGAGTCTACAGACCTCACATGCAAGACCCAGAGAATCCCTCTCTTGATTCAAGAACATAAGACTACTGTGTCAGTTTTCTATTTTCTGTACCTCCCTCACCCATTTTTTTGCTCATAGAAAACAGATTAGAAGTGAAGCTGGAGGGGAAAAAAAAGTATTATATTGAAATGCTAATCTCACTTCATTAAATGAATTGTGAAGGTTGAGATAGTGATCAGCATCCTCAAAGAATAATTTCTTTAAATATCTTGAGCTCAGTACTCCCCGCTGGACTTTTTATCTTTCTTCTTTAAAAAAAAAAGGCATTAAATTATGTTAAAGTGTCCCAATTAAGCTTGGCTTTCAGAGCATCCAATCTGAGGGTTATACACTGAGTGATGAATTTGAGACAGAGAAGCACCCCAAAATCGTCCCTTAAAACAGCTCTGCCATGACTTTTCCTACTGAGTTACATTGCCTGAAGCAGTTCCCCATAGCTGAGCAGTGCTTATTTCAGGAAGCAGCAAATAAACCCACTGTTTCAGGTCAAGTCCATTAGAAAGTTGGTCAGAGCACTTGAAAGCTTCTCTCAGAGGTTTTGGCTCCAAATCCATATCTATTGGGAGCAAACCTCTAACTAAAAGAGCATCCATGTGATTGTCTGGGAAGGACAGCCTTTGATCCAAGCTGCATCCTTTCTAATGAGTTTGGGGTTGATTTCATAAAGGTGTCCAAAGGCCAAGTCTGTGCTTGCTGTACCTATGTGCTTTGTCCTTGAACTTGGGGAAGTCAGATTCAAAGATATTTTTAATTATATTTTTAAAAATCTTTTAACCTAGAATAAAAGGGTTGGGAGCATGGAAGGGAACAGGTGCTCTCAGAAGAGAGAGGAATCAAGGAAGGAATTAAACAAAGCAAGTGATCTCACAAGAAATGGACAAGACTAGGGGATATGGGAAAAAAGCTTAAATGCCTCTGCAGACATCAAATTTTATTCTAGAATCCTAAGCTCTTTAGAAAATGCTGGAAGAGCTGAAAAGAAAAAGGGAGAGGTGGGAGGTGCTACAAAGAAAATTCATGATTCTAGCAATATTCAAGGAACTTCCAGTCTCTTGACAATTGGTGCAGAGCATAAGAAGCCAGGCCATTCTGTCCAGGTTTGTATCAGACAGCACTGTAAGCTGCCAGCAACAGAAACAAATTCTGATTTCAGAAAACTGCTCATCAAAAGGACATAGGGTAGCTGCCAAATCACCAACAGCACTGATGACAGACACAGCAGCTACTTAGTCAGGAGTAGCACCCAAATACACAAGCAGGTCTGATAATAACCACTAGCCGCCATGGCCAGGCCCTAGGAATCTCAGCTTACACTACCACATCCAAGTCACTGGGCAATGAGCCCACCACTGGCCACTGTTCTTCAGATCCTAAGGACATAACCTTGCAACAACCGATCACCTCAATTGCCAGAGGTGTCTTAGGGGTCTCTTCACTCAACTTCACTAGCTCCTGTTCAAAGTCCAGGTGAGTACACGTTACAGCTTAGCTCATGCTTCTGTGTCCTAGCTGAAGTCATAGCAGGAAAATTGATTTTCTGGTATCTTCAGCCTCTCTAATGACAGCTCTGTTCCATGTTTGGCAAATTCCCCAATCCTAGAAAAACAGCTCAGAAAAGAGCAAAAAAGAATCATAAAACTCTGCTACATGATGAAACTCATTTTGAGTTCCTAAAAAATTTAAAATAAACTGTGAAAATCCTGAAAAGTAAACAACAGGTGCGAACAAAGCAATTGTAAGCACAAGGTTCTGCATACAAACCTAAGTTCAGTCCTGGTTCCATTACTTCTTACCCATGTGACCTTAGAAAATTCTCTTTAACCTTTTTAAGCTTAAGTTTCCAAATTGGGAAAACAGTATTAATGATGAGGTGTCAACTTTGATGCTATGGCATTGGCAATGACATTTGTCATTTTGCCTACACAGAATTTCTTTCCCTTCTTATTACTCAAATAATGCCTCTTTCCATCATGTGTGTGTAAACACACACACACACACACACACACACACATTCTGATGGAGAACTTACACTGTGTGATCCCAATGGGCCTCTTCATCTTGTCATTCACACGGTAGCTTGTGATCCAAGTGTGACAAATCATTGCACCCCATAGTAATAGCCTCTCTGACGTGCTCAGAGATGGTACGTGACTCAAGTTGAGCTAATCAAAATCAAAGTCCTGCTTGGAACTTTTTATTAGCCTGTAAAGATGTCTGTAAAGACTATTTCTTTCTACCAGGACTGCTGTGTCAGAAGGTGAATCTGAACCTGCAGGAGGCAATCTTCCCAACCCCAGAGAGAAGCTCAGCCTCAAGTTGGGAAGAAAGAGTGGTCAAAACATGGGCTGAGTTCTATCCAGGTGAGCACAAAGTCAGAAAGACTTTGTAGGAGAGCCCATACATTTCCATTTATGCTTAAGTTGGTTTGTATCAAAAGTCCATTTCAGGCCGGTGCTGCGGCTCAATAGGCTAATCCTCCACCTGCGGCGCCGGCACACCGGGTTCTAGTCCTGGTCGGGGCACCGGATTCTGTCCCGATTGCCCCTCTTCCAGGCCAGCTCTCTGCTGTGGCCAGGGAGTGCAGTGGAGGATGGCCCAGGTGCTTGGGCCCTGCACCCCATTGGAGACCAGGATAAATACCTGGCTCCTGCCTTCAGATCAGCACGGTGCGCCTGCCGCAGAGTGCTGGCCGCGGCAGCCATTGGAGGGTGAACCAACAGCAAAGGAAGACCTTTCTCTCTGTCTCTCTCTCTCACTGTCTACTCTGCCTGTCAAAAAAAAAAAAATCCATTACAACAAGTCTCAGAGTCCTAAAGAACCCAGTTGTTAAAGGACTGCATGACATAGTGGGGTCCCTGGTGAGATATTTTGTTGCCATATGTATAGGCAAAAAAATTAACTCCAATAAAAATCTAACTCATTATTATTTGCATTATTCAAGTCTTGGCCATACCCTGTATTATCTGTCACTCTTCTGGTTAAATGCTTTTCAGAAATTTTTTCTCTACTAAAATTCTCTCTTTCCTGCAGGTGTTTTACTTTCTCTTAATTACAAGCAATTCTTAGACCTTTCAAGAATAAGTCTTGCCATCTACAAAACAACACACTTCCCCTTGCTCTTCTGGCTTTGTCAGTTGCACTCCTCTCTGACTATACTCAGTATACCAGACAGTGTGTACCAGGGCATCTATTACTCCACTTACTATACTGCCTCAGGATAATGACTATTCCAGGCATGTGACTTCTGTTCCAAGTTGTTTTACATCTTCACCAAGGATAACAATAAAGTTTTTTTTTTTTTTTTTTTTTTTTTTTTTATGAAACGCTGCATTACAAACCAGAGTGTAGCACTGCTCTGTCTGCTAATAGAGAGAAAGTAAGTAGGAAACCTTATAAAAGTTTGATTTTGTGATCTCGGATCACGGAAAATACTTGTTGGTAGACTGGTTTTATAGATTAAATTGATGGATTTTTGTTGTCAACCCAGAGATAGCAAGGAACCTGCCCAAGGTAACATATGAACTAGCAGAAAGAGAACTTGAACCCAGGAATCATAACTTTCGTTTAAATATTCTTTCATTGATATTGAAGGTGAATTTAGTTACTTTGAGGGAGCATAGTGCAAAGTTACCAGTATTTCCGATAACTTAAGCACTTATCCTGTGCAAGTAGCATGCTTCTGTGTATTAACTCATTTAATCCTATGAGGTAAATTTCACTGCTACACCTGTTCACAGATGAGCAAGTTGAGTTTCATAGAGTTTGTGGGATTTCATCAAATCTACATAGCTATAATGATCACAACAGGAGTATTAGGTTGGGATCCTTTGACTTAAAGATTCTTACCTCTTGGATCATGATGTGCCCACAATAAAGCCGGATTCTGTCCCGGTTGCCCCTCTTCCAGGCCAGCTCTCTGCTGTGGCCAGGGAGTGCAGTGGAGGATGGCCCAAGTGCTTGGGCCCTGCACCCCATGAGAGACCAGGATAAGTACCTGGCTCCTGCCATCGGATCAGCGCGGTGCACCGGCCGCAGCACGCTGGCAGCGGCGGCCATTGGAGGGTGAACCAATGGCAAAGGAAGACCTTTCTCTCTGTCTCTCTCTCTCTCTCTCTCTCTCTCTCACTGTCCACTCTGCCTGTCAAAAAGAAAAAAAGAGAGTATTGGTATCCTGTTACCACCAGAAGGTCAACTGAAGCCTAGTACAACAATAGGTTTCACCCAATACCTTATCTCCAAGAAAGCTAGAACTTTAATCCCATGCTTCTGCAATCCCTACATCTTGGATGAAACATGCACGTCTTGCAGCCAAATCCTACATTCTGCTCATTTTTAATAAAATTCTAATTCTACATGTATTCTCCATATCCATATTTTGATGAGTCACCTAGTTGAGCATATTTAGTTTTTATCTAAATGTGCCATATCTTGGGTGAAAAATGTATTGCCTACAATATAATTATGCATTCAGAATTACGTGTATGCCTGTTGGGGACTTATAAATCAATAGTTTATTGTGCAATATATTGTCCAATTTTTTGCCATAGACATATTTGAGAAAACTAAAACTTGTCAACTGGTTGCACATTAATAATGAATGAAAGGCTTAGACAAGAAAGTAGCATAAATCTGAGTTGACATGCTTTGACCAAGAAGACCTCCATGGCTTTCTCATCTGTCTGCCACACCCAAGGTCTGAGCAGAGCCAACACTAGTCAATAATGTCACAATAAGGTAAGGGCTGGTGCCCTGGTTGTCCAGAATAGCCATTCATCATCTATTCAGCAAACATTTATTGAGTACCTGCAAAAGGCCCTAGAAATAGAGGAGCCAATAGAGGTTCCTTCTTTCTTGGATCTGGAATGAGAATGTAAAGTAATAAAATAAAAACAAATGTGCATGATGGTAACATTATTTTTTTTTTTTTGACAGGCAGAGTGGACAGTGAGAGAGAGAGAGACAGAGAGAAAGGTCTTCCTTTGCCGTTGGTTCACCCTCCAATGGCCGCCGCGGCCGGCGCGCTGCGGCCAGCGCGCTGCGGCCAGCGCACCGTGCTGATCCGATGGCAGGAGCCAGGAGCCAGGTGCTTTTCCTGGTCTCCTATGGGGTGCAGGGCCCAAGCACCTGGGCCATCCTCCACTGCACTCCCTGGCCACAGCAGAGAGCTGGCCTGGAAGAGGGGCAATCGGGACAGAATCCGGCGCCCCAACCGGGACTAGAACCTGGTGTGCCGGCGCCGCTAGGCGGAGGATTAGCCTAGTGAGCCGCGGCACCGGCTGATGGTAACATTATTTTATAAGGTGGTATGTGCTATGAAGAAAGCAAAACAGGGTTCTGAATTAGGCAGACTGGGATGATGAGACAGGAGTTGGCAACCAATAAGTACTGAGGGAAAAAAAAAGAAACAATCTGAAGAAGAGATGTAGATCTAAGACCTGAAAGACAAGGAGGAATCAATTTTGTGAAGACCAGGGTGAAAGCATTTCAAGGCGACAGTACGTGTGCACAATAGTCTCTACACAGGCACAGGTGCAGCCATGAACAAAGGAAACAAGGCCATGGCAAATGGAGAGCACAAAACTAACAGCAAGAGAGAATAAATGGCATTAGACAGACAAGCAAAGGGTTAGTCATGTAGGATCTGGCAGCTCACTGTAAGCAACTTACATTTTAAGTATAGAACAAAGCCATGGGAGGGAGTTAAGCCAGAGCATGATGTGATCTGATTTTATAAGCTTTCTGCCACTCCAGACCAAATGCAAGTACTTATTGCAAATTTAAAGTTCTGGAAAAAAAATTAGCTCCAAGTGAGAGCTGCCTGTGTACAAACTGTATTAAACTCTATAGATTTTTTTCCCCCTAGGAGAATGGGGAAAGTCTTTCCCAATAGCTGTATCCTGACAAGGCAAGTGCTTTTTGGAAGGGTTTTACAGTGTTCAAATTGAGAAAGACTCTGGAAAATTTACACTTGATGTGATGGTTAAGCAGAGAGTTTTCTGACTGACTTGTTGAGGTTTACTGAGAAGCAACAGCCAGGAAAGGCAGGTGACCTTTCTTTGTGAAACTTAATGGTTCCACTGAGTCTCATGTTCACACTCTAGTACCCTCAGGAAGAGCACCGGCTCTGATCACCAAGAGACTTCATTCAAATTCCACCTCTGTATCTTCCTGGGTGTGTAATAACAGTGAAGTTATTTAATATCAATGAGCTGTAGTTTTGGTATTGGAAAATAGGGATGCAGAAGGGTACTACCTTCTTGGGTTGTTATGTGGATTGAATGAGGCAACACAAACAATGCATGAAGTCCAGTGAAAAGCATAAGTAATTGCCCCCAGAATCTATATTTGAAAGATGTGTGCCTAGGTTGAGAAGTAGAAACCATGGTACAAAGTGTCCTGCAAGGAAAAGCAAACTGAAACCTTGGGACTAGTACACCTTCTTACAAGAATGCTGTTTTTGTATCACTTGTTTTTATATTACTTAATCTTGTCAACTACATGGTTGGATGCTTTTTGTATTTTGCTAATGTATTGGGGGGTGGAGATAGTGTTTCCATCTCCTCGTTTACTTGTGAGATACTTGCAACAGCTAGGACTAGGCTAGGCCAAAGTCGGGAGCTGGGAAATCATGTGAGATCTCCTGTGTGGGTGGCAGGGGTTCAATCACTCGAGTCATCATCTGCTACCTCTGAGGGTCTGCATTGTTGGGAAGCTGGAATCAGGAGCCTGAGCCATTAACTCGGCATAGGTGATCTTATCTAGGATGTGGTTGTGTCCACCAGCATCTTTATCTCTAGGCCAAAAACACCTGATCCCAAACACCTGCTTTTGTATGACTTCTGAACTATACATGATTTTAAATAGCTGAGGGAAAAAAATCAAAAGAATTGATGACACATGAACATTAAAGAATATTCAGAGTCCATAAACAGAGTTTTATTGGCACACAACCACACACATTTGTAGTACCTGCAGTTACTTTCTAACAAAAATGGCAGAGTTGAGTAGTTGAGTAGAAAAGACCATGTAGCCTGCCAAGCTTCAAATATTTATTTGGTCACTTGCAGAAAACCTTAGCTGACCTCTGTTCTGAACCACTGAGCTGGCTATATTGTGGCAAGTAAACTGCCTTTCTAACCACTGACATTCAGTTTTCTTTTGATGATAGTGTGAAATCCCCTGGAGAGTGGGCCCACAGTTGTCTGCACTTAAACCAGCAGAACTGCAGTAGGTGTGACCACACAGTCATCCCACCTGCTAACCCAAGGTAAAGTGCATAGAGTATTGTGTTCTTCCGGATTTGTTTTTTTTTTTTTTTAAGTGGAAAAACTCTATTACTGAAAGTGCTAACGAGAATTGATCAATAACATTGTCTTACAAAATACATATAACTAATGACAAGCATTATTTAAAGAAACAAAAGGAGAGTACTTGTAGACAACTTTTTACTGGACATTAAATTTTCCTATTAGTAATTAATCGATTGCATTTTTACACCTGAAAAGAAAACTGCCATCTCAGACAGATGTGCACTTACACATACAGAAAAACATGAACCCTACAGGATCTCTGAACCATTATTTATCAAAAGTTTTAGAAGGCAGTTTCCTTGAGCTTTGACCTCTACATCAAACGATGTCTGTCAGTGAGCAAACTATCAGGCAAATGCCCTTCTAAATCCATTGTTCTCTATCAGTCTCACTTTTTCAATGAACAGAATAGACTTCTGTTTTAACGAGGGAAAAGTTAGGGACAGACATTTGGTGCAGCAGTAAAGATGCTGTTTGGGATTACTACTTCCCCTATCAGAGAGCCTGCATTTCAGTTCCAACTCCACTCTCAATTCTAGCTTGCTTTTAATGCCCACCCTGGGAGACAACAGTGATAGCTCCAGCACGTGGGTCCCTGCCACCACCATGGGACACGCTGATTGAGTTTCTGGCTCCTAGCTTCAGCCTGGTCCAACTCTGGTTGTTGCAGGCATTTGGGAGTGGACCAGTGGATGGGAGATCTATCTGTGTGTGTGTGTGTGTGTGTGTGTCCCTTTCTGTATCTTCATCTCCTATATTTAAGTCATATAATTAAGTGATATTCCATTTCATGGATATGCAACAAGTCATTTATATATAGACTGTGATGGATGCTTTAGTAATTTCCAATTTGGTGCAATGACGAATTTAAAGCTATATATCAACGTACTAGTTAGAAGTGGACAAGTATTTTTATTTCTCTTTTGTTAATATCTGGAAATAGAATGGTGGGATAACTTTTTTGTACAATGTAATACTTTATCCATTTTAGTATTTTTGTTTTGTTCTAGTACTATTGGTTGAACTCTGTAATTAACACACAATTATTCTTAGGTGTTTAAATTTTAACTGAAAAGTGATCCCTGTTAAATATAAGAGTGGGAATAAGAGAGGGAGGAGATGTACAATTTGGGACATGCTCAATCGGACTTGCCTCAAATGGTAGAGTTAGAAACGTGCCAGGGGATTCCAATACAATCCCATCAAGGTGGCATGTACCAATGCCATCTCACTAGTCCAAGTGATCAATTTCAGTTCACAATTGATCACACTGACAGGTCTAAGAGTCAAAGAGATCACACAAATAAGACTAGTGTCTGCTAATACTAACTGACAGAATCAAAAAGGGAGAGAACGATCCAACATGGGAAGCGGGATACACAGCAGACTCATAGAATGGCAGATGTCCTAAATAGCACTCTGGCCTCAGAATCAGCCCTTAAGGCATTCAGATCTGGCTGAAGAGCCCATGAGAGTATTTTAGGCATGGAAAGCCAAGACACTCTGGAAAAAAAAAAAAAAAAAAGACAACGACCTAAATGAAAGATCTCTGTGAGTCAGATCCCAGTGGAAAGAACGGGGCCATCAAAGAAGGAGGTACCTTTCTCTGAAGGGAGGAGAGAACTTCCACTTTGACTATGACCCTGTCAGAATAAGATCGAAGTCGGCGAACTCAAAAGGCTTCCATAGCCTAGGCAACTCATGACGAGAGCCTAGGGAGATTACTGATGCCATAAACAAGAGTGTAAAATTGTTAAGTCAACAACAGGAGTCACTGTGTACTTACTTCTCATGTGGGATCTGTCCTTAATGTGTTGTCCAATGTGAAGTAATGCTATAAGTAGTACTGAAACAGTATTTTACACTTTGTGTTTCTGTGTGGGCGCAAACTGATGAAATCTTTACTTAATATATACTAAATCGATCTTCTGTATAGAAAGAGAATTGAAAATGAATCTTGATGTGAATGGAAGGGAAGAGGGAACAGGAGATGGGAGGGGTGCGAGTGGGAGGGAAATTGTTGGGGGGAAGCCATTGTAATCCATGAACTATACTTTGGAAATTCATATTTACTAAATAAAAAAAATAAAAAAAATTTAAATTATTTTAAGAAATGAAGAAGGAAAATTTATAGGAAAAAGGTTTTGCTGTTGGTGTTTGTAAAACTTTATTAGCCTTTCTTCAATCAGAATCACTGCTGCTATGTCTTTCCTTCCCCTATTTTTCCTTGTTCATAAGTTCCCGTTGTTTCTTAACCCTCTAGTTTGCAAAAAGGACCACGCCTACAATCTTCCGCAAGTTACACTGCATGCTTCATAAAAATCATTCAATCCTTATTTAATCCGATGACTATGATTTGCCCCCATTTTACACGTGTGTAAGCTGACTCTTGGAGAAATGAAGTGATTTGCCTTAGATCACCTAGTTTGTAAATGACATGATTGGGATTTGAGCACAGAGCTTCTAATTTCCAGAATTGTTCTTAAATACTCTCATTAACCACTTAAATACTATCTTTGCTTTAAGTTTGATTCATTGTTCAAGATCCCCTTCCACAAAAAAAGCCTAAGATAAATAACTTGAACACATATAACCAAGAGTCTAAGAAGCCCAAAACCATTTACTGAAAAACAAAAAGCTCTTTCGACGTGGCTTGCTTTCGGGCAGTGAGTATATGACTACCCTGAAACTTGTGCTGACAGATTTGGTACACTGCTCATGTGTTTCTTATCCTTTAAAAGATCTGGTAACCAGCCTCATCTGCGTTACCAGAATACTGGGCAGTGAGAAGTGATGCATTATCTTCTGTGTTTGCTCTTTCAAGTTTATTCAGCTCTATTGCTGGAATTTGTGCTTCACAGCCCTACCATTTATATAGCTTAATTATCATCTGATAAGATGATATATCAGATGATATATCACAAGTAGTACCATTATTATTCCAACACTCATCCTGCTGTATTTATGGTGTCTTTAAGAATTTTTCCTTTTAAAATCCTTTGTTGACATACAATTTGCATATCATCAAGCATACACCTTTAACTATTCATTTTGATACATTCTGATACACTTTGCTACATCATGGTAATAACCACTTTGGTTAATATGTAGAGCCTTTCTATCATTCCACAAAGTCCCTGCACGCATTCTCCCCACCTCAGGTTACCATTATAGATTAGCTTCAATGTTTCCAGAATTTCATACCAGTGGAATCACACAATTCAGGCTCTTTTATTTCTGATTTCTCTCACCTTACATGTGTCTCTAAGATTAATCTATATTGTTGGGTGTATCAGAAATTTATTCTTCCTATAATTAAGTCATATTCCATTTCATGGATATGCAATAAGTCATTTATATATAGACTGTGATGGATGCTTTGGTAATTTCCAGTTTGGTGCAATGACGAATTTAAAGCTATTTATCAATGTGCTAGTTAGAGGTCGACATGTATTTTTATTTCTCTTGTGTTAATATCTGGCAGTAGAATGGTGGGGTAATATAATACATCAATTTCATAAGAAACTTCCCAACAGTTCTCCCAAGTGGTTATCCCACCAGAAATACTTGGAAGTTCCAATGTTTTGCTCATATCAGTTGGTGGATTTTAGCTTTATGATAACCTAGGCCTTTTTCAGTAAAACAATGACTCTTGAACTAGGAAAGAAATTAGCCCCAGCAACCAATCTCTGGGAAGTTGTAAGTAGAAACATCACCTCAAGTGCTAAAAATCTCACTTGATTGGTTAATTTCTGAGAAAGAATGATTATGTTCTTTAAAAGAATATGACTTAAAATCTAGCCTGTGAAAATGAAATTGATTGGGGTTCTCTGTCCCTTAGAGACAGGACTTGATTGAGGAACTACTTTCTGGGCACTGGCCATGGAATTATATACTCGGGCTTATCAGGGACTTTAGAATGTAACTCACTTCCAACCTTCAGCTCAGATTGGCAGTCTGCTTCAAAGGGGCCCTTTGACTGGGTTCTGAATGCTTCCAGGGCCTTGTTAGTAAAGGAGAAGTGCTCCATGAGAGAAGGAGCAGAAGCACTGAGGAAATCCAGTCTCTGTCCTGTAACATCACTGCACACTTGGCCTTCACCCAAAAGGGCAAAGGAACCTTTCACGCTGTGGAACTCAATGATTTTCCATCTTCCCCATGCAACTCCCAAGAGAGGAAACCAGGAGCTGAATTCAGTTCAGAAGTTTCTCTCCTAATGACATAAAAGAAAAAGGGCTTCAGCTGGTGTGTGGCATGGCGGGTAAAGGTGCCAACTGCAGTGTAGGCATCCAATATGGGTGCCGGTTCAAGTCCTAGCTGCTCCACTTCTGATCCAGCTCCCTGTTAACGCTCCAGGGAAAGCAGCAGAAGATGGCCAAAGTGCTTGGGCACCTGCCACCCAAGCGGGAGACCCATAAAAAGTCTTCTGGCTCCTGGCTTTGGATTGGCCAAGCTCAGTTTCTCCCTCTGTCTCTCTGTAACTCTGCCTTGCAAATAAATAAAAAAAACAATTAAAAGAAAAGAAAAAGGGCTTTGATTTAATGCCAAGAGTAATTAATTAACCACACTGAACTAACTATCTTCAAATGCTGGCAGCTAAAGAATCAGAAGGTTGTGGCACCAGGGGGAGAATTCAAATGAAAAGTACCTAATTTCAGAAATAAATAACAAAAACGAAAGAAGAGTGGCATGTCTTAAATCTAAGAAATGAGCAAACAGTGCCCGCAATTCGTTGCCTCATTGTTAAAGAATAAGTTTTTTTCTTCTCTCAAAATATAATTTCAACTTTAATGTAGGCAGTTAGGGCTTTATATAAAGCATATGGCTGCATATTAACAACTGGAATTGTGATTTCTGAATCCTGGGTTTGAACAGCAGACACATAGTTCTCTGGGAACATCATTTAATGGGGGCTTCACTCAAACTACAGCTTCAGAGTCCCAGAGCATAAAAATCAACAAACCTGAGGTTATGAGGCCCAGAATAGCATCACACACACAAAAAAAGAAATACAGAAAGAACCTTCACAGTGATTAGTGTCTTTTTCTTAGTGCTTTCTGTTTTTGCACTAAATGATTTTTGTTGTTGTTTTGTTTTGTTTTGTTTTGTTTTTTGACAGGCAGAGTGGACAGTGAGAGAGAGACAGAGAGAAAGGTCTTCCTTTTACCGCTGGTTCACCCTCCAATGGCCGCTGCGGCCGCGCACCACGCTGATCCGAAGCCAGGAGCCAGGTACTTCTCCTGGTCTCCCATGCGGGTGCAGGGCCCAAGGTCCTGGGCCATCCTCCACTGCACTCCCTGGCCACAACAGAGAGCTGGCCTGGAAGAGGGGCAACCGGGACAGAATCCGGCGCCCCGACCGGGACTAGAACAGGGTGTGCCAGCACCGCAGGTGAAGGATTAGCCTAGTGAGCCATGGCGCCAGCCACTAAATGCTTTTAAATGTTATTTTTATTTAACTTTCACAAAACCATGAAACAAATATTTTTTTCAGCCCACTTAAGAGCCAAAGAGACTGGCTCAACCAAGTTCACACACCTAAAAAGGGGAACTTTCCAACTAAAAAATTAGCAAACAGGCCAGTGTCGTGGCTCACTAGGCTAATCCTCCGCCTGTGGCACCGGGACTCCGGGTTCTAGCCCCAGTTGGGGCACCGGATTCTGTCCTGGTTGCTCCTCTTCCAGTTCAGCTCTCTGCTGTGGCCCGGGGAAGGCAGTGGAGGATGGCCCAAGTGCTTGGGCCCTGCACCCGCATGGGAGGCCAGGACGAAGTACCTGGCTCCTGGCTGTGGATCAGTGCAGCGCGCCAGCCATGGCGGCCATTTTGGGGGTGAACCAACGGAAAAGGAAGACCTTTCTCTCTGTCTCTCTCTCTCTCTTACTGTCTAACTCTGCCTGTCAAAAAAAAAAAATAGCAAAACAAACTATCTCCCAGGAAATCCAAACATAGTTCTAATGCTTGGCCCTGGCTACAGCAGTCAGGACTCAGGGCATCTAAGGGCTAATTCCTGACCCTGAGCAAAGAAACGCAATGACAGAAGAGCTCAGGTTAGCAGGACAACCTGTGAAAAATGATCAGCTTTTCATAAAGCAGTTTCATATTCAATAACACTTGCTGACACTTAAAGTATTTCATATATATTATCTCATTCAATCCTCACAATGTCTTGAGGGGGAAGGGGGAAAAGTGAATTACTACTGATATTTGACAGAAAAGGAAATGAGGTCCAAAGTATTTTTTTAAAAGAATTGTCCTAACTCCCACAAGTAAATTGGAAAACTAATACTAGAGCAGTTTTTTTACTTTTAGTTTCAACACTTTCTCCCCTCTTTGATGAGTAAACTGGGTGACAAAAATAGAACTTCATGGACCTTGATCAAGGTTACCTGGATAGACTATTTTAACTTAATAATAATCATAAAAAATAGAAACCACAGCAATGGCATTTACTAAAGACAATTTGTAGGTACCAAGCTAATATTTTACATAAATTCCCTCATGAACTTCTCTTAACACAAGCCTATGATGATATTTTTTTAAAATGCTCTTGGAGGCCGGCGCCGCGGCTCAGTAGGCTAATCCTCCGCCTAGCGGCGCCGGCACACCGGGTTCTAGTCCCGGTCGGGGCGCCGGATTCTGTCCCGGTTGCCCCTCTTCCAGGCCAGCTCTCTGCTGTGGCCAGGGAGTGCAGTGGAGGATGGCCCAAGTGCTTGGGCCCTGCACCCCATGGGAGACCAGGAAAAGCACCTGGCTCCTGGCTCCTGCCATCGGATCAGCGCAGTGCGCCGGCCTTGGCGGCCATTGGAGGGTGAACCAACGGCAAAGGAAGACCTTTCTCTCTGTCTCTCTCTCTCTCACTGTCCACTCTGCCTGTCAAAAAAAAAAATGCTCTTGGAAAAGTAGAATTAAAAAAGTTTACTTTTGTGCCAAAAATTTTGAAATCCATGCATAGTTTTTTTCCCACAATGCACATTTCCCAGGAACTTTCTGAAATACCCCTTGTATGAAGTAAGAGTTATTATTACCCTATTTGAAAACAGGGAAAACTGACACAAGTTGTAAAGTGGGTAGGAACCCAGGCCTGACTTCTTCCAGGGCTCCCTACTCTTAATAAAATGTACCGCCTCCTGCTGCATATTGGCTTTCTTAGATGAAGGTATACTCCCTCTAATTGCATGAGATCTGCAGTTGTTACAAAGAGGATGGAATATGAGTCCTATTGTAAACATACAGATGAAATGTCTGCATCACCCCCTAACCACAGCCCCCTTTGTCACAGCAACACAGACGTCACATAGCTCAGCTCCAACACAGGGAAGCAACATTCTCAATGGATCCGCAACAGAGCTGCACTCCATGCTATGCCATCATTCCAGATCTTATTTGTAGTCTTTTAAATAATTTTGTTTGTTTTGTCTTTTAATTTGAAGAACTCCCAAGAAGTAGGGAGAAGATTCGTTGAGAGAAAACAGACACAAAATCTGTTGATGTCAGAGACATAGTATAAAACAAAATTTCACATGTGAGGTCTGTTTCAATGTGGAAACTTTTCATTTTATATCTTCTTACCACTAATACTAAATTCTACCCTGATTTATAGTCTTGTATTATAGAATGCCCACTATAATTTAAGAAACAGGAGTATGTCTCAGTTTGACTTTCTTTAGGTGAATACATTGTATTTACTGAATCTGAAGGCAGTGGTAAAATTTTAAAAAAGTATCATCCATTTATGGGTGGTAGGTGATGGGAGTAATGGCACCGGATGTGCCCACAGTAAAAATAATTATTCCTTATTTAATAAATCTAAAATTCAAATTCAGTGTGCCACCCTTTATTTTTATTTGCTAAATCTGGCAACCCTATTTGGAGACAAACTGAATAGTGTTAAACTTCTTGCTCTATCATTAACTAGCTATGTTACTCTACTCAGTATGACGAGGTATATGGGTTTCCTTACCTACAAAATGTGGTTAATACTTAGACCTAGCTCATGAGGTTGGGAAGGGAATTAAATTGCAAAATACTTCATTTCTGACTGAAACATAAAGGTCACTCAATATGTATTTATTACTACCACTGCTACTACCAGTCATCCATAGAACCACTAAATATTTATAATCATTGCACATCTTCTAAGAACAGAAGCAAAATCAATCATCTTTCCAGAAACCTAAATGATATGTTGAGCCAATGACACTTGACTAATAGTAAATAGCAATTAACTAAATGCAACTCAATAAATATTTATCAATTCCCTAATATGTTCAACACACAGAACAAAATACTGTAGAGATATGAAAATCACAAGCAGTCTGAGCTAAAACGGAACTTAAGAAATGGTCATATCCTAGGCCCCTCACTGTACATTTGAGGAAAAATCAAGGTAGAGAGAGGGCTTAGCGCCACAAGGCAAAACAGTGGCAGAAGCAGGACTGGAAGCCAGTCTCCCTGATTCTGAAGCCCAAGGGCCTTCTATTAATCTTCCCTTTCTGTCTGTGCTGAGACAGAGCCCCGGTCCTCTGGAAGCATTCACTCTCACAGAGAAACACTACAGAGATAGAACCAAAGCTTTTACACAACTCATGTCTGCTAAAGTTAACTTCCCCCCAAAATTTGATCCTCATAAAAATCCAATTAATTAATATGGAACAAAGTACTGTCTGTTGTTGTCATTACTCTCAGGAAAACTGCAGCCCCAAAGAAGTCAACTGACTGGAATAATTGGCATAATGTTGCAAGGTGAGCTGGAGAGTTCCATGTGGATGCCAGAACTCCTGCGTCACTAGCCACTGGAGCCTGCTGCTCCCATCCAGAAACGAGCATTCAAGCACAGTGTGAAGCCCCGTAAAGCCAAGCGGTATTTTCAGTGAAAACATCTTTATACAAAACTGCATGGGAAATTGCAGTAAGCTTCAAAACCAAGCAGAGAGAAGTAACCAACAAGGTTAGCCAAAAATCAGAAAAGTCCTTTCACAAAAGCCAATCACCTGCCTGCCCAAATCACCAGGAAATAAACCCATATTGAAACCAAAGACTAGGAGATTAAACCAACCACTGTTTGTAGACTCACAAACTTCAGAGAAGTGGGCCAGGGATGTGTCTCAGGATGCTGAGCAAATGAGGCGTCCAGTTGAACGTGAGCCTAGATCTTCTGATATCTGGTTTGCTTTCCAGAGAAGCACAATGGTTCTTGTTTTTCCCTCTGTAAAAGGAAGACAGAGCACTTACTGAACCAGTTGATTGCTGAGTTTCTTTCCAGCCAATAGCATCTCACAATTCGATCCTCTTGTTTTACTCTACTCCATCAGTGCTGTCTCTTCCATATCTGATCATATTAACCCTTGCTTATTTTATTCCCAAATAATTGCCATCTTCAAATGTACAATTCAGTATCACTGAGTGAAGTCACAGCGTGAAATGTAATATGAGCATTGTGGATATAATTTTTATATAACAATTCACATTGTTCCTTTTTAAACTATGCATTTGCCAAGACTGAATCATTTAGACAACTGTTCTCAGGCTTGCACTCCTTCTTCCTCAGAAGTCAGGTCACAGGATGCTCACTGTAAACTCTCCCACCTTATTCATGATAGCCCAGGCTGAGTGTGAAGGAAGGCCTTCAAGCAATTGTCATTCAATGCTCAGAGTATAACATTCAGCCTGACCTTGCCTCTCCTTTGGGAAAATAAATAACTGCTCATTTCCTAGAACCTATCTGTTTCTTGCAATAAAGTTCTGGTGGAAGAAATCCCATCTTACTCCAAGGGACAGAGGTTCTGAGTTAATAATTTCCATTGTGCACCACCCCTTCATTACCATAACCATGCTTTGCTCTTATCAGTAACACATTTAGGGATTCAAATCCTAACCCAAATTCGTTTTTCTTTAGACATCATAGATTATAATTTAATGGTAGAAATGTAAATGGCTCACCAGTCGCAAATAGTAAACTTCTTGACACATACATAAATTCACTTCAGAACTTCAGTCCTCTTTTAATACTAATTCTTATACAACAGTGCTTTATTAAGTTTATGATGTGTTATTTGCATTCAGAAACAAAAAAAAAAAACACAAATCAAAGTACTCCTCTCACAGGTTAACAGGTCTACTTTTCTTACATGGTGTCATTTTTGTCATTTACAATGCTTTCTCCAGAGATTAGGCTGTTAAAATTGCTTGACTGCCAAGTACCTAAAGATTGACAACATTATGTTATTTTGAAGCTAAAGATTTTTTAAAATGTTTAGGTCTTGAAATAAGCTTTTTACAGTATTTCAGATAGGTTATGGAAATACAAGTATCAGCATCACTAATTTATAAATGATCTGACTTCTAAAAGAGGCTATTACTTGTCAAAGACCAATGGAAAAGCTCCATGCCATTAGACAGATCTTCTTGAGCAAAAGTTATAACATCCAAATTGCTCCAATCATGGATTTTGGTCCATTTACTATCATCAAAAGTAAATTCTGGAACAATCAATTTCTTTTATATATTTTTATTTTATTTCAGGTAAACATGTCATGTATTTCATATAATAGATTTAGGAACATAATGATACTTCCCATCCTATCCTCCCTCCCCCACCTTGCTCCCACCCATCCTTCTCCTTCCTCTCTGATTCCCTTTCTTATTTTGTACTATGATCTACTTTTAGTTTACTTTATACTCATAAGATTAAGCCTACACTAAGTAGAGTTCAACAACTAGTAGCAAGGAAAAGAACGCTGTTCCTTAATGTTAGAGACAAGGGCTATAAAGAATCATCAAATCTCAAAATTTCAATTTCACTCCTATTCCTTACATTTTTGGTACTCAATCAGTTACCACAGATCCGGGAAAGGGTACAGTATTTGTCTTTTGGGGACTGGCTTATTTCACTAAGTATATGGTATCCATTTGCATCCATTTTGTCACAAAAGATAAGAAAAGATTTCATTTTGCATGTATGGTAGAGTAGTAGTCCATTCTTTCTCCCTTTCTAAGAGAGAATATATATACATATATATATATATTTTCTTTATCCAGTCACCAGTTGATGGACATGTGGGTTGATTCCATCTCTTACCTATTGTGAATTGAGCTGCAATAAACATGGGGGTACAGACAACCCTCTCATATGATGATCTCACTTCTCTTGGGTAAATTCCCAGGAGTGGGATTGTTGGGTCATGCAGTATATCTATTTTCAGCTTTCTAAGGTATCTCCATACTATCTTCCACAATGGCTGTACTAGTTTACATTCCCAACCAAAACTGTGTTAGTGTAACTTTCCTTCACATGCTTTTGAGCATTTACTGTTTGTTGATTTCTGTGTGAGATCCATTCTAACTGAGGTGAGCTGAAACCTCATTATGGTTTTGATTTGCATTTCACTGATGGCTAGTTATCCTGCACATTTTTTCATGTGTCTGCTGGCCATTTGAATTTCCTCTTTTGAAAAAAGTCTGTTGAAGTCTTTTGTCCATTTCATAACTGGATTGTTTGTTTTGTTGTTGATGAGTTTCTTGAGCTCTCTATAGATTTTGGATATTAATCATTTATCAGTTACACACCTTGCAAATATTTTCTCCCATTCTGACGGTTGTCTCTTCACTAGCTGAATGTTTCCTTTGCAGTACAGAAACTTCTCAGCCGGATGCAATCCCATTTGTCTGTTTCTGCTTTCATTGCAAGTGTTTCTGGGGTCCTTTCCAAGAAGTTTGCCTATGCCAATGTCTTGCAGAGTTTCCTCAATGTTCTCCTCTAGTAATTTGATGTTATCAGGTAGTAGACTTAGATCCATGATCTATTTTGAGTTAATTTTGTATAAGGTGTAAGGTAGGACTCTTGTTTCATATTTCTGCACATGGCTATCCAGTTTTCCCAGAACCATTTGTTGAAGAGATTGCCCTTTCTTCCAGGATTGATTTTAGCTCCTTTGTTAAAGATTAGTTGGTTTTGTAGATGCATGGATTGACTTCTGGAGTTTCTATTCTGTTCCATTGTTCTACATGTCTATTTTAGTTCCAGCACCAGGCTGTTTTGTCTACAACTACTCTGTCGTATGTGTTGAAATCTGGTATTGTGATGCCTCCAGCTTTTTTGTTGTTTGTTGTTATAGCTATTAGGGGTTTCTTGAATTTTAGCATAGTTTTCCTAGATCTGAGAAAAATGTCTTTGGTATTCAAATTGGGATCAGATTGAATTTGTCAGTCATTTTTGATAGTATGGATAATTTGGTGATATTAAATCTTCAAATCCACAAACATGGAAGATTTTTCCAATTTTGTGTCTTATTGTTTATTTAACATTTTGTAATTTTCATCATAGAGATCTTTCACCTCCTTTGTTAAATGTATCCCAAGGTACTTAATTTTTTGTAGCTATTGTGAATGGGATTTATCTTAGAAGTTCTTTCTCAGCCATGGCATTTTCCATGTATTCAAAGGCAACTGATTTTTATTAATTTTATGTCATGCAACTTAACCAAACTCTTTTATGAGTTCCAATAGTCTCTTGGTAGACTCTTTTGGTTTCCCTATATATAGAATCATATCATCTACAAATAGGGATAACTTGACTTCCCCCTTTCCAATTTATATTCTTTTGATCTTTTTTTCTTACCTCATGGCTCTGGCTAAAACTTCCAGGAATACTGAATAGCAGTGGTGAGAGTGGGCATCATTGTCTGGTTCCAGATTTTAGTGGGAAAACTTCCAACTTTTGTCCATTCAATAAGACGCTGGCTGTGGGTTTGTCATAAATTGCCTTGATTGTGTTGAGGAATCTTTCTTCAGTACCCAATTTGCTTAAGGTTTTCATCATGAGAGGGTGTTGTATTTTGTCAAATGTATCTGAATCTATTGAGAAAGATATATGGTTTCTATTATTGGGTTTGTTAATTTAATGTATCATATTTAATTGATTTGAGAATGCTGAACCACCCCTGCATACCAGGGATAAATCCCACTTTGGTCTGGATGAATGATCTTTCTGATATGTTGTTGGATTCAATTAGCTAGTATTTTGATGAGGATTTTTGCATCTTTGTCTATGAGGGATATTGGTCTATAGTTCTCTTTCTCTGTTGTATCATTTTCTATGAGGCTGGCTTCATGGAAGGAGTTTGGGAGGACTCCCTCCCTTTCAAGTGTTTTGACTAGCTTGAGAAGAACTGGAATTAGTTCTTCTTTAAATATCTGGTAGAATTAAGCAGTGAGGCCATCTGGTCTTGGGATTTTCTTTTTTAGGAGGATCTTTATTACTGATTCAATCTCTGTCTTGGTTATTGATCTATTTAGGCTTTCTATGTCTTCATGACTCAATTTTGGGAGATTACATGTGTCCAGGAATCTACCCATCCATTTCCTTTCTGATGATTCTTTCTATTTCTGTGGTATCCATTGTTACATCTCCTTTTTCATCACTAAATTTATTGATTTGTGTCTTTTGCTTGTTTTTTTTTTTAGGATAGTTTGGCCAATGGTCTATCAATTTTGCTATTGTTTCAAAACACCAACTCTTAATTTCACCAATGTTTTGTATTGTTTTCTGGTTTCAATTTTTTTTTAAATTCCTTCTCTAATTCTAATGATTTCTTTCCACCTACTAATTTTGGGTTTGGGTTGTTGTTTGTTTTCTAGGTCTTTGAGATTCACTGATGGCTCATTTATTTGATGATTTTTCAATTTCTTGATGTAGGCACCAATTGTATATAATTCCCTCCTAACACTGCTTTTGCTATACCCCATGTTTTGAAATGTTGTATTGTCATCTGTAATCTTTTCCAGAAATTTTTTTAATTTCCCTTCCGATTTCCTCTATGACCCACTGTTCCTTCAGGAGCATGTTTTTCAGTCTCCATTTGTTTGCCTATTTTCTAGAGGTTCTTTAGTTATGAATTTCCAGCTTTATTTCATTGTAGTCAGAAAAAATACATGGAATGATTTCAATTATTTCGAATTTTCTGAGACTTGCCTTATGGCCTATATAGTTTATAGTTTATCCCAGAGAAAGTTGCACACACTGATTAAAGGATTTTGTATTATGCAACTGTGGGAAGAAATGTTATCCTAACTTTGAACTTGCTACTGGTATATTGTTACCATCTAAAAAACTTCTGTAATGAGTACACATAGTAGATGACAAGATCAAGTGTGAAAGAAATATAGGTCCACTTTTTATTAACTGAATTGAGTTTCTCTCCTAAACTTTCTTTCTATGTGGTAGAAGCTGAACTCACTCAATTCAAAATGTTCCCAACCCTCCTTTTCCCTGGGTCACATGAAGTCAGGACATTAGTAGAGGAATGATAGAGGCCATTGTCATGTATCCACATTGACACCTTCTGTGACAACTTCATTCCAATCCAGTCTCATCAAGATCAATACTATCCTCCCTTACCCAATCTGAGGCCCTTTGGAAATCTGGTTCAGCTAAATGGTAACACTTTGTTGTGTCACCTGGGAGTTACAGGTCCACATCTGTACCATTTGAGGACATAGAAGGCTGGTGGTTCTTCCTAGCCCCTCATGCAGTCATTTCTGCTCTATTTTTCTGCACCATTCTGGCACAAGGGAAAGTTGAGGTCTTCTCTATTTTCTGGGGCTTGTTCATAGGTAGGAGAAGCACCTTTCTGTTCTTAGCTTACTCAGGTCCTTCTGGGGATGCTCTCTCCACTCAAAACTCAAAAATCGGGAACAGAATATAAGCCTACTTCTCAGGGACCCACCCAAGACCAAGTGTCTTCATCCCACTTTGATTTTCCCTCCCTCCATTCTGTTGGACATTATCGTATCCAGTCTCTGTGACACAGGAGCAGGAAAAGGTTGACTGCACTTGTCTCAATTATTTTTTTATCTTATTCTTGAACTTTGACTTTTGAAATTCCAAGGCCAGAGATTTTATTCTTTTAATTTTTGTTTTGGTTACCCCAAATCCTACCTGGAATACTGTGTCTGCCACTAAAATTGAAAAAGGATTATATGAAAAAATGAAGACAAAAACATACTGAGCTATCAAATAATATCCCCCTACTCTTCCTTTATGTCAACTGTATGGGAGCTACTTCTGAATTCACTCTCTCCAAATTCGCCCAGCCTAATGGAGTCCTACATTAATGAATAGTAGTTTCCCAGTACCAAGGTGGTTACCCAGACCCTTTACAAATAGAATCCCATCTACTGCCATGCACTTGATTCTTTCATCACTCATCCCTCTCAACTCCTTTAGTACTCCTATGGCTCTTAGGACGCAGAGGTGATCTTGAACACAAGGATTCTTCTAGAAGGTGATCTCCAGATCAAGGTTAAATCTCATCACTAATGCTATTTCAGATTGGAGAACTGTTGTGTAGCAGGGTTGAGGACTGCCCTATGCATTATAGCATCTTCAGCAGCAGCATCTCTGGATCTACCTACTATGTCAGTAACACTCAGGCTGACAACTGAAAATGAATGGAGACATGAACAAATGTCCCTTCAGAGGCCAATTGGCCCCTGACTATCACTGAGCTAGCCAGAGAAACAGGCGCACAAACGGATGATTGTAATACAGTGCAGTCAGTGCATGAATAGAGACACACACTGAAAACTACAGAATGCAGAAAAAAGCCATCTACCCCTCCCCCATCAGAAGTAGGACAATGAATCCTGAGTACATAATGCTCACAACTAAAATTGCCCTTCCACATTTCTGCTCTGCCATTCATCATCTGTTTATTTTAACAATAAACATATGTCATTACTGGTGCTAGGAACTAGCCAATGAGCATATAGGAAATAGTAAGATATGACTCCTGTTTGCACAAGGCCATGGATAATTATAATTAAGATCATGGGCTTCGAGGAAAACTGATTGATTTCCAATCCCAGTTCTTTTAGTTGCCAGGCCTGTGATACTAGGCAAATTGCTTAACCTCTCTGATCCATAGTTTGAATTCTGTAAATGGGGATGATAATGATAATAACCTATTGGAGTTAATGAGATTAGAAGAGATGATCCTTGTAAGTCTCTTAGCATCTGGCATGGCAGGTGGAAAGCATGGAATAAATGGTAGCTTTTATTAGTGACTAGAACTGTCCAAGTTACATATTTTTTGTGGGAAGGTTTTATTCCAAGCCATAGCTGCTCATCAGTGCCAGTGCAATTAAATGGATTATGTCTGGTAGTGTCCTGAGATGTGACAAGCAGAGACTTGGGATCTTGTCATCACTGGATTTCCATTAAAATATCATTAAGATTAAAAGTACTATAAAATCCTAATTAGGACATTAATTTCCATGGTAATAAATTAAAAATTCCAGGTCAGTTACAATAACCAGAATAAACAAAAAAAAAAAAAAAAAAGAAAGAAAAACTCTGAAAGCTAAACCTCACAATCTCAGATTTTAGCCCCATTTCTGAGTTGATATTTTCAGTCAAAAATTGTTTTTCTTCCATTTTAATATACAAACATTAGTTTGGAGACTCTATCTTCTCCAAGGCTTTGCGCAATTCCTAGTGCATGTTTGAGCATAGCAATTACCCACCAAAGAGAAGCTTGGGGATGGTTTAATAACAGTCTTCAAATATATGAAAAGTTATTACACGGAACATGATGACCAGCTGTTCCCTACTTCCACAGAGGACCAAGGAAAATAAATAGGCTGAAAATGACAGGGGCTGACAATTTTACTGAAGAAGTTTGCAGAGAATAAAGTCAATGTAGAAAACCTTAAAAAGAACTGAAGAAATACAGTATAGCAGGAAAAGTCCCCAACCTAGAGTCAGGGGATATAGGTTCAGTGCCATCTAAAACCCACAACTTTTTTCAAACTGCTAACCCCCTGAGACTGTTCTTTAATTGCCAGAATCTTCCACAGTTCTTCCTTATAAGAAGGGGTCATCGCATAGACAGATCAACAGTCTGTGGGTTCACATAAGATGACTTTCGAGTAGGAGCTCTCAATTGGGGTGATTTTTTTCTCTTAGGGGACATTTTGGTAATAAAAATAGAGACACATTTCTAATCACCACATCTGGGAAGGAAAAGTGCTGCTGGCATCCAATGGATCAGAGGTCAGGGATGCCATTGGACATTCTACAACACAGAATAGGCCACTACATCAAAGAATCATCAGGTTGAGTGTGTAGGTAATGCCAAGGTTGAGAAACCCTGCTCTAGAGTAAGAACTGAAATTTTTCAGTGCTATATATCTAATTATATAATCCCACATCTCAGTGGCCAGGATTTCATCATGAATTTGAGAGCTTTGGTGTGAGAGCTACTGCTATTCATGCAGTTATGGCTCTCTGTCTCTTAGGTCATGGAAGGGCTGGACTTCTCCATTACTTTGCAGTTAAGTGTGCCCATGTGACTTGCTATAGCCAATGAAACAGAATAGTGAATAGAAGTAATTGCTGAACTTGAAAGGTTAACAGGTGACTTACTCTTCAAAGGCATAGAATCCCTTCCCACTACTACATTGGCATTGGAAGTGCAGGTCAGGGATCATGACACCTTTGTCCACCTAACTTTCTCAGCTACTATGATGAGCAGTAGTTCCACCTAATAGGTTGGATGAGTAATATTTCAAATATTTTCCCATAATTGTACAGATCCAGGAGTATGACAATCTTGGAAGTATAAAACTACTTTTTATTTTCAAAATTATTTATTTGTGTACATATTTATTTGGCAGGCAGAGAGACATAGAGAGAGGAAGAGAGTTAATAAGTGGAGGGGGAGAGAAAGAGGGCTCCATATACAGGCTAACTCCCCTCAAAAACCTTTAAGACGACTGTGCTGAGGTCAAAGCCAGAAGCTGAGAATGCAATCTATGTCTCCTATGTGGATGGCAGGAACTCAAACACTCCAGCCCTTACTGGGTCCACATTAACAGAAAGTTGAAATCAAGAGTTGAGGATGGACATCAAGCCCAGGCTTCCCAATGTGGGATGCAGGTGTCCCAGCTGGGAGCCTAACTGCTAAGTCAAATATCTACCTTGAAAATGTGAATTTTGAAGACATGTACGCTGTCAAGTCAAACTTCCTTGATTCAAACTTGACTGTACTGCTTACTGGATGGATAGCTGAGATAGTTAAACTGTTCTGCATTCTACTTTACTTTTGTATTTAACACAGGGTGATTAATAGCATCTTCCTTTGAGGTCAAATAGGAATATGCATGTAGAGCACTTAGTAAAGTATCTTGCTTACCAAGGACATTATAAGCCTTAACTCAGTTAATCCTTATAATAGCTTTGTGAGATATTTACTGTGATCAACCCCTTCCCATGGATGAGGAAACTGAAGCACAAAACGTTACGAAACTTGCCCAAGCCCACAGAACTAGTAAATGGTTGAGGCAACATTCAGACTCAGAATATACAGACTCCACACTGCTGACCATGATGCAATGACAGTAATGATGATGAAGACCAAATAACTGTCTTTCAAATGGGATCTGTTGGGCCACATTGGACTACAGACTAGTATCTAGCCAGACTGTATCCTCAGAGTTCACCACCTAGCACAGAAGCTAAGACATGCACTGTGCCCAGGAAAGCTAAAATGTGATAAGTGCCATAAAACCAATAAATAAAAGTGCTTGGGCAATTTTACTAAATCTCCTATTTAACCCTCAGTTAACCTGAAAATTCAATTAACCAGAAGCATTACACATATGTTCCCATTAATCAAGGCTTTATAGTATCAGTTGAACTCACTTAACCTTAATAAGCAGATGATTGCATATGGATGGCTAGAGGATTTCGGAGCACAATAATTCAGAAATCCACCCCACAACTAAACAGTTTCCTAAAAGCAAAAGGAACACTGGTAGACAGAAAGAGAGAAGAGAATGCAGTAAGTACTTAACACAACTTGATAAAGAAGGGAAGAAAAATCTTGGTTCACAGAAGACTAAGTAGGTCAGAGGAGAAAGAAAAAGTCTTTGGCATCCCTGATGTTATCTGGGGAACGTCTGTCAGAACAGATGGCCCCACTTTTCTAGCACACAGTGCAAAGGACAGTAGCTGGTGAGGCAAGGTGTGCCCATCTATATAAAACCGATTCTGAAGATGGATGGACAATCACACACAGAGCCCCCAGGCATGATTACAAGGAAGGGTTAAAGAATTTGCAAGGCCATGACATTTAGGACATGCGCAGAGAAACTACAGAAAATGCACTATTACCCCCAGTATACAATAACCTTCTCATCCAAGCTGCCAAAATCCAATCCATCATTCAAGGCCCAACTCAAGCACCCTATGTATACTGCATAAATGCTCTGCAGCAATTAAAGTATTCCCTTTTCTGTATTCATATGGTTCTTATTTATGTCTTCTCTGTGCTCATTTTCAAGTTGCAGTTTATACAATATGCTTTTCTAGAAAGCAGAGAGCAACGTGGTCCCTAACAGTTACAGAGGTTTGATGAAGATTGATAGGAACCCTTGAAAGCAAAGGTCTAGAACACTTCTCCCTCCAGACAACTATGCTCTCTTTGTAATTTTACAGACCATGTGTCAATGCTTGTGACTCAGTGCCACTCAATGAACACACATTTTATGGTGAAAATTAATATTTTTATTGTGTTCCTTTTTCAATATTTGAAATAATGAGATAAGAAGATTGTGCCCAAAGAAAGAAGACCAAACACCTAAGCAAATAAGCAGAATTTTGATGAGGGATAGGGATAGAGAGAATGAGGTATAAGAATTCATGTTTCACTTATAAGTAAAATTAATCCTATTGACACATGGCAATAGTAAACCAAAAGTTCATACATTTGAACCAATTTCTCCCAATTTGAGAGTATTCGAAATCATGCCAATCATGGAGTTGGAATACACTCCGTGAGGATTTTTTTTCTTAATTCCACTTAGTTCATTTTCCCTGTTCCTATTCTTTCACTCCACTTTGCGTACATTTTAGCACTTGTAACTGCTGTGGAAGAGACTGCCTCCCCCAACAATACTGTAACAGCTGGTTCTTGTAACTACAAACCTAAAGAGCCGAATCAGACCTACTCTCTTCCTACAGAGAATGTAGGTTCTCATTTGGACACAAATCAGCAGGTGTGAGCTTGTTCCTTCACTGGAATCAAGGGTCACACTGTAAACTGTGGTCATCTCAGTGAGCTCATCAACCTCTAAAACCACAGAACCCAGTAATACATGAAGACGTGAACATCCCCAAATTAATATTAAAAAATCTGGGGCCAAACTTGTACGTAGAGATTAGAATCATTCTTGTTTTCCAGTCACCCTCTTAAGCCAATTTCAGCCAAATAATGATATGAAAAAGTATTCTCAGAGAACTACTGAACACATGAACTCCTGGGATTGGCATTTCTCTCCTGAGATTTGTAACAGGCTTATACTGAATGTTGCAGATGAGGCCTGAAGCTAATCAATGATTTCTTCTGCAGTGTGTGTCTATGTGAGCTTGTGTAGGCGTGTGACTTGACTCTATCTAATTAGAGTTGTTTCTGCTTCCTACAATGTCATCCTCACCTTCTCATTAAGAAGCTTTTTATTATCAAGTGTCCATTTCAGTCTATTAAGCACTTAGTAATGTAATTCCCATGTAAGTTTAGAAATGATGAATCTCACATTCTATTTCTAGTCAATGCCAACAAAATTAAGCTGCAGAAACACTGTACACAATATGACATTAAATTCTAAAAAATCATAAGCCATCTCTTCCCTATTGTTCCCTTCCTATGTGTAACTTTCAATGCCGATCATTACAATTTCCACTACTGTTATGGAAGGACAATTGTAAACAATTGCACTAACATTCTCCAGTAAATGACCACAAGAGAAGGCCTGTCAATACCCAAAGAGGATAATAAAACAGAAACTTTTATTTATTTCAAAAATTAAGGTCTTCATTCCTAGTCAACAAACAGTTAAGAGGGCATTGCCATAAAAACAGAATCATACCAGGTACTACACGTGGCTTTTGCTTTTAGTCTGTGGTGTTGACAATGCAGAGCAGAGGTTATCAAAGTAATCATCTTCCCTCTTGCGTGTTTACAGAAGTGGTAACTAAAGCTTGATCTACATGGTTAAACAGAAGAACCATGTCCAACAAATGATAGACAAAACATTATACTCATTTGAAATGTGTATTTGATTGCATTATTTCTAGTACTACTATTGGCCAAAACTGAATAGTTTGTCTTCACTACCTCTGTTAACTCTCTCCTATATTCTCTCATTTACATCCTTCAACTCGTATCTTAAAATTATGCATTTATTTCATTTTATTTAAAAGACAGAGAGACAGAGATATATGGAAACAGATTTGTCTTACAATGGTTTACTCCCCAAAAGCCAATAATAGCTGAAACTGGGACAGCTGATATCAAGAGCCTGGAACTCAATCCAGGCCCCACATTTGGGTAGCAGGGATCCTAATAACTTGAGCCGTCACTGCTGCCTTCTAGAATGTGTATTAGCAGGAAGCTGGAACTGAAGCAGAGCTGGGACACTAACCCAGACACCTGGTTTCAGGCATCCCAAGCGGCATCTTAACTGCTGTGCCAAATGCCCACCCCAAACCCTGCCATGGGAAGTTTGAGTAGTATTCTAGGTTTTATGGTTGTGGTGGGCCAATTAAATAAAACTGCATCCAAGATGGAAACAAATACTAGTTTATAAAGAAAAATTAAGAGACTATGGTTTCTATTGATGGTAAGGAAAGTTATTCTAGTATTGGTGGCAAAACAATTCAGAAAATCTTCCTGCTCATGAAAGTCAGAAAATAAGGTCATGCATAAAAATTTCTGTTTACAGGCTTCAGAGAAGCAGTAAGGTTATGGAAATTACTGGGTCAAGATCTCAGAGAAGGAAATCCAGAGATATGAGTCAAGCTGGCAAAGCCACCTTTGACCTTAGGACATCTGCAAAACGGGAATAGACATAAGAGAGGTGGAATGGAACTTCCAACAGCCTTCGGGGTAGGGTAAGAGTACAAGTACAACACCGGCCCCAGTGCAGGCATTCTGGTAAACATCTTTACTTTTGGTTGAGACTCCAAAACCTTAGTGCTAAACACAGCCAGGGGTGGGAGAGGAGGGGTCACTGAAAGTAAAACCTTTCTCAAGGGCTTCAGGCAAACTCTGAATTACCTGGATGGGCCAGAAAATACCAAGCTCTGAATTTGGATCAAGATGCTCCCAGAGAAACAGTGCTTCTGGCTATTTACCAGAAGTAAATTTGGCTTAAATTTCTCGCTGAAGGAACATAACATCATGATAGTCCTCAAAGTAATTTCAAATTCATTATCTATCATACAATAAAGATGACAAAAGCTAAAGAAAATAGGACAGCAGCAACAAGAACCAAGGAAAGCAACAAGCATTGACTCCTGGATGGGGCCCAGCCATCAGAAAATAACAAGCCCTCCAAGTGACTCTGAAACATGCTAAAGTTGAAAAGCTCTGCTCCAAAGCATTACTGAGAAAACTAAAGGAAAAGAAACTGAAAGATATATCATCTTTTTAGCTCTTGTCTATACTGCTGTGTAATTGTGGTCTTTCTATTTTTTACTTGTTGAATATTGTGGTTAGTGATACACTAACCTGTGATTATAGAGTGGACTGAAATTTTTTGCAAAAATTAAAGAAAAACAGAAAGAAAGGAGGGGAATTAAGGGAGGAAAAGATGAAAGTAGAGAAATATGGTTATCTTCTAAGAACTGTATGTATGAAATACATTAAAGCTGTTTATATTAGTAAATTTTCTAATGAAGAAAAGAATTAAAAATATAAAAAAAAATTCATAAGAGAATGAAGTCAATTCTCTAATAAACTATAGAGTTAATGTAATTCCAGGTGAAAAATCAACCCTTGTATGTGTGTTTGTAATTTGATAAATGTATCCAACCATATGTATGAAAACATAAAGGAAAAAGAGTTGTCCAAACATCTTGAAGAAGGTCACAGTGGAGAGACTCGCTGTACTAGATGCCAAGATTCATTATTAAAACTTCAATAGCTAGAACAGTGTGGTAGAGAACAGAAACAGACTGATTCCTAAAAGAATATTTGATTTTTTGAAAAATCAGGTTTCTACTACAGAGAATTTTCCATAATTGGTATTGATCCACAATATATTTATGTGAGAAAAAATGAAACACAAACCCATCTTTAACGAGAAACAAATATTTGATCTAAATATGAAAGCCTACATAATAAAACTTTTGGAAGACAACATGCTACTCATAAGGTTTATACATAAAGAAATTGATAAACTGGACTACCTTAAAATTAGAATTTTTTGTTCATCCAATAATGCTATCAAGAGGGTAAAAGGTGAGCAATAAGTTAAAGACAACATATTCTGCCCATAAATTGACAAGACTTTCATAGTTTGAATAATTTTTAAACTGCAAATCTATAAAACAATTACAACCAAACAGAAAAATAGACTGATGGCTTCAATTGGCACTGGTCAAAACACAATGATGGATGGTAACTAAACAAATACAAACACACTCAGTATTATTACTAATACAGGAAACATGAATGAAGACCACAATCATGAACCACCACACATTCTCCAGAATGGCCAAAAATAGCCTGAAGTGTTAGAGAGAATACAAAGCATCAGGAATCCTAATGCGCTGATTCTAAAAATTAGTAAAAATACTTTGAGAAGAGTGCCACGATCTGCAAAAGCTAAACATACATCTATGTTTTGGCATTTTTTCTTCTCCAACTCAAATGCGTGTGCATGTGCTCCAAAAGACATGGAGAAGAATGGCCATAGACAGTACGTGTTAACAGCCAAAACCTGGAAAGAAACCAAATGCCCATCAACAAAAAAATGGATAAATACATTGGGGCATATCCAAACAACACAGCATGAAGATAAATGCATTCTGTGTACATCAGAGTCATAATTATGAGAAGGAGGAGGAAAGGGAAGAACAGACCAGCAAATAAAATGAGCCTGTAAGATTTACGAATGAATCATGGGTGAAAATAGTATGTCAGTATTGACCATGAAAGTCATAAACAGTGGTTACCTTTGTGGGAGAAGGATGATTACTAGGAAGGAATGTGAAGGTCCTTCTGTGGTGTAGAATCATTCCATTTTTGGTGTACAGAGTAAGGAATCTAAAGAAAGTTGCTTTATAATAACTAATTAAGATATGCATTTATGTTTTTTGACTATGCTGTGTAGTTTATTTTATAATTCAAAGGTTAATAATAAACCTATTGCCTTTAAAATAAATTAAAAGCTACAGTTACAGATTTTAGACAATGTATCAGATTTTATACAAAGACCTTTACATTAATTAATACAATTATCAAACAACCCTAGGAGGCATATACTGTTAGTATCCTTATACCATAGCATGGTTTTTCAGATTTGTTTGCACATTTGAGTACTTAGGGAGCATCTATAATTTCCAACAGCCTGGCTATATCCCAGACTCATTAAATCAGAGCCTCTGGAGGCAGGACCCAAGAATCATTGTTTAAAAAAATACATAAATAAAACCTATCTTGTATTTCCAAGCCATTGCCAAGTTGGAGTACCATGAGATAGATTTATCAGATGATTATGTAATGTGTCCACATGGACACAACTTAAACTGGAGTCCAGTGTGATTCCCATTCTTAACCACCAGACTGCAGAGCCTCTTGGATTCAAAAGACAACATCACTTCTTACAGAAAGTGGAGAGATTTACTACACAAGGGAGCGGGGAGCCTGTTCTTCAAAAAACTAGAGCACACAGTGACTTTTGGGTTGAGGATATGTTGCAGGCAAGGCTAAAGGATAGGTGAAAACCAAGAATAGTGGCTAGGTCTAGCATGCCAAGTATTCAGGCTTTCTTCCGCTGCCAGTGAGGGCATTAGCCTATGCGCATCTGGGAGAGCACTCCAACTATACTGCAGAGGGTGTAGTGGAAAGCAGGACAAGACAGGAAGCAGGAGGGTCACCCTAAAGGACGATGGTACCTGCCTAGAAAGAAGATGAAGAGGATCTAGCTGAATGTGCTAGGAATTACTAATAGAAAACTTTAGTAGGAATACTTTAAATGATTGGCATGATTCTTTTACAGTAGGAATGAAAGATGGGAGGAAACCAGGATGCCATCTAGCTAGTTGATAGCATTCATCATTGTCAAAGAAACAGGAGGAAAAGACTTGGAAGGGGAAGATAATGAAATTCATTTGGAATGACTTGCAAATGGCTGGAAAATTCAAAAGATACCTGTAAATACAGTTTAGAAGGGAGGTCATGTCTTAAAATTGCAGCTTTAGATTTCAATAACATACACATGACACAAAAAAATCTCTAAGAGTAGGTGAGATGGCCCTGGATATCACCACACTCCAAAGTGTTGTATTGCTTTTAATGTTTGTTCCCTAGATTTTCATTGCGTCCCTGCTTCTGAAGTCAACAAAACAGCAGAGCGTATGAATGGCCCAGATCACAACTTGCACACTGCCTCATCCACCTCAGTACCCTTGTAAATAAAATTAAAGTGATTATCAAGAATTCTCTCATAAGGTTTCTGGGATAATTGCTTTACAAATACTGAGGATTATGACTAGTAAGATGGTCTTCATTTTCATAGCAAGACATACCAAAATACAAGATTCAAACAATGCCTCTTGACACATAGATCACTGTAGAATATAGGAATAAAATGTTTTGTCTTATGTTCCTTTTTTTGGATGACATATTTCCTAATCATTCTCTCCTACTTGCAGCCAATAAGAACTGTACACAAGAAATATGTCTTTGAAGAATACATCGTAACAGTCATCACTATTGCTAGCACTTGCAAGTAAGTACTATATGCCTGTGTACTTTTAAGTGCTTTAATGTAAACTGACTCATTCGATTCTCTACAAAATGGGAATCACATTAGTCCTCAATTTTGTTTCAGAAATCCTTATGGGCAGAAGAGAGCCTAGAAATCATCAAGAAGAAAAATACATGAATCCAAGGGGTAAGAGAGCATCTCGGAGGGCTTGCACTGAGTGTGGGAAACATGCTTGTGGTGGAATGAGTGTAGGATGAAAGTAACAGAGCTGATAGTGAGAGGGGGTGGAGAAAGGAAGCCTCAGGATCCACAGCAAGGCAGAGCTTTTGGCTCCTGGGAAGATAAACACAACTGAGTGTAAAAAGAAGACATCGTTTCTATAGACAAGTCAGAAAAAATCTAGAGCTAGGAGTATACTGGGCCCATATATTCCAGAATGCAGGACACAATTGCCCTACAGGAGCATGGGGCACAATGTGGGGTGTGTGCACCAGGTACACAGGTGATGCTAATAGAGCTATGCAGGTACCTATTTAAATAATACTTGAATCACATAGGGAAGAAATTAATCTTTTGATGCCTGTGCACTCTCCTTTCAACAAAGACACTTTGGCAGGTAATATAGTACTTAACTAGAGGTGAATAATATTATTCTATGTTCACTGTTCATTTTATAGCTGTCTTCTACTTATGTCAAGAATTATTTATTGTGGTAAGAAGATTATCTGTATAAAGAAAAATTATGTAAGAAAAATGTAAATGCTTTAAAGAATTATTACATACAAGTTATAAAGGTTTTAAAGAAGCATTACACATAAATAAAAAGGTCAAATATGTGTATTCAAAAATTTGTTATGATAGGGTATAAATGACCAAAGCCTGGAAAATCTTATTCTCAACCCTTCAAATGATTTGTGTTGTTCCAGTGTCACACCCTGCAGTGATTGGTCCACATCAGGAACATTGTGTTCCTTGCAGGAGAGCATTCTTTACAAAGGATTTAGACGCATCTTACCCCAATCCATCCAGAGTAACCAGACATACAAAAAAGCAACAACCAGAGCAGAAGAACCAGAGTGTAGTAGGGGCCTCTGCATCAAGGCAAAAGAACTGTTTTGAAGAACCCCAGGAGCTACCATGTGAATGGGACTCAGCAGGATTTAGTCATCATGTCTACAAAGGGTAGCTATGGAACAGTGATAACTGCTCCACACCATTTATGGAAATTTCATATTTTCTAAACCACTTACTGGTAGGAGTAGTGGTAAGAGGAACCCAGAAGGCATGCTAAGGTTCTAGTCTCCTCCAGAGGAGTTCCTGAGGGAGTCCCAGAGGAGCAGACAGCAGCTTAATTCTGAGTCATGTGTTCCCCATAGGAAAGGTGAAAAGGCTGAACTACAAGAGCTAAGGAACAGGCTGACATTGATAATACTGACTGCCTTGTATTTGCTGCCTGAAACACCTTGCTGAGAAAAAATTTGAGGCCATGTTCAGGGTTAGTGGGAAGAAGGACTGACTACAAGCATGCACCAGGGGTAACAAGTGTGCCTGACTGTGTTTCTGATGGCTTCAAACAGACCATCATTAAGATCCCTTCCAGCTCCATAACACAACATCAAATTCACATCACCTCATTTCATTTGCAACCACATGCATTTCGAAAATCAATTTCTTTTTTTTTAAGATTTATTTATTTATTTGAAAGTCAGAGTTACGCAGAGAGAGGAGAGAGAGAGAGAGAGAGAGAGAGAGAGGTCTTCCATCAGATGGTTCACTCCCCAGACGGCCACAATGGCCGGAGCTGTGCCGATCCAAAGCCAGGGGCTTCTTCTGGGTCTTCCACATGGGTGTAGGGGCCCAAGGACTTGGGCCATCTTCTACTGCTTTCCCAGGCCATAGCAGAGAGCTGGACAGGAAGCAGAGCAGCTGGGTCTGGAACCATGCCCATATGGGATGCTGGCGTTTCAGGCCAGGGTGTTAACCCACTGAGCCACAGCGCCGGCCCCAAAAAACAATTTCTGATCAGAAAGGAAAACTACACTATCTTCAAAATTTACATTACTATACTCATTATTATTACTTTGTGAATATTAATGTCCTTATTTTTATAAGATTATCCTAAGAGTCATGAACCAGAGACCAATAACACTATTCAATAGTCTCATAAATAAGTGGAGTAGTGGGTCTCTAGCACTTTAACCAACTTAAATAGAGAAATTATTCAAAATTTATGTGTTCTTCAGGTTTTTAATGAATGTGCTGTTTCAGTTGGTATGCCTGACTAATGAAAGGGAAATTCTATTCCCCCTCCACTCTGCTAAGGGTGACCTGTACTTCTGAACTGTAAAAAAAGCCCTCATTGGCTGTAAAATGATTTTAACAAGCATGCCCTCTTGAAAGGGGATTCTTCCACACACAGATGGTGATGGTATCTAGTAAATCTGCCTTTATGATAATGATGTGACTTCCATTTCATTTTACTCTTCTCCTCGTACATAACATACAGGATAATAGATGACACCACACTCAAATGCTATGGTAAGACCTAAAAGAGAATACATTCGTCAAGGACCACAGTAGACTCTGCCGACCACGCTTCATTTTTCATCAGCATTCTGCCTAATTTACCACAAGTGTCATCCTCCCAGGGCTGTCAGCCTGGAAAGATGATGCCCTTGTGTGTGGGCTTCATGGATTTTGACCGTGCAGGGGTTCGGGCTGGAAAGAGTGGGCCATCAGTCATAATTTCCCACTCTACTTAGTTGAGGCAGGCAGATGCCTTGGAACCTGAGGAAATGAAGGTTTCAAAGCTAAGCAGATGGACAGGCGACTGTCTCCACAGCATCTGCTGTTGCCTGTGATGCTTCTAGCTACACCTGTCCTTAGGAAGAGACTGCCTGCTTCTTAGTGCTTACACTGTAGATCTGTGCTATCCAATACGGCACCTGCCAGCCCCATGTGCCCACTGAGCACTTGTACTGTGACTTGTCCAAGCTGAAGTGTGTCTTGTTTATTAAACACACAATGAAATTTAAGACTTGATGCAACAAAAAATGTAATTTTTGAATTGAAATAATGATTTATTGGATAAATGAGCTTAAGTTATCATCAAAACTAATTTCAGCTCATGGACTTTTAAATATGGTTCCCTGAAAACTGAAAACGCCCCATCCTGCTTGTGTTATGTTCATAACAGACTCACTGTTCCAGAGTGAAAGTGATATGAAAGCACTCCCCCTCATTTTATAGAGAAGAAAACAAGAGAAAGATTAGGAAAAGGGACTTCACTGCGGTCACAGGGCCAATAAATGACAGAGTAGGGTGTGTCACACATCAACTTCGTCCAACATCACCTTCTTAGAAGTACACAATTTGAAGAGTAGCATACCATTTCCTGTTGTCTGTCACTGGAGATAGAACAGAAACTATGATAGTAATAATGTCATAGCTGCTACTTTGCTAAAATATGAACATGTATCCAGATGATCATCTGAGAAATCTAAAAAAATTTAAAAGTGTTTGAAAATTCTAACGACAACACAACATCAAGGCAGCCTAATGTAGAGTTTAAGACACAAGCGTTGGAGAAATACCACCCGTCTGCACTTCACTTCTGATGTCACCACTGTGTTAGGTTATTCAGCTTCTCGGGTCTTAAATTCTTCATCCATAATAGTCTCTCCATTAAGAGTTCCTGGGAGGATTCAATGAGCTAGTACATACAAAACACTTAGAAAATTGCCAGGCCTTTAGCAAACACACAGAAGTGCTGTTGTTTTTAAGAGGTGGCACTACTGCGCTTTCCTCATCCAGATCTCCTGTGAGCACACGGCACAGAAAGAACTGTTCTTAAATGTGAGCTCACGGCTGAGTCACTACTTTGTGTAGAATAATCAAGGCCTCCAAAAAAAGGCTCAGTTTCACTGTATCTAATAATAATAATAATAATAATAATAATAATAATATTTACCTCTCCCCCCGCTGACTGGGGCTGTCGAGAGAATTAGAAGCTTGTTACACTACCTGAAAATAAAAGCCTTGAAGTTTCAAAAACAACCACAAGAACGCCCCCATCCACTAGTAGATACCTTGAAGTCACCACTATAAATGTGCAGTGTTGGTTCTGTTTGATCTCTACTTGTCTTTCCTCTCACACATACAGAGAACCCATCATCTCCAACTCAGTCTCTCAACCCTAGTGATTCTCTAACTCTAGTCCTATTTTCTTCTGAACACCACCCAGCGGATTCAACTGAATGTGCCGCATCCACAGTTTCCTTTCTTTCTATGCATTTTCTGACACACAAGCCCCTGGGTGAAGTCTGTGAGTCTACACCACTCATCTCTAGAGAGTTTGAAAGTACCAGCAGACACCATGTGGCATCACCTTTTCTCAGTCTTTGTTTTCCTTCACTTTCCTGCACACTCTTGGTCTCATTATTTCTTTAACCATGTATCTTCCTCTTCCTCTTCTTGTTACATTCTTCCCCTCTGCCACCTCCAACTCCTAACTTACAATACTGTCCTCTTCACTATATCTGTTCTCTTTTGTTGACTGTATTCTCCCCACAGCTCCCACATCCTTGCTAGGCACATACTACATACCTCCCTTTCTCTCTCTCTTTCTCTCTCTCTTTCTCTCTCTCTTTCTCTCTTCCTCTCTCTCTCTCTCTCTCTCTCTCTGTGTGTGTGTGTGTGTGTCTGTCTCTCTCTCTTGCCCTTTCTCTCCCCTCTTTCTCCTCCTTCCTCCCTCCTTCTGTGAACCCCACTCACTCCACTCCTTGCCTTCTTCCCTCCTTCCTTCTCCCTTTGTCTTGACAGTAAATGACCACTCTTCACGTGAAGCCTACAACAAAATTCTAAAACTTTATTTCAGTTACTGATCTTAGGGTTCTTCCAGTTTTTCCAAGATTAAAAACTCAATTTCCTTTGATTTTTCACACTTTATTCTAACAAGTCTGGAATTGAAGCCTCACCATGAGCAAGTTACAGGACTTCTTTGACACCCAGTTGTGTAGCTGCTAAAGGGTAGTTGCAGGGAGTCAATAAACTAACACATTCATGACACTTAGACAACCTTTTTTCCACCATGAATATTCCCCTCCAACTAAAATTCTACTCATCCTAAAAGATTAATGGCCCATGATGTGTCTCTTTCCTCTGACAAAATATATTCATGTAATGTCAGACATAATTTTAGCAAGATGAGCCCATATTTAACTTGTAGAATTAACCTGTTGATTCTTTTCTGCATGAAGTAACTCATCATAGCTTGTATATTTTTTTCTAGGAAATGTTTGTTGTGTCTGTTCCCGTCTTTCCATTTTTTTTATTCCTACCACTTTCACCAGGCTTTGATCCTTTTATAACAAATAGGCATTTTATTTTCAATAATGTCATCTTCTTCTAATCCTTTTCTCCATTCATGTAGTCTCACAAACTAATTGCCCTAAAATGCCATGATCTGAAAGTCTCCCACCATTTCTCATTGCCTGCCTGTAGCAAAAAAGTAATAACACATAGACCTTCTTTCCATCATCTGACATTAAATTACTTTGTGAGTCTCATCTCCCACCATTGCCTGCTCCACTGGATTATTTACTGTTCTTTGAGTCGACTTTGTATTCCCACTTCAAGGCGCTGCTTACAACATTCTCTGCCCTGAGGATGCTCCATGTTCTCCTTTACTTATCTTTTGAAATTCTTATTCCCTAAAGTTCCCCTGGATTTCTCTGACCCCTACCAGTTGGTACCTCATCTAAATACACATCCATATCTGCACCTCCTGGTTAGTCCTGAATTATGCATTGCTTTAGAGCATGTCTTGGATTGCTATCTTATGAGTAGTCGGTGCACATGGTCTGCAAGTTCACAGGCTTTGAATCAAAGGTTGGGTTTAAATTTGGACCCTGCCTCCTACTAGCTAGGTGACCTGGAGCAAGTCAGTCATATAATCCCTCTGACTTTCCCTGTTCAGCTTTAAAAAAGAATTAATATTGCCTACTTCACAAAGATAGTAATATTAAGTAAGACTACATCTAATTGTACCAGTTAACAAGAAAGTAAAAATGCATCCCACAATGGGAAAAATGTATCCCGCAAATGGGAAAATATTGAAATTTCATATGTGATTATGGAATACTATCCAGACTATAAAACTATTACAATATAATTAAAAAAAACAATTTAATTTAAAAATCAGCAAAGAAGGAGAGGGCATCTGGCCTAGCAGCTGAAATGTAGGCTAAGATACCCATGTTCTACACTGTGATATCTGGGTTGAGTCAAGCTACCAGCTTCAGCCAGGGCTGAAGTGAACTAGCGGATGAGTGCTTTTTCCATTTCTCTGCTTCTCAAATTGAAAAAAAAAAATCAGCAAAGGATTTGTGTAGACATTTCTCCCAAGAAGTTATACAAATGGCCAATAAGCACATGAAAAGATGCTCAACATTATTAATCATTACAGAAATGTAAATAAAGCAATGGTGATAAACTATTTCACACCCACTAGCTATAAATAAGAAAAAAGAAGGTGACAATTTTGGTGGGTATGTGACATTTTCATGCATTGCTGGGGAGGATATAAAATGGCATTGCCACTGCTAAAAAGTCTTGCTGCCCCTCTCGAACTACAACATGGAGTTACCATATGAAACAGTGATTCTACTCACCAGTATTTCCTCATAAGAAACAAAGACATATGTCCACACAAAAATTTGTACTTGAATGCTCATAGCTAAATATGGAACAGCCAAAATAGAACCAACACATGTCCATCAGCTGATGCATGGACAGCAAGATGTGGTATATCCAAATAAGAGACTGTTATTTAGCTATACAAAGGTATGAAGTGGCATTGATATTTGTGACAAGGCAGGGGACCTGTAGGACATTGTGTTCAGTGAAATAAGCCAAACACAAAAGGACAAACACTATATCATTTCATTCAAATAATGTCCCTGCAGTAGTCAAATCACAGAAAAACAGAGTACGATTACAGTAACAGGAGACTGGGAGAGGGAGAAATGGGAATAATTGCTAAAGAGGTACAAAATTTCCTTTCAGGGAGACAAAAAACTTCTGGAATTAGATAATGGAAATAATTTCACAACATTGTGAACTGCTGGATTGTACTTCTTCCGTGGTGAATTTTATGATACATAAATTATACTTCAAAAAATAAACAAAAAGGAAGAGGGAGAGATAGAGGTAAGATACTGTCTCCTTTATACAGACTGAGCAATCTTCCTCCATAACAATGGTAAAGCTAAGATTCAAATCAAGACATTCTGATTCAAGAATGTGCTTTTCACCACCCCAAGGACCTTGCTTAGCACATGTGCCAAAGCAGAGATCTGTGGAAAACAGAAAGAGTGAAACAATCATTTCTGGTGGTTCTGCCATTTTGACTAAATACTATTTGTTCAATAGTATGACGTTGAGGAAAGAAAAAAAGATATGCATGTCCTTTGGTAAATTAAATGCATCTTTAGGACAGCATTAACAAATCTAGCCAAAGACAAAAAAGACAACACAGAAAACTTGAAAACTTGGAAGAGAAAGTAAAATAAATATCAACAGGCTGGAGAATATTAGCACATCTTTTTCCTAAACAAATTACTGCAAACAATGCTTTTGCCAAAGTGAATACAAACATTGTTTTAAAATCTAATTCAAGTTGAGGGAAACTTGGTTTGACAGATAATTCTTGAACTGAAGACTGCATATGAAACCAAGGATTAAAAAAAGAGCAAATATTTCTGGAACGCCTACCATGATGTAATGAATCAGGCACACATGGCTCCATAACTGTCGCCTGCCACTTTGTCCATAAGCTAACCTTGGCCAAGTAATTTCATTTTTCCAGCCATCTTTTTTCCTTATGGGTAAAATACATATAGAACAAGGTGTCTTTGTAAGGTTAGTATCAGACATGTAAAAGGCAGGAGAGAGGCACACTACCTCATGGCTCTGATTAATGAGTATTATTTGGGCCAGGATTGACAGTATCCAACATCTGGGTGGAGATCAAAGGATAATACCCAAATTGGGTAAGAGGGTAAAATTTCCAAATGTCAAGCACAGGCCTACAAATATAGACAAACCATGCCCTAAACCTATACTGATCAGGAATTTTGGGGGGAATAAATAGATAGAAAAAATAAAAATAAATAGATAGAAAAATAGATAGAAAAAAATATAATCTACAGAAAAATAGGATTTCTTTTCAAAGTAGCAGACTAAGCTGACAGATCAAATCATTTCTTCTCAAAAAATAATTAATTTTTTTTTAAATTTCCTTCAGGAAGGTTTCAGATTCAGTTTCAGAAAAAGAACTTAACAAATTTTCAAAGAGCATTTAAATTATAATATATGTAAAATGTTTCAGTGATTAGGAGAAAAAAGCAAATAGGCATCTTCATTTATAAAACTGGGATTTTTTTATAACAAAATGATAACAAGATGATATCAGGAAAGAAAATTGCTAACTAATCTAATTTAAAAATATATAGTGTTTTCAAATAAAATATCCAATGGTTAAGTACTTTAAATATAGTAAATCATGTCCAGGTAGAGTTTATCAGAGGAATGCAAAACTCTTTCAATGTCAGAACATGTTTTTTTTTTATTTTTTGTTTTTTGTTTTTTAAGATTTATGTTATTTATTTGAAAGAGTTGCAAATTGGGGGGTGGGGTGGGGTGGAGTGTCTTCCATCCACTGGTTCATTCCCCAAATGGCCACAAGGGCCGGAGCTGAGCTGATTTAAAGCCAGGAGCCGGGAGCTTCTTCCCGGCCTCCAACATGGGAATAGGGGCCCCAAGGACTTGGGCCATCTTCTGCTGCTTTTCCAGGTGCATTAGCAGGGAGCATGACTGGAAGCAGAGCAGCAGGGACTTGAACCAGAGTCCATACAGGATGCTGTCACTACAGGCGGAGGCTTAAACCCGCTGTGCCAAAGTACCAGTGCCAGAGTATGTTTTTAAAATCACCACACTAATGACTAATTGTGGAAAATATGTGACCATCTCAGTGCACACAGAGAAATCAAGTAGCATCCCAAGAACATGTTTTTCCAATAAGTTTTTACCAAAGATCAGAAATAAAACTTTTCATCTTGATGAAACCTGTACCAAATGCAATACTTACTGATGACATTTTAGCAGTATTCTTAGTAATTTCAGAAACAAGACAAAGATTTCCATTATAATGTCTATGATTTTTATGATGGTATTGATCAACAAAATAAGATATATTCAGAAGAACTAGAAATTTGTGTCATTTGTGAATGAGTTATATAGGCAACACATCCCCATCTCCAGAATCAAACTATCAGAATGTATAAAACAATTCAGGATGGTTGCCAGACACAGAATGAACTAGAAAATTCAGTAGTTGTTTATGTACTAAAAACCAATTAGTTATTAATAACAAATTAATAAACATAAGGGAAAAACTGCCACTATTCATAGTAGTAGTAAAATTATAAGAATCAAAAACAGATCTAATAAAATATGTTGAGCACTCAATGGGAAAATTTTTGGATATTAAAGGTCACAAAAAATATCTGAAAAATGGGGAATTAGTCACATTTATGAGTGGGGAGAGTCAATATCTTAGATAGGAAAATTTTCTCTGAATTAATATTTAAAATTTAAAACCCTTATAATCAAACTCAAACAGAATTTTTATAAAATAATAACAATGAGGAGTAGGGCATTGGATAGAAAAATAGACTAATGCAGAGTATAGAAAATTCAGAAACACACTGCAGCAACTGGCAACTTAGAATATAAGAAACAGAGGATCATTTATTTGAAGGAAAAGTATTTAATAAACTGGGTTGCCATCTGGGACAGAGTACATTAAAATTATGTCACAACAACTCATGATATTGGGATTTGAAAACTCACTCAATGTGTTCAGGAATTAACTTTTTTTTTTTTTTAAGTTTGAGGGGTAGGGTAGGTGCTATAGGATTCACGGTGACTTTCCACCAAGTCAACAAGGAGAATGTGACGAAGCCTCATGTAATGCACCATAACGACAAGAGTGTTAACCTAGTACCTCTGCCATATACATAATGCAATCACAGGAGTATCATACCCCACCATTTCTGGGGTACTGGTTAGAAGCATGTCACAGACCTCTGCCCACATCTAAGAAGAGGGAACGGTACAAGGACATGAACACGGGGAGCTGGGAATAGTGGATGCCACATTAAAGTCTGTCACACTGCAATTCTTTGACATTATGTAAAGTCATGAGAATGCTCAGAAAGTCAGAATGTACCCTGCCTTACTGAATTTTACTAATGTCCTTGATTGTGCTTGAGTAGAATAAGCCTTTCCTTTTGTTTCCCAAATTCAACATTCTTGATTTCTAAATAATTGAGAGTTCTTCTCCATCCCTCCCACAAGTATTCCTCCTTTTTCCGTCTACCAAGATGGGTTAAAATACAAATGACTATTGAGCAACTGTATTATTACTAGAGCAAAGCTGGAAGTTAAGATGGCTGTTTAAAAACAAGAGGAAAAGGTTTAATAAGAAATAGAATATAACAATCTGCTCAAACTATTCATGTTCTAGGCTTTGCATTATCAACAGATTTTTCAAATCAGAATTTCTAACCTGTATTAACTTTGAACTCCAAATGTATCCTGAGACTCCTTGGAAGCAAAAACTCTGGTCAACATTCTAGAAATCTGCACTTAACACATTTCTCTTTTCCACCAAGAAAAACAGAAAATAAAAAAACAAAACAAAACAAAGTTTAGATTTCTGGCATTCTACCAATAGGTCAGAAAACAATCTCTCCTGTGTTCCAAAGGAAGAAATCAAAATCTGGTTTATAAAAAACACCACAGTCTAGATCATCTTCCTCACTAGTAATAACTAAATGAAGGAAAATAAGAACTACCATTTATTAAATATTAACCATATACTGCATAAAGGATTTGCATGCATTGCTTCGTTTAGTTCTGATAAACAAGACTCTAGCTTAAGTATTTTTATGTCATTTTTCCAGATGAACAGACGAAGGGATAGTATAGTTATATAACTTGCCCAAATTCCAGTGACACATTAGTGGCAGGGCAGGGATTTGAACATAGCTTCATTTGTCTCCAAAGTCTACTCTCTTAGCCTTAGAGTCCCCATAATACCACACATCATACAGAAATTATAAGTACTTGTTAATGCTTAGATGGTTCCTTAATACACTATTTATAAGGAACATAGATTGGTAATTCATTTAACAGAAACGAAAAATATCATTACAACAGATTTAAAATCTGTCCAATACAAGCTATGTGATTATGAGCAGATGAATTAACCTCTGTGAATTCTTTTCTCACAGGTAACATAAATATTTTATTCTTCTTTTCTTATAGTATTTTGTTAAGTATCAAAAGCAACATATACTTTTCAGGTATTACATAAGGCAAAGACAATATGCATAAAAGGAGTTAATATTTTTGTATATGAGAAGCAATGTGAAGAATTCACAGTTAATTCAGATGGCACTCATGTTCAATATCCCTGTATAGAACACAGGGCACAAACTATCTGTTTTGTAAAAAATAATGAGAAATGGAATAAACTACTTACTGAGCTTACCTCAAACAATCTTATTTCCAAAAGACAATTTGATATAGCTATGCCAATTAAACACTATAACAAATTCTTTACTTTCTTAAAAGATTTGTTTATTTGAAAGGCAGAGTTTCAGAAAGAGAAAGATAGGCAGAAAGTCAGGAGAGAGAAATCTCCCACCCTCTGGTTCACTGCCAAATTACTGCAATGGCCAGGCCAAGTCCAGGCTGAAGCCAGGAGGAGCCAACATCTTCTGTTGTCTCCTACATGGGTGCAAGGACTCAAGTATTTGGGCCATCTTCCACTGCTTTCCCAAGCACATTAGCAGGGAGCTGGATCAGAAGAAAAGGAGCTGGGACTCGAACCTATGTCCATATGGGATGTTAGCACTGCAGGCAGTGGCTTAACCCACTGTGCCACAGTGCTGGCCTCACAAATATTCTTAAACAATATTCATTCCCTCCAAATCTGGTGACACTTGAAACACTTCTCAACATGAAATACAAAGATGACAGAGAGTACAGAAAAACATCAGATCATTTTAAAAAGGATGCTTTTGAAGTCAGAGATTCACTTCTTCAGCTGTGAAACAGGTGTATTAAACACCTACCGTGCCAAGATACTGAAAGAATTCCGGAAGTCTGCATTCAATAAAGGCAGACTTGATCATTTAAACCAACCCTCAGATACTGAGGTAGCTAAAACTTCTGGAAAAACTATGAAAGATGTCTTGTGAAGAGATACATTCTAAGAGTCAACGGTTCCCTGAGGAATGAACCCTGAAGAACAAATGTTTAGAAGAGAGAAATGCAGACAGCTGAGCCCAGCACTTGTAGGAGCTCAGAGGTGGAGTACCACATGGGATGATAATTTGGAATTTCAACAGTTTTTTTTTAGAGTTAGGGGGACAAAAACATTATCCAAATCTGCCAAGAATGGAGGGCCTAATAAAACCCCTGTGCTTTAAATGGATGACGCAAGAGCTCCTCCTAGAAGTATCAGGCAATTAGAATGAAGACAGCCCTGCCACAGAACGCATCTGTCTTCAGGATGCCTCTGCGTCCCAGCGAGTCTGCAGCCCAGACACAATTTAATGGAGAGGTCAGATATCTGAGGTCTACAGGAACCTGGCAGAGCAAATTAACATCCTTTTGGGAGCAAGATAACATCAACCTAGCTTTATATTATTTCTGTAAATATATTTCAAATGCAATGTCCAGCATATAATAAAAGCAGACCAGACAGTCCCAGAGATAAATCAACATGAATGGGGACCAATATAAATAACAAAAATAGATTTATACTTAATTCACAGAGTAATATTACCAGACTCAAAAAAATATATGTTTTGAAAAAGCATGACTGTAATGCTTAAGTAGAAAAAAATAAGAATTTAAAATTTCTGCCAAGGAATGGCAAACTATTAAAAAGAAATGATTTAAGGTCAGCATTGTGGCATAGCATCTTAAGCCACCCCCTGCAATGCCAGCATCCCATATATGTGCTGGTTCAAGTCCCGACTGCTCCACTTACAATCCAGCTCCCTCCTAATGCACGCAGGAAAAAGCAGTGGAAGATGGCTCTAGTGCTTGGGCCTCTGTACCCACATAGAAGACCCAGAAGAAGCTCTTAGCTTCAGCCTGGCTCAGCCCTAGCCGTTGCAGCCATCTGGAGAGCAAATCAGCAGATGGAAGATCTTTCTCTTTCTTTCTAACTCTGACTTCCAAATGAATAAATAATCTTTAAAAAATGGCATTGACAGTATGATCCCTCAAAATACAGATATGAAAACATTTGATAAAATTAATATATCACTTGTTTGGTTTAATAGGAAATGAAAAGGAAGTGTCCGCATTGTGATGCAATAGGTTAAGCCACATCTTGAAACATTGACATTCCACATCAGAGCATTGAATTGAGTCTCAGCTATTTTATTTCTAACCCGTCTTGCTGCTGATATGCCCAGAAAGTGGCAGAAGCTGGCACATGTACGTGATTCCCCGTCATCCACATGGAAGACGAGTGGAGTGCCAGGATCCTGGTTTCAGTTTGGGCCAACCCAGGTTGGCCCAGCCATTCAGGTAGTGAACCAGCAGACGCAACATCTCTGTATCTCCCTCTCTGCCTTACTTTGCCTTTCAAATAAATATATCTTTAAATACATTTTTAAAGAAAATGAAAAGAATTTTAAGAATTATTTCAAAGGGAGAACTGGTTGATAATTATTTAGGCAATTATTCACTATTTAGAATGAGTCACAAAGAGATAATATTACAGAAATAAAGAAGAAAGTGTTAGATGTAGAGAGAATACAATGAGAGGGTCTAATATGAGATATACACACACACATATGTATGTATATATATATATCTATACACACACAGAGAGAGAGAGAGAAAGAGAGAGAGAGATTAGAATCTGGAAGAAGCAGAGAGAGAAGATGGAGTGTCTGAATATATGACGGTTAAGGATTCACTACACCTGAAGAAAGAGACTGGTTTACAGATATAAGAACCTCATGCAGAGAGAAGCACAATGCGTTCCTCTAACAACTATACCAGAAAATTCAAAAGAAAGTCATCATCATTTAAAAAAAATCATCTATTATTTTTCACTTTATGTTTCTGTGTGGGAGCAAACTGTTGAAATCCTTACTTAATGTATACTAAGCTGATCTTCTGTATATTAAGATAATCTAAAATGAATCTTGATGTGAATGGAAGGGGAGAGGGAGTGGGAAAGGGGAGGGTTGTGGGTGGGAGGGACAGTATGGGGGGGAAGCCATTGTAATCCATAAATCGTACTTTGGAAATTTATATTCATTAAATAAAAGTTAAAAAAAAAAAAGAAAGTCTATGAGCTCATGACTTTTCTTGAATACTACAGTTCAATAGCAATAATAAGCCCAAAATCTGAGGCGAGAAGGGCACTTGGCAGGGAGGACAGACTGCAAGCACGTCCTGACCTGGGGATAGACACAGCAAGACATCAGTAAGAAGGGTTCAGTTGGAATTATTCATAAATTAGGGCAGGGCAAGCATGGGCTGGAGTGCACATGCAGAGTTTCTCAGGGCTGCAGATAAAGAGTCTGCATGCGGTTCTTGTGGTTTCTTCTCCACAGACCTCACTGGGTACAGACGAAAAAGGGTGGTGGGATTCCTCAGAAGACATTCCTCCTGATACAGATGGAGAAGGGAGAAGAGCAGTCACAGCTGGAGGGGCAGGAAGACGAGCCCCCAGGATTCAAGTGATATCTCAATGAAACTGCGGGAAAGACAGATAAACACATCCTCTACTGACAAGGGACAGGCGGGAATAGAACTGAGCTCAATTCAACAGCTGGAAAAGGGGCAGGAGGCCACCCTGTAAGGTTTTTAGACACAGTACCCACCGAACAGTGAGCTTTATCAGAGCAGAGAATGCCCCTCTGTCAATCCTCACCAAAGAACATCCAGTTACAAGCAGGAACAGACACGCCTGGGAGAGAAGTGTGTCAAAAGGGACAAAGAAAGGAAAGAAAAATTGTCTGAGGCCAAGAGCAAGTGGGAGGCCTAAAGCTGGTGATAGAAAAGACCTTGAGAAAAACCATTCAGCAAACCAACCCCTCTGCCTAATACAAGATGAACCAAGAGGAATGTAAACTCTGCTGCAAATTTCAATGGATTAAAAGTACATAGTGTGTTTTGACTTTAGTGCAATTAAGTAAGAAGCAAATATAACTAGAAAATTCCATGTCTATAAATTAAGAAATATGCTTTACACAACCCATGAATTAAAGACATCAGATTAGAAAGTGAAAAAACCTTAACTGAACAGTGATTAAAATGCCACTTCACATAACAAGTGAGATTTGGCCAAAGAAGTATTTAGAGGTAAACTTCTAATGTACATGCATATGAGGATACTTTGAAAAAGTCATGGAAAAATAGAATTAAAATAGTTTACTTTGGTTTAAAAACATTCTGAAATCTATGCATTATTTTTAATAATGCACATTTTTTCTATTAACTTTTTCAGATTCCTCACATATGGCATAAAAAGAGATGACAAATTAATGAAGTAAGCATCCATTTGAAGAGGTTAGAACAAGAAAATCAAAATAAACACTAAGGAAAAATAAGAAAAAATATTAAGTAAAAACAGAAATGAAAGAAATAAATATTCAGTAGGAAGGATCCACAAAATGATATGATTTTTTGAGAAGAATAATACAAATGACAAGCTCCTGATAAGATGACTAAGAGTAAAAAAGAAAAAGAAGAAATAAAAATTACCAGGAATAAAAATAACCAAGTCCCTATAGATCTGAGCACAATTCTAAAGACAAGAGGCTATAATGAACAGCTGGAAAACAATAAATTGTAAAACTGTGCTACAATTCTGAAGTAATTTTTCTCCTTCTAATTTGATCTTAAGGTCTCTCTTTGGAGAGTGACTATAAACTATAGCCTTGGTTGACAGGTTTCCAAGAGATACGGTTGTACATATTTATAGTGTGCCTTTCACAGGATAATTCCCAACAGATGGCCTAAGACTCAACTGTTCAACCTGTGACCAAGTGTTCCTCTCACAAGAAATGTGCGTATACTGGCAGATGCCCTTATGGCTCTCGTCTGACCTGCATCCAGTTTATTCCTACCAAGAGTGTCTATGAGAGCCCCAATGGGAAGAGAAGTTAAATCATGTGTGTCAGTCAAGAGGGGCAACTCAACAAATCACATGAACTAACACAAGCAGTTTGTTACTCACAGTCCCAGAGTGAAAAGAGCCGCTTGCTTTGGCGAGCAATGGAAAGAGAGGAGCCATTCAAGACACTCAGCAGGTGGGGAAAGAGACAAGAGAGGGAGACAGTGAGGGAGGGACCTGAGGCCAACACCTTTATGGGAGCACAGGATGCTACTTTTGCAGACTTCTTGGAGGGATTCTACTGGTCAGTGTACAATGAATGGGCAGGCACCAACTCTGTGGGATTGGACTATGACTGAGCGGGGGTCACTGCAGCACATCTAGAAGTCCAGGCAAGGGTAGGGGTCAGTGGAGCAGTCAGGAAGGTTGTCCAAGGGGCAGGTGTCCAGTAAAGAGGTGGTCACAAGGAAGCGGTTTCTTATGGCAGAAATCTCCAGCAAGCACACTGAGGAACTAAGAGGGAAGCAGAGAGCCAGAAATTCAAGGATGACCAACCCTTCATTAGTATGAGAAAGTCCAACTGACTTTTAACTTTTTAAAAATATTCAACTTTAGTTTTGATAAATAAACCATGGTTTTGGTAAAATGTTAACATTACAGGAAGCTGGTGAAAGCATATGGGAAAACTCTGTACCATCTTTTCAACTTCTATAAAACTAAATTATTTTAAAGTACAAAGTAAAAAAGGGTCAACATAATTAATCACATTAACAGGATGAACAGGGAAAATACATTAATACTTTAATAGCTGAAGAAAGGATACTCAATAAAATTGAAAATCTGTTCACAGCTTAAAAAACTTAGAAAACTAGGACTAGATATAGAACTTATTTTACTTAATAAAGAGTATCCTTACATAATCTTTAGCAAACTAACAAGAAAATATTCAGTCTTTCATTATGCATGGCAGTAAGGCAAGAATTCTTACCATCACCCTTCTGCTCCACACTGTATACATGACCCTAGATACGACAGAAAGACAGAGGCAAATACCATGTGCTGATTGGAAATGGGGAAATAAGACTGTTGCTTATAGATGCTATGTTTGCATAGGTAGAAAATACACAATTATCTACACATACAAGGGTAGTGTAAGAAATGATCATCACCCTATAATTCAATTGAACCATTGTCTTACCTTGGGTTTTGCTGAAAGGAAGACCTGGAGACAAAGGTTTGTCTGTAAGTTGTATGTTTGAATTGAAAGATAAAGAGGCCTTCAAAAAGGTTTTGGAAATGTGTGTCTTGAAAATACACATTAATCCTATTTTCCATAATATTGTAAGTACTCTCAGAAATTATTACCAGTGAGTAATGAAGTAGTGTATTTTGTACCATTTCTGGTTTCTCTTCTATACACCAGATACAAGGTTAGAAAACAAGAAAACATAAATACCTAGAAAGGTATCTAACAAAGATGCCCAAGATTACTCTATAGAAATGCTGGAAAGCACTTTTTAGAGCAAGTAAAGAAGGGTAAATTATGCTCGTGGAAATCTTAATGAGGTAAAGACAGCATTTTTTACTAAAATGATCAACAGTTTAAAGATAATTTCAGTTAAAATCCAAAATGTTGGGTGGTGGGCTTGATAATGCACACAGAAATGCAAAGGACCAACATCAGCCAGAACATTCTTAAAAAAGAAAAGGTAGGAGAATTTTCACTACCAGGTAGATAACTTAGTACAGAACTACAATTTTCAATAAAGCATGGTAATAATTTGAACACAGCTAAACAGTGCTGTGGATTAGTGTAAAGAACAACTGTGAGCCACATCAAAATCCTCTCCCAGGCACCCCTTACTCCAGCCTGCTACTCCAACAATCATGTTGACATTGACCAGTATCTCACACCTACAGTCACAACCACAATGCATCTGGCTTTCAACCTACACTTTGTACTTCTTTCTCCCTGGTCTATGACTTTTCTATTGCCAGGACATAGCAACAGAAGCACTTATGTACATATAACCTTGAGGTATAGAGAAGTTAACTCTTGGAGACAGTCATGGCCAGCAGGCAACCCAGTGGAGAAATATTTCTTCCATTTGTTCCCGGGCAGAAAGTTCTGGATTGTATTTCCTTCTTGTAATGATTCAGCACTACTGATCCATAGCAGTGGCCAATTTGATCACACATACTTTTATTGGCTTTTTCTGCTTTCTTATTTTATTGCCCATCGTATACTTCTGCCAAACATACAACTTACAGACACGCCTTTGTCTTCAAGTCTTCCTTTCAGCAAAACCCAAGGTAAGACAATGGCTCAACTGAATTATAGGGTAATGATCACTTCGGCAATATATGGTACTGGGACAACTAGATATCCATATAGCAATAATGAAACTTGACCTCAAGTTATACTTCATTTCAAAAATCAATTTTAGGTGGATTATAGATCTAAATGGGAGAAGCAAAGCAATAAAAATTTAGAATGTAGAATATCTTCATGACCTTGGGATAGAAGAAGGCTCATACAAAACGCATCACTAAATAAAAGCTTGAAAAATTTGACTATATCAAAATTAAGAACATCTGTTCAGGGGCCAGGATTGTGGTGTACCAGGTGAAGCTGCCACCTGCAATACCAGCATCCCATATGGGTGCCAGTTTGTGCCCTGGCTGTTCCACTACCTATGCAGTTTGCTGCTAATGGCCTGAGAAAAGCAGTGGAAGATGACCCAAGTGCTTAGGCACCTGCACACACGTGGGAGACCCAGAAGAAGCTCCTGGCTCCTGGCTTCTGATAGGCCCAGCTCCAGCCATTATGGCCACTTGGGGAGTGAACCAGAGGATGGAAGATTTTTCTCTCTTGTCTTTCCCTCTGTCTGTAATATTTATTTATTTACTTGAAAGGCAGTGTTACAGAGAGACAGAGAGAGCAAGAGAGTGAGAGAGATTTCCATGCTCCAAATGTCTAGGAAAGGGTCAGGCCAAATCCAAGAGAAACGAATTTCACTGGGGTCTCCCACATGGGTGGTAGGGGCATCTTCTGCTGTTTTCTTGGGCATGTTACCAGGGAGCTGGGTCACTAATGGAGCTGACAGGACTTGAATAGGTGCTCACATGGGATGCCAACATTGCAGATGGTGGCTTAACACTTGGCCCACAATTCCAGCTGTAAAAAGATATTTCAAACCCATACAATAAAGAATTTGCATCTAGAATACAAAAACAAGTTCTATAAACTAATAAGAAGCCAGAAAATCTAATAGAAAAATTGGAAAAAGAAAATATCCAAATAGCTACTACACATATAAAAATTAGCTCATTAGCCACCAGATAATACTATAACACACCCACCAAGCGGGCTACATTTTTTAAATTGAGAATTCCAACTTCTGCTAAGAATGCAGAGCAAAGGAAATGTTCAAATTCTGCTGGTAGAAGTGCAAAGTGATACGATCACTTGGAAAACAGGACAATGTCTATTTAAATTGAATGCATGCATAACCTATAACCTAGTAATTCTAGTCCTAGAAATACACCTGTTGGAAATGCATGGACACGTGTAACAAAATGTATAAAAGTGTACACAGTGCCGGCACCGCGGCTCAACAGGCTAATCCTTTGCCTGCGGCGCCAGCACCCCGGGTTCTAGTCCCGGTTGGGGCACCGGATTCTGTCCCGGTTGCCCCTCTTCCAGGCCAACTCTCTGCTGTGGCCAGGGAGTGCAGTGGAGGATGGCCCAAGTCCTTGGGCCCTGCACCCCATGGGAGACCAGGAAAAGTACCTGGCTCCTGGCTTCAGATCAGTGCGGTGCACCAGCCGCAGCGCCCATTGCGGGGCGAACCAATGGAAAAGGAAGACCTTTCTCTCTGTCTCTCTCTCACTGTCCACTCTTCCTGTCAAAAAAAAAAAAAAAAAAAAAAAAGTGTACATAGCACATTCTTTTAATAGGCCTGTATTAGAAATAACTCAGAATTTTATCAGTAACTATTCAACAAATCAACCATTGTGTATTCACACAATGGACAACAGCAATGAAAACAAAAGCCCTATGGCTATTCCAGGATACTTCATAAAGTTTGTGGGAAAGTAAAATTAAGATAATTTCACCTAGGTATAAAAAATTTAAATTTAGACAAGTTTTTTTCATGATATGCTTTTTCTATGAACTTTCTGAAGATCCCTGTATACAACATAAATGAGTGTCACAAACATGTTATGTACAGAAAGTCAGACACAAGCATTTCAATGACAAAACAGCCAAAACCAAACTACAGTGTTTGCAGAGATATAATTTTCCCTTTAGAAATACAAAAATGTGATTGTCAGAAAGTCATAATAATAATCAGAAAATCAGAATTATCAGACAGTAATAATAATGTAGGTAGAGAATGGGAGCTGTAGCTGTCATCTGAGGATGGGTGGGTGCTGACAATTCTATTGCTTTATCTGGCCTATGGTTATACAGATAGTTTATTATAATAATCCACTAAGTTATATGTTCATTTTTTTTCAGTAAGCATAGCATTTCATGATAGAAAATTTTTTGAAAGAGGGAGGTAGCAGAATCCTGATATATAGATTTTTACTATGTTTTAACTCTCTTTATAATTATGAAAAGAAAGTTCAATAAGAAGCCAAAAGCTATAGTACAAAACTTGAAAAGTTTTCATCATCAAAATGCCCTGTCATTGTCCCACAGTGAAACTTTCCAAATTCAGAGACTCGATGATATTTTTCAAGTGGTAGGAACCTGTACCTCAGACAAGTCAAGTGACTTTTCCAACAGCAGAAAGCTACCAGATGCTTTTAAAAGGACTTAAACATAACTGTTCTTCCTTGAGTCTAGCAATTTTTCTCCTAATCCCAGAAAATTGGCTATGAGGAGGAATAAGAAACTACAGGGAAAATAACATGAGACAGTAAGAGTTGTTGGTATTGGCTTTTTCTACTCAATTTTAAGAAATAGTTGTTGAGAATTTGCCTCTGTTTGTAATAGTGTGTGTGTGTGCTTGCACATTGTTTGACTTGTTTGTGTTTACAGAGGGTAATCTTGCCAAGGCCACTTGACTAAGAAGACAGTAAAAGTGGGGAAAGACTATGATCATTTGCGACAAGGGAAGGATCCTTGGAGTCCTGGCTGCTTTTCCCTGTATTAGTACTGGTGTGAGGTCACCTTGCACCTGTCTTCAGGGGTCACCTTTTTGAAACAGCATCTATTGTTGACATAATAATTATCCCTCAAAGCTTTGTTGCTGAACTTCACTTTCTGAGAAATTTCTAAGAAATGGCTCTACCTCACCTATGAATAAATTACCCATCATAAATGCTCTTCAGCCCCAGAATAATAAGCTTTGCCCTGACCCCATTAGATTACATCAGTGTAACTACATAGATGCTAATTGTAATACTCTGTTATTTGCACACTGAATCAAGGGGCAATGTCCTGCCTTAAGAGTTTAATGGCTCTAAAGCAGCAAGAAGCAGATTTCGTTATCCCTTTCTGACTGTTCAGCAGCTGGTGGCCTCTGTAAGAAAATGCAAATGCAAAATCAGAGTAGTTGAACCTTGGATACTTTTGCATTTGCACCTGCTAATTAAACCAAACGAAAAACCTCATCTTCTCTGTGGAAAACCTTCTAACCTGGGGTTTCAACTCAGACATAAGCCCAGGGTGCAATGTACACCATATTTGCAGCACAGTCCATCAGAAATATAATGTGAGCCAACACTGAGAGTCTTACTTATGATTTTAAATATTCTAGTACCTTAGAAAAATAAACAGACAGAATTAATCTTAATGATATTTAGGGCAGTTTTTCTGAAATATTATTTCAATATGTAATCAATATAATGATATTTTGCATTATTTTATTTATATTAAATATTTAAAATCCAATGTATAATTTACTTACACACATCTCAATTTTCACTTGCCACATTTTTCTCCACTAGTCATAAGTGACTAGTAGCTACTGTATTGGATGTTATTATATTACCATTGATAAATAATATAAATATTTACCTACATCTTTAATGGAACCTACACACTTCAGTCCTTTTTCATCATATCCCTGATATTAGAATATTTGCATAATATTTGTTTTATTATTTTGGACTTGTCTTCAGACTAACTTGCTTCTTCAATTGATTGTTTTAGACTTTATCCTCATCCGAAAAGGTCACAATTCTGAAATAAGAGTCTCACATGCTAGATTCATACTTTTCTTAATGCTAAAATAAATCTATAACTATTTTTAAGAAATGTCCTTATGCCTTTCCTAAAGGCATAATATTTACAACAATACTGAACATAACACATTTTAAGAAAAAGTTATGTAATAAAAATCATATAACATTCCATCCTGGCTCTCCTATGTTCAAGCGTTGTGGTGGTAAGTTACTGAACCTCTCTAAGTATTAGTTGTCTTATCTATAAAATGGGGAGAGTGACAGTATCTACTGCCTGGGGATTTTGTGTTTGGACAAGATAATGCATGTGAAATGTCTGGTTTTCTCGAGTGCCTTGACCAAAAATATCAGCTTTATTTTTATAAGTAGTAATATACATTACTACTTATAAATAATTGTAAATAAACAATTCTCATGTACTATTTTCATATGAACCTACTGAAGAAACTGAGGTTCATTATGTCTACAGGTGAGCAAAACAATACCTGATAAACTGTCCTGGATTAAGGGATCAGTATGCAGTAAAGCTGGACTCAAACTGAAATCTTTGAAGGCAACTTCATTGCCTCTTCCGTAAGATGTCTTCCGGTGTCTCAACTGACTTTAGTAACACAGGTTTCATAGGAATTTATTCCCAGAACAAATACCCAAACACACATTACAGTAAGTCATCTCCTCAGGCTGAACTTAACTTGAACCATCACTCAACAAATTAAAGAATCTGAGTAATTTTCTAGGCTATGTGGTTCTGGTGTCTAAAATAATGTGGTTTATTGAGTTGGGGGAGGGGAATAGCATTTTCTTTTAGAGTTTAATTTTCTTTTTTTTCTTTTTTTAGCTTTTATTTAATAAATACAAATTTCCAAAGTACAGCTTATGGATTACAATGGCTTCCCCCCTCCATAACTTCCCTCCCTCCTGCAACCCTCCCCTCTCCCGCTCCCTTTCCCATTCCATTCTTAGAGTTTAATTTTCAAGTCAAGTTTGAAATTCTCTATATCTCCCTATAAAATTCTCAAGACATGTAGCCTTGGTGTCTTTCACAGACTAAGGGCAGACTCTGCCTTTCACCAGACCCAAGAAACCTTTCAAAGACAAGTTAAGCCAAAAAAAATTATGTCAGAAGATTATGCAAGAAAATATTCATATGAGGCATTATAGAAAGCTGTGAAACATGTTCATAGGACTAAAGAACTGTCCTTTTCACCACACTTTTTTCTATTTTTCTTCTACAAGGAAAGTTAAGCAATTAAATCAAAGTAGAATTTGGAAAACCAAAACAACTTGTATTTCCAGAAAAAAATAAACCACATCTATGAAGGCCTAAAAATACAGAATCTGTACCATATATCTTAGATTTTACATACTATTCTTCTTTCAAAAAAAACCATTATGTATTTATTTATTTAAAAGGCAGAGTAACACAGAGAGAGAAATAGATTTTCCATCTGCTAGTTCACGCCCCAGATTCAACAGCCAGCAATAGGTGAGGCTAAAGTCAGGAAACTGGAACTCCATCCAGTCCTCCCACATGAGTGGCAGGGGCCCAGGCACTTGGGCCATCATTTACCGCTTGTCCAGCCACATTAGGAGAAAGCCAGATCAGAAGAAGAGAAGCTGGGTATTGAACTGGCACTCTAATATGGAATGCAGGCATCATAAGCAGAAGTCTAACCTACTTTGCTACAACATCCACCTTCATTATACTCTTTAAAATTTATTATACAGATATTGGCCTTCCCTCTAAAAAAAAAGAAAGTTCTGTAAGTGCATATATCTTAGAAAAGTACATTGTTGAGTGAAAAAAAAAATAGTTCACTCTAAAATGATTTATTTCGGGGATGGCGTCATGGCATGTAAAGCCACCACCTGCAACACCAGCATCCCATACAGGCACCAGTTTGTGTCCTGGATGATCCACTTTCCAGTGCAGCTCCCTGCTAGGAAAATCAATGGAAGATGGCCCGGATGTTTGAGCTTCTGCTCCTCTCTTGGGAGACCTGGAAGAAGCTCCTGGCTCCTGGTTTCAGCCTGGCCCAGCACTGGCCATTGCAACCATCTGGGAAGTGAACCAGAAGATCAAAGATCTCTACCTATACCTCTGACTTTCAAATAAATGAATGAATCTTAAAATAAATAAATACATGGTTTGTTTCATGTGATTTTGTTTCTGTAAAACAATTACATATGAAATATGTTTTATCAATACATCTCTATCCATATCTGTCTATCTATATGGTACTCATTACATCAAATGTTAACAATGTCTTCATAGGAAGGAATTTATTATTTTTTTAATATAGCTTCATATATTAACTTAGAACACTGACAGTTACTGTAGACTCAATGCCTGTGTCACCCCAAATCCATATGCTGAAGTTGTTATGGCAATATGATGGTATTAGGAGATGGGGGGTTGGGGAAGGAATTAAGGTCAAAAGTGTGGAGCTCTCACAAATGGGATTAGTGCCCTTATAAAGGGATGAAGAGACTATAGCACATGCAAAAGCACTCTTCGTTTCACAGGCTCATGCTTGTATGTGTCCCCTCCACTTCCTTCCTCCCCCACTAGGATAAAATGAGACAACAGCCATCTGCAAATCAGAAAGGGAGCCCTCACTAGACACCAAGTCTGCCAGCCAGTCCCTTGACCTGGGACTTTCCAGCCCCCAAATCCATGAGAATTCAGTTTCTGTTGTATAAGCCACTTTGTCATACTCTGTTACAGCAGCCCAGACTCACTAAGATGCATGTATTATTTGTATGTTTTCCAAAGTATTTAAAAATGACAACTAAAACCATTGTGGTTTTGCATTACTTCCTCCCAGAGGGAAGTAATAATAATTATAATAATATAATTATTATTATATTATAATAATATAGTTGTGCTGACCATTATTAATTATATTATATAATATGTAATAATTATTAATATATAATATTAGTTATATTAATATATAATATATTATATTATATATAATTATTATATAAGGTCCCTTCTTGCCTAGGCCTCAGTTTCTCCATCTGTGGATAACATACCTGCAGATCAGATAATAATTATAATAATATATAATAATAATTATTATTATAAAGACATTCTGTCTTTCAAATAAAATTATAACAATAATTATTATTAATAATAATAAAATCTTTTCTCCACATAATGTGAGGATGAGAAGTGCTCTTGGGCAAGGGACACCAAGCACTGTTTCTGGAACAGAGAGGAGATGCTTCATGAAGAGGAACTAGCAGCAGCCACACCCAAATCAAGTCTTTTCGTCAAGCCCAATGGGGAGAGATGAGGAGAGCTAAACCCTCAATTCTCTCTCCCTTGAAGTTTACTGCTTCAATGACTCAGAGAACTTTTAGCTTTCACTCTCCCTCCGACGCCACCAAATAGTTGGGAAGCAACAAGACTTACACTCTCAACATCCACAACACACAGCAAGAAGACTACCTCCACCAACTCCAGATTCTCAGTGGTGACTGGTGGACCCTGAGGATCCTGCAGGAAAACATAGTCTTAGCTCCCTGCGTCAAGAAAGCTGACTACAGGAGAAAATTAAATTTTGATAATGCCGTTTAGAAATGGGCACTAAAAATGGGTTAATGTAAACCCACTGAGGAGAATGCAATTGTTTGAGAAAGAGGATAATTCTATGCAACAAATAAAATAATAATAGTAAGCTTACAAGAGGATAACAGAACCGAATTTGCTAGAGAAGAATAGTGATGCTAGACTTTGAAATGAGTGTGACTCCGTCAGTTGCTTCAGTTTTGAAACGTCAGAGTCATGCAGTTTCCTCATCTTTAAGATAACGCTGATAATAGAAAATCAGAAATTATGCTCTAGTTTGTAAACTACTCTGTTAAAATAGAGTTGTCAGATTTAGGAAATAAAAATATCAAGATGCCCCACTACATTGGAATTTGAGATCAATAACAAGTCATGTTTTACTGTATTAGCCATGGAAAACACTAAAACAATTCATTGCTGGGGCTAGTGTTGTGGAACAGTAGGTTAAGCCACCTGCTTGTAATATTAGCATCTCATATTGCAGTGCTGGTTCTGGTCTCAGCTGCCCCACTTCTGATCCACCTCTCTGCTAAAGCGCCAGGGAAGTTTGTGGATGAGGGCCCTATTACTTGGGAGAGACCATGATGGAGTTCTGGCTCCTGACATTAGTCTGACACAGATCTGGTTGTTGCAGCCATTTAAGCAAGGAATCAGTAGATGGAAGCTCTCTTGCTCGCTTGCTCTGTGTATGTGTATGTATGTGTGTGTGTGTGTGTGTGTGTATGCTTGTCTTTCTCTCCAAGTCATTCTGTCTTTCAAATAAAAACAAACACTTTTTAAAAAAGAAAAACCTCCCTCTCTCAGCTTCTCCCTCTCTCTGTGTCACTCTGCCTTTCAAATAATTAAACAAAAGCTTCTTTAAAAGTATTTGTCATCCTTCTAAAGTTGAGGTGTCCTGTATTTTATCTGGTAATCCTAATTGGGATGTAAGCACAGGCATTTATATATATGGTCTGACCAAAAGAATAGATTTTCTTAAAATCTTGAAAGGTGTAATTCAAGGCAAAGGGATGACATTTTACAGTTTTTAAACCATAAAGCATCTGTGAAGCACTTTAGACTTGACTAATAATTTCCTTTGATTTCAGTCCTCCCAAACTGACACTCAAAGGAATGATGCTCTTTGCTCCATGTCACATAGCTAGTAAGTTAAGAATCTGACATTTAAATCTAGATCACCTAATTCAGCTGCTACTCTTTCTTCTCTAGCTAATAATGGTCAGCACAACTATAATTTATTAAGTGCTTATTATACACCCTGTCAGGGGCTGTGGTTAGAGTTTATACATCATCTCTTCCTTTATGTGAGGGCAAACTTCTGCATAGAAAAGGTTTTCATTGAGTTCTGCTCAGAATTTTACTTCTCATATTTATTCCTCATCACAGTATGATAATGAGTAACTAAATTGAATAAGAGCACAATTTAATAATTTAGTGCAAAACCTTACAAATTCCTAGGATATTATTTGGAGAACCACTGTCTATTAATGTCGAATGCTACAATGACAGAGCTGCCTCTTCGTGTAAGACTGGGACTCTGTCTGAGCCACCAGTGCGGCATCTTTCACTGAGTCTGGAGTCAGTACTTTGCAGAGAGACTCAAACAATGCTTGTTAAATGAGTGAACAGGGCCGGCGCCGTGGCTCACTTGGCCAATCCTCCGCCTGCGGCGCCGGCACCCAGGGTCCTAGTCCCGATTGGGGCACTGGATTCTGTCCTGGTTGCTCCTCTTCCAGTCCAGCTCTCTGCTGTGGCCCAGGAAGGCAGTGGAGGATGGCCCAAGTGCTTGAGCCCTGCACCCGCATGGGATACCAGGAAGAAGCACCTGGCTCCTGGCTTCCAATCGGCGCAGTGCACCAGCCGTAACGCCCATTTCGGGGGTGAACCAACAGAAGGAAGACCTTTCTCTCTGCCTCTCTCTCTCTCTCACTGTCTAACTCTGCCTGTCAAAAAAAAAATGAGTGAACAGAGGTCTAGAGAATATGAATCTCAGATTCCAGAAGAGACTGGAGAACATCTCTTGCTTTGGTTAATAATTCAAAACTATCAGAGAGAGGATTTTAAGAGAAGAAATGGATAAATCCTCAAGAGGTGTGAGTGTAGAATAAGCCTTGTTTCTCTAAGCTATTGCTTGAAAAAGTATTGTCAGAGAAAGGGAAAAACTGGAATAATGAGATAAAGGCTTTCATTTAATTAAGTAATATCATTCAGTAGAAAACTCATTTCATTGTGCAACCCAGAACAACATGGAGAGTCATTCTAGAAAGAATATCCCTCAAAATTCCCCCCACCTCCCCCACTGCTAACAGCACAGAGAGTTTTGCTGTTAAGAGACTTCTTAAGTTTGTGGTTGATGGTACTAAGACAGAGCTGGCTGAAGGCAATGATCAGCAAAAGCTACCAATAACCTGGTCACAAGGAGTTCAACAGTCCTTTACTGCTCTGAGACAGAAAAGCATTACAGAGGAGAGGGGAGGAGAAGAGGAGAGGTGAGGAGAGGAAGGGTATGGAGGAGTAGAGGAGGATCGAAGCAAAGAGCATGACAGGGGAGACATTAATGAACTCACCAAGAGTAAGGGGCTGGATTTCAGGACCACTACAACTCCCAGAGACAAAATCTAAGGAAGTCCCTTCTTGCCTAGGCCTCAATTTCTCCATCTGTGGATAACATACCTACAGATCAGATACATGAGATATTGATAGACAATATAAAAAAAGTGGCGGGGGGCGGGGTGGACTTCCACGGTCACTTAAATGTTGATAAAGCTAGGTCAAACAAAATTAAATGAGTTTCTTTATTTCAGAATTTGGGGTGCCTTTGAAGCTCTGTGTATTTTCTCATCTTGAAAAAGGGATGGGGAAGGTGTTTGGCAAAATGGTTAAAGTACCCCTTGGAATGCCTGCAACCCCTATCAATTGTGCCTGGGTTTGAGCCCCTACTCTATTTCAGATTCTACCTAATGTGCATCCAGGAAGGCAGAAGAATATGGCTCAAGTACCATCCATATGAGAGACTCAGATGGATTCCCAGGCTTCTGCTCTGGCCTGGTGCAGCCCTGATTGTTGCTAGCACTGGGGAGTGGACCAGTAGAAGGAAGCTCTTTCTGTGTCTGTCTGCTCATCTCTGTGCCTCTCCAAAAAATAAATAAATAATTCAGAAGGGATTATTAGTGTCTGAAATTCTTGTAAGGATTAAATGAATCAATTCTAAGCACTTAATAAATGTTAGTTTTAATTGTTATGCCTTTTATCATCATTACCATTGTCTGGAAATGTGGAGAACATAGAAGAAATAAACTCCATATCTATGAGACCGTGGAACTCTTATGTATTTAGTTATTTATTTATTTGTGAACTATATTATTTGGGGCTAATATTCATTGTTGCACTTCTAAGAAATCCAATGCAGAATGATGTCACAGTCCATCTCTGATGTCCCATGATGATTTCGGGGTAAAATAAGCTTCTAAAAATAGACTGTGATAGCCTGAGTAAGCATGCTAAAGCCTCAACAAGTATTAAACAAATATATGTTCAAAGCACAACTGCCTTTTATTTATTTATTTATTTGACAGGTAGAGCTACAGACAGTGAGAGAGAGAGACAGAGAGAAAGGTCTTCCTTCCGCTGGTTCACTCCCCAAATGGCCGCAATGGCCGGCACTACACTGATCCGAAGCCAGGAGCCAGGTGCTTCCTCCTGGTCTCCCATGCAGGTGCAGGGGCCCAAGCACTTGGGCCATCCTCCACTGCTTTCCCAGGCCACAGCAGAGAGCTGGACTGGAAGAGGAGCAACCAGGACTAGAACCCGGTGCCCATATGGGACGTCAGCACCACAGGTGGAGGATTAACCTAGTGTGCCACAGCGCCAGCCCCAAGAACAACTGCATTTTTTAAAAAAGTTCAGAACCCACAAATTCCACGCAGTTCAGAAGCCCCAACCATAGCCCTGGCTCCCAGCTGCAAGAGGCTTTCAGAGCCTGTGGATTTGATATTCTAACAACAAAACATGAGTCTTTAGTATACCTGCAAACGCTCATCCCCTCTCAGGCTAATTCACCCATAAGCACCCAAGCCATTAGGTGGTTCATTCATTTGCTCATTTATTCATTCACTCTGCAAATGTCTACAAAATTCTCCATAACATCCACGTATTGTTACTTCAAGGAGGAGGTTACAGAGGAGATTACGATGATGAGTCATTCACAAAGCAAGCCTTCATAGTCATTATAGTCTCCTTGAGAGGAAAACACATGGACCATAATGATAATCTAAGGCGATCAGTGATACAAGCAGCAGCTCAATGCGGTCATAGATTACAGTTAGCTTTGAGAAGCAGTAAAGTCATCAGGGGAAAAACACATAGCATTTAAAGCACAAATAACATTTCGGGTAGAAGGAATTCATGAGCAAAGCATTAATACCACATCACACCAACAACCTGGATCTCAAGATGTGACCAAACGTATGACACAGCCCGACAGAGTAGGAAGCCAGCGAATTATATCTCACGGTGGCCACGAGCTGAAAACTAGGATGATGCAGGTCATCACTCTTTTTCCTTATTACTCATAAAATATGAATATTAAAGTCAGATGAGCAAATATGGCAATAGTTAACGTTTACTTAGTCCTTTGAAAATGCCAGGCACCATTTTAAGCCCCTAGTATGTATTAGAGCACTTAATCTTGACCATAAACACATTCTCAGGTAAAAATATTTTGAGCAAAATCAAAGAGCAATAGGATTGAAACCCAGACTTTTGCCCAATTCTTTATGATTATGGGTCCAGAGCAGACTCTGGTAATTGCTATTATCATCTCTATTCTCTTATTGAAGAAATTAAAGTTCAGCCAAGGTAAGGAACTCTGAGTCAAGATCACACAGCTGGTTAGGTGGCAGGTCTGGGGTTCTGTCTTGTTTGTTGGCCTGTGCGCTGAAGGCTCATGCGCGTCCTGACTGAGGAGGCAACAGCAGGAGCAGCAAACGTGCATAAAACAGCTGTGCGCATGGCACTGTTTTAATTGGTTAACAGAGGTTAACACACTTAGTCCTTGCAATGGTCCCATAGAACAGACAGAAATGAGTAAATTCAAGGATGGAGCTGTCTGGGAACATGTCCAGAGTCACACAGGTAGGCATCCTGAGCAGGTTTCTGGCTTCAGCGTGGGAGTTCTTAACTACTATATTATAACTCTTCTTTCAAAATAGGGTGGAAATGATGGGGTTCATTTGGGAAGTGCAGAACCATCCCCCTTCCTCCGGAGACAGCTTAAATGATCAAAATTTCAAGAGCAGCATTTTAAAACACAAACGAATCCACTGGGAGTTACTCCTTTTTCTCAACTGGATCACTCATATTTTCACTGCATAAGCTGAGTGGGACTTCGAAAAAGATTTCATCAAATGAATAATATGGAACCTTCTGTAGGCGCAAACTGATCTTGTCTAGATGTGCTCTCACGGAAGACATTAGAAAACCTTTGACACAGGGGCTTGTACCCAGTGTGTCATTCTGTTTCTGCGAATGCACACTCTATGGGAAAAGAAGTGAAAAGGTCATTTAGCCAAGTTAAATAATGCACCTTAAAATGAGAAGAGATTAGAGTTTCTGAAGCTTAAATGAAAGAAGTCCTGTGGAGTCTTTTTGTTTCTACCACTTCTCATGTTCTGTGACCCTCTTTTGAATGGTAGCTATCATCTTCCTAAAGGTGGTGAGCTTCTTCTTAAATTAGAAATGATTGGGCTGGTGCTGTGGCATAGTGTATAGAGCTGCTCCCTGCAGTGCCAGCATCCTCTATGGGCAAGGGTTCAAGTCCTGGCTGCTCCATTTCTGATCCATATCTCTGTTATGGCCTGGGAAAGCAGCAAAAGATGGCCCAAGTGCTGGGGCCCCTGCACCTATGTGGGAGACCCAGAAGAAGCTCCTGGCTTCCAGCTTCGGATTAGTGCAGTTCCGGGCATTGCGGCCATCTGGGGAGTGAACCAGCAGCTGGAAGATCTCTCTCTCTCTCTCTCTCTCTCTCTCTCTGCCTCTCCTTCTCTGTGTAACTATGACTTTTAAATAAATAAATAGGCCGGCGCCGCGGCTCACTAGGCTAATCCTCCGCCTAGCGGCGCCGGCACACCAGGTTCTAGTCCCGGTCGGGGCTCCGGATTCTGTCCCGGTTGCCCCTCTTCCAGGCCAGCCCTCTGCTGTGGCCAGGGAGTGCAGTGGAGGATGGCCCAGGTGCTTGGGCCCTGCACCCCATGGGAGACCAGGAAAAGCACCTGGCTTCTGGCTCCTGCCATCGGATCAGCTCGGTGCGCCGGCCGCAGCGCGCCGGCCATTGGAGGGTGAACCAACGGCAAAAAGGAAGACCTTTCTCTCTGTCTCTCTCTCTCTCACTGTCCACTCTGCCTGTCAAAAAATAAAAAAAAAATAAAATAAAAAATAAAAAATTAAATAAATAAATATTTAAAAAAAGAAATGATCTGATCTCTAGCTCTGAAATTGAAGATGGTAATAAGTGTCTGATAATCTGTGACAGTTTTGCTATTTCCTGATGCTCTTTTTTGCTTGTTTTTAATTCATGATATGAAAATGCTTAGTAGGTATATTTTCTGTCAAAAATCAAAGGAAGATGCATTTTGGCTAATTGCTTTGTGTAAGAGTTGGTTAGGAAATAAGAGTTACTGTTAAACAGCAAGATAAATGTGCAATTAGTGACAACTGTGTAGGAAGTAAAGAGCAGGAAAATATTACAGTGAGTCTAAGCTAATGGAAAGAAAATAAAAATTCTCCAACCTCTTGTGGCAATCTATTCTGCTTCCTTGCTTTGTATCTTGAGTCTTTTCAATTTTATTGCAGTTCGCAGGAAAACAAAAAGCAAATCTATCATCTATCTTTTACTTGCATTTGAAACTGCAATATGAGGTAGAAATAAAGCCATGCTACAGGTTTATTATATCTACAGTACATATAAAATATTAATAATAACATTTATTAAAAAGTAATAATCACTAAAAATTCCCTTGGAATTACTATGTCTTGAGGACTGTTCTGGCTACACAAGCATTTGTTCACCAGGTCCCCACAACTCATAAGGATGAGTCATGTAATCCACTGAGAAAATCATGGCTGAATGAGGTCAAGTAATTTATCAACGGTCATGCAGATTATCAGTGGTAGAGCAGAATTCCAGCCCGTAGCCATCTGACCAAACACCTGCTCTTTTAATGGCCACTCTGGATGCCAGTTTTCCCTGGTGCTCTTTCCTCCATGCTTAAGCAATTCACTTGCAACAGTGAAGAGACCTGACAATGGCTCTCTTACTATCTGATAGTTGGATAAAGTTGCATCTCAAGCAGTAAGCTCTAGAGTGTAGAGAAGTGCCTGGGGCACTGAAACCACAGGGTTTAAAATGAAGCCTCTTCCTGGAATGTAAAAACCAGGCAGTAATGGAGGGGAAACTGGTCATTATAAACATTATTTTACATTAAAACACATATGATGGAGAAGCTGTCTCATGAACTTTTAAGAGAAAACATGATGAAGATTTAAAGAACCACCAGTTCATCTTTCTACTAAAAGGGCTAGGCCCATGACTCGAACCCTGATTCATTCTTTTTGGGTCACTTCATACCTTCACCTGCCCTGCATCCCACTTTACACAGTGATTTTCCTCGAGGGAACTATATACTCTGGCTCATTGTCATTCAGTGATCAGTCCAAGTTCCCTTCTAAGGGAAGCCTGTGATCCAGGTTGGACCAATGCAATTCAGTTATAGGTAAGTTTTTTTTTCTTTTTCTGGACCTGAAGCTGTGAAAAATGAGGACTTAGAGTTGCTCTGGCCCATCTGGCCACTGCATAAGCAGAACTTGCCTGAGAATGATGCCAACATAGGCAAAATCAGAACAAAGCAATGAACCAAGACCAAGTCTTGCTGAAACTGAGCATAGCCATGCTTGAGCTGAATTTATTAGTTACTTTACCCAGCATGTGTGTGTTTGTGTGTGTTGTGTGTGTCCATGCACACTTTTGTCATCTGCAACAAAAGTACACTAATACAGTGTCCATCAATCCATTTGATCATTATGCAAATTCAGGTATCAAGCATCAGGCAACAGATGGAGGAAAAAGCCATGGCTTCTGGTGGTTTTTTCACAATCTAGTTGGTTTCCACAGCATGGCAGACAAAGAAGCAGGAACTCAGAAAAAAAGAATTTTGGCAGTAAGCAGCTCAGACCTTCTATCCATACAAGTACATAAATCAAGCAATGAAACAAAAATGATGTATTCAGAAAAAGGGGAAGAGATGAATACAAGATTGGACTAAGATGGCAGAGTAGGGAGGGAGCTTGGGATGCTGGTTTAGGAGAAGATAGTTTAAAAAAAAAAAGTGGAGGGGCTGGAGCTGTGGCGCAGCATGTTAATGCACTGGCCTGAAGTGCTGGCATCCCACAAGGGTGCCAGTTTGAGATCTGGCTGCTTCACTTCTGTTCCATCCAGCTCTCTGCTATGGCCTGGGAAAGCAGTAGAAGATGGCCCAAGTCCTTGGGCCCCTGCACCCACGTGGGAGACCTAGAAGAAGCTCCTGGCTCTTAGCTTCAAATTGGCATAGCTCCGGCCATTGCGGCCAATTGGGGAGTAAACCATCAGATGGAAGACCTCGCTCTCTCTCTGCCTCTCCTCTCTCTGTGTAACTCTGACTTTCAATTAAATAAATAATCTTTTTTTTAAAAAAAATGGAAAAAGTGCAGTCTCAGGGAAGAGTTAGGGAGAAGACTGCAGAGGAAACTCTATGCAAATTGGAGGGACAGAGTGGACCTACATAGAGAGCAAGAATACCCACAACTCAGGACCCCAGCAGCCAAGAGCCCCTGCACCAGCACTGGAGAGTGAGGTGAGACCAGACTGCAGCAGCCCAAGCCACTTATGAAAAAGCTTCAGGAAGAACCTAGAGGGAATCCAGCTTGGAGCCCCATGGGGGATAGTGTACTTGCTAAAATAGGAAAGAAAAAACAAAGGGAGGGGGCATGTTTTCTCTCTCCTCGATCACCCTACAATGGCATCCTGTAAAAAGCCAATAGGAGGCCGGTGCCGCAGCTCAATAGGCTAATCCTCCACCTGCGGCACTGTCACACCAGGTTCTAGTCCCAGTCGGGGTGCCGGATTCTGTCCCGGTTGCCCCTCTTCCAGTCCAGCTCTCTACTGTGGACCAGGAAGGCAGTGGAGGATGGCCCAAGTCCTTGGGCCTGCACCCGCATGCGAGACCAGGAGAAGCACCTGGCTCCTGTCTTCAAATCAGTGCAGTGCGCCGGCCGCAGTGGCCACTGGAGGGTGAACCAACGGAAAAAGGAAGACCTTTCTCTTTGTCTCTCTCTCTGTCCACTCTGCCTGTCAAAAAAAAAAAAAAAAAAAAAAGCCAATAGGCAGCAGCTGCCATTTTCGAAATAGATAACAACATTTGTCTGCACCCAGCAACCAGCTAAGTGGAGACTCCTGAGTCTAGAGGGGGAAGAACAGACAGGAGGCTGGGTGCTCATGACTGTGGGAAGCTTGTGTGCCAGGACTGTGAAAACACTGAAGCTGCATGGGAGGACTCAGGGTGTGGCTGCAATATTGGGCAGTCACTGTGGGAGGAGCCACATGATCAGGGCTCCCTGGTTACCTGGTGAGGGACGTTGCTGGGAAATCTGAGTTACTCTGAGGACTGCACAGAACCTTTGTGTGGTTTTTGTGGCAAAGCAGATGAATGATATACCCACTGGGGCTAGGGCCCAGACACTGGTCTCCTTTGAGGTGAGGAACTCAGCTGAGTCTCGGGTAACAAAGAAGAAACTTTCCCTCTGTTGGTTCACTTCCCAAGTGGACTCAACAGCCGGAACTGTGCAGATGCAAAGCCAGGAACCAGGTGCCTCCTCCTGGTCTCCCACGTGGGTGCAGGGGCCCATGGACTTGGGCCATCCTCCACTGCTTTCCCAGCCCACAGCAGAGAGCTGGACTGGAAGAGGAGCAACTGGGACTAGAACCGGTGCCAAGATGGGATGCCAGTGCCACAGGTGGAGGATCAACCTAGTGTGCCATGGCACCAGCCCCAAAAACTTACCTTTTCTAAATGGATTTAATGAGTATATGTGTGTGTGTGTCTACGTGTGCTCTTAATCCTGACACCGGCTTGGGAAAAAAAGAAAACTTAATTGCACTATGTATGATTTCAAACGTTTCTGCATCATAATGGATACTTTCTAATTCCACGCTTCTACAGACCTTTTGAAGTACCCTTATATTCTTCAGAAGTTCCCTCACCCATGCTATCAGCTAGGTTAGGTCCCCAAATGGGACTCATTTACTTTACGGAAGCTAACTCACATCAAGGATAAAGAGCAAACAAGTCTCAAGCATTCTCAACAAGTGATAAGTGAAGAGAGTGTGCTCACATTTTACCACTGAAAATGGAATGAAGGAGCATCCAGGGATCTAAAAGTTCCTTAAAGAAAACACCTGCATCTGTGCGTGGAACCATGGTGACACTTGAATACTCACTGACAAATATGTTCTGAATGATGTTACTTCTTAACTTTAGTAATGTTTTATATTTGGTAGTTTTGCAAAATTGAGAAAACAGAGGTAGGGAATCCAGAAAATAAGAATCAAATGACATTTATTTTATTTTGCTACACAATACAAACGACATGTTATTTTTGTCAAAGTTGTATGTACTCATAGTTGTTTTTTTGCTTTTGCTCAACAAAAATTTTTCCAAGAAATTTTTCTCCAGAATACCTTAATTTTTTGGTACATTAATTAATTAATATCAAAAATTAAGCTTAAGAAAAATACTATAGAGATCCAAGATGGCTGAATAGAGAAAAGACACTCTAAATTCAACTGCTGTGGGATACATGAAGAACAAAGGAAGGAACAAATATCCAGGGGTCTAACTGATAGAAATTTTTGGCAGAGAAGTGAAAAAACAATGAAGACCACAAGGGATAAGGGGAGAGAGGACAGCCACTGATGCAGTCAGCTGTGTGGCACAGCCAGCTGCTGGCCGTGAGCCTCCATCTTACCAAGTCAAGGTAGGAAGAAATTGTTCCATGCTCCACCACTCACAGTTTTAGCTGAGAGGGAATTTCACAGTCACCCAATGACTTTTACTCCAGACCAAGGAGTTGACTATGGTCTGAGCAACTGCCAAGCTTAGAGAAGGGTAGCTAACATTTTTCAAACTATTCCAAAATATTGAACAGGATGGAACTCTGCCAAACTCTTTTTATGAGGCCAACATTACTTTGATACCAAAACTGAACAAAGACATGACACATAAAGAAAACTTCAGACCTATATCCCTAATGAACAAAGACACAAAGATTGTCAATAAAATACTAGCAAATAGAATCCAAAAAATATATGATCCAAAAAGATCATATATCACAATCAAGTGGGATTTATCCCAGGAATAACAGAGTGGTTCAATGTGCAAATCAGCCAGCATCATAAACCACATCAACAGAATGAAGAAGAAAAAGCATATAGTCATCTCAGTAGACAGAGAAAGCATTTGATAAGATTCAATACCACTTCATGACAAAAAAGCCTCCATAAATTAGGCATGGCAGGAACATAATACAAAACTATAAAGGCTATATAAGACAAACCAACAGCCAATATCATACAAGCTAGGGAAAAGCTACATGCATTTCCCCTCAGATCTGGAGTAAGACAAGTATGCCCACCTGTACCTATCTTATGGAATAAAAATTGCTCTTTTAATGAGAGCAATTAGGCAGGAGAAATAAAAGGCATCAAAGCTAGAAAAGAAGAAGTGAAATTATCCTTGTCTGCAGATGACTTGATGTTGTATATAGAAAAACCTAAATACTACACCAAAAAATTATTAGAACTGATGCACCAATTCAGGAAAGTTGCAGGTTACAAAGTAAGCATACAAAAAAAAAAAAACAGTGGCCTTTTTATACACTAAAGAATTCACTGAAAGAGAAATGAAGAGCAAAATCTCATTCACAATACCTACACACATGATAAATCAAATATTTAGGAATAAATTTAATCAAAGACGTGAAACCTCTACAATGAAAATTTTCAAACACTGATGATGGATATCATCAAGGACACATAAACAAAAATATGGTGGGATATTCCTTGCTCATGGGTTGGTAGAATCAGTATCATTAAAATGTCTGTACTATCTAAAATCACCTAAAGATTTAATGTATCCTTATCAAAATATCAATTACATTGTTTACAGAATTAGAAAAAACAATCCTAAAATTTGGGCCCCACACCCATACAGAAGACCCAGATGAGGATCATGTCACCTGTTTTATTTCTTTCATATTATATTCATTTATTTCTTCATTTAATTTATCATTTTTCCTTTCTAAATAAAAGGGTCCTCATGTCTACCAGGATATGTGCACACAAAGTCTAGAAATGAAGACACTGATAGCCCACTGCACCCGCATGGGAGACCAGGAGAAGCACCTGGCTCCCAGCTTCGGATCAGCGCAGTGCGCCGGCCGCCGCGGCCACAGCGGCCATTGGAGGGTGAACCAACAGCAAAGGAAGACCTTTCTCTCCGTCTCTCTCTCTCTCACTGTCCACTCTGCCTGTCAAAAAAAAAAAAAAAAAAAAGGAAGAACTTTGATATGGGTTGAAGTCATTCCAAGAAATGAAGACACTGACTTTTTGCCTAGGAGATGAATCCTCACTACCTAACACAATTTCTAGTACAAACCAAAACCCAGCAAATGTTTTTCAAATAAATAAAGGAACTTCTAAGAAGTAGAGATAAACTAAATCAAATAAAATATTATGATTACTCAAAATAAAAGAAAGTTTAGAGGCCGGTGCTGTAGCGCAGCGAGTTAGAGCCATGGCCTGCAGCTCCAGCATCCTATATGGGCGCCGGTTTGAGTCCCGGCTACTCCACTTTTGATCCAGCTGTCTGTTATGGCCTGGGAAAGCAGTAGAAGATGGCCCAAGTCCTTGGGCCCCTGCACTTGGGTGGGAGACCTGGAAGAAGCTCCTGGCTCCTGACTTCCAATAGGCACAGCTCCAGCCTTTGCGGCCATCTGGGCAGCGAACCAGCAGATGGAAGACCTCTCCCTCTCTCTCTCCTCTCTCTCTCTCTCTCTCTCTCTCTCTCTCTCTACATCTCTGTAACTCTTTCTTTGAAATAAATAAAAAACAATAAAACAAATCTTTAAAAAAAAAGTTTAAGTGATCATATATAATTAGAATAGCTGTGCTTTAAACTTAATATTGTGGAGTGTTTCTGATAAAATTGTTAATGTATCTAAATAGTATAATTATGTTCCATTATATTAATTTTAAGTATCTTTGGCACTTTTCATGGTTTAGAGTATACAAGATTTTCTCTCATTCAAAACATAGATAGGCCAAATCCAACTCTAGACACTTGTTTTTAATATGAAGAGACATCGAAATTCCTAGATTCCACTCTGTGTTAGCCTAAGTCCTCTAAGAAAGAGTAATATGCAAGTCTTGGGTTGAACTGTGTTTCCAAACCTGTTTTGAAGTGCCAACTACCAGTACTTTTGAATTTGCGGTCTTATGTGGAAATAGGTTCTTTGTAGATGATCAATCAAAGATGAGGTCATTAGGATGAGTTCTAACCAGTATGACTCTGTCCTTATGAAAAGGGAACATTTGGATACCAAGATGACACATATCAAGGGAAGATGATGTAAAGACACATGAGACACAACTACAAACTACAGCACACCTGAGGCCACAGAATCCAGAGAAGATGCATGCAACAGCCGTTAGAAGAACCTAACATTGCAGACATTTTGATGTTGGACTTATAGTCTCCATAAATGCAGGCCAATTAATTAATGTGGTCTAAGCCATACTATTTGCAGAATTGTGTTAAGGCAACCCTGAGAAATTAATAGAGTGGAGTAGACACACAGGAGACTAAGAAGGGAAGACATCTCTGAGCAAAAATGGAGATAGTAACACAGCAAGTCAAGAAATAAATCGAAGCGTCATGCAGGTCTGTCCTTTATGAACCAGAGAAGTGACTATTATTAAGTGCAAGAGTCTTAGACTACATTTAAATTTTAAAAAAGCTTGTCAGACTGGATGGGGATCCCTTGTACCAAGGACACCTGACAGAGAAAATCCCACATCTCCCAGGAACAGACCTAAGTTAGTGTGCTTGCCAGCCTCAGTCATTGTCTTGGAGAAGCCCAGTCTTGGCTTTATCATGAAGCTCTTCCTGAAAGTTAATCTAGAGAGATTTTACAAACTTTCTAGATAGTTACCCCATACTTAGTGGGTAAGATCTTAGCATCCCAATTAGACAGACTAGACCTGGATACCAGCTCCACCTCTGCCACTTACCAACTGTGAGATCTCAAGCAGTTAATTAAGCTCTTTGGGCCTCAATTTCTTTTTCTGTAAAATAGGCTCATAATAACACCAAATCCAAAAGACTGCAGTAAGTTTTTAATGAAAGAATGTCACAAAAGTGTTCAGCATGGTTTCTGGCATATCATTATCAACCAACAAATAGCAATCTATGGTTATCATACTACCATTATTCTTACTGGTGATATTATCTGTGCAAGAAGGACTTGTGATTTAGTGTGGATGGGTTGTTTTATTTTGTTTGTTCCATCTATTGACAATGCTTAGCTACTCCTAACCCTTTTTTTAAGCAATGGGAATAGTTTATCCTATCAAGAACATGGGGTTTATCAATCCCTTACTACCTACCCACCCCTGTGAGACTTGCAAATCCTAGGATTAGCCAATTAATGGACCCCATTCCTCTGCTGTCATCAGAGATAACTGCATGTCCTAAGCTAGTCTCACTGGTCATCATTTCCACCCAAGCCTCTAATGAAGAGGATCTCTTCCTATGAGTGTTGTGGAGCCCTGTCTTTGCATAAGCTGGGTCCTGCTTACCCTCTGTCATGTCAGTTTGTATCTCTCTCTTTGTTTAGTCACTATGGTAAGCCACACAGACCCTCTTTAAGGCTCTCAGATGCCCTAAGTCCCATTATTATGGAGGCTTTTGCCAAGAACACTTTCTTCTCCCCTGGCTGCTTCAGCATTTTGTGATCTCATCAAATATTTGCTTAAACATTCTTTCTTAGAGAGGCTATCAGCTTCCCCCAAGGTCTCTAAGTCAACATGTCCAAACTGAAATTCATTATCATCTCCACCATGGTCCTCTCGCCCTGCAAACACTCTCACCATAAATAGAGGAAAGTGAGCTATAAGCACTAGTCTTCACCTGCCAGTGATGAGCACTCCTACCCTGTTTCTAGAGCCATCTGATAGCTAAAGATTCAGAAACCTCACTCAGGGTTGGCTGGACTTTCCAGATGAGTGAGCCAATGTATCTGCTTTTCTTCCTAAGCTAACTTGAGCTTGGTTTCCGTTACTACAGAGTTGGCTAATGTTTTTATTATAATTATTATCATTAATACCAACATATTTGTTGTTATTATCTGCTTGAAAAAGTGTGACTTCATCTCTCTAGGAGGTGGAAATGTGACCTTATTGGCAAACAATGAGGTAGGCTAGATGACAAATCAGAGCTGTATCCAGATAAATGATTTTAGGAGCTAGAACATCAGAGGTGAGTTTCTTGCTTAGGTTTCACTGCCCTTAACCTTCAGCAATGCTCATTTTTCACAGTCACCAAAACCATTTCACAAAACTTTGAGTACCCATTCATCCATCCACCTGTGTGTCACTGAGAGTGATTTAGAAAGATTACAAATCTCCTGTGCCTTTCCATTGTCCTTAGAATAGACAAAAATCTAGCCTGAGATCTCAGGGCAGCATGAACAAGGAACATCATGATATCAAGTCGAGTGTGTATTGGGCAATAATTATGGTGTGAGAAGCCAAATGGAATATAAGCAAAGTCATCCACAAGTTTCTAGCCCCAATGATCAAGTCAGAAATGCCTATGTAACCTTGACTCAACAACTCGGGTCAAAAATAAGTAGAAATTTGCTAGTAACACTGAGGCAAAGAATCTCTGTGCTGATGGACGTAAATGAGTATGTGTGAAATTCTAGGAGCTTAAGAAAACCATCCTGGGACTCAGGTGAATAAGCCTTAGAATGAAATTGAACCTGGGGAAGAAAGAGCAGAGGGGAAGAAATACTTAGGCATCTGTGACATTGTTGAGTTTCTCAATCAGCCACTGCCTGGAGTCAGATACTCCTGGACTTTTGGGTTACTTGAATCAATAAACTTCCTTTAGAGTTTAAGCCTGTGTCATAGGGTTTTCTGTTACTTGCAACTAAAGCATCCTGAGAGACTGATATTTACATACTTTTTTTTCTGTAAAGGTCAAAGTATCCATCAGATTCTGAAGATATCTGTGACTCCCGATGAAATATTTAAAGAATTTGGTCTAAAGAATTTCTAAGGTTCCTTGCAACATTTGCATTCTGTGATCTTTCCACTGATTTTGTTTGAAAGTCCAAGCTTAGCAGCTAATACATAAATTAGGCAATATGAAAATATGATTCCCAATAAAGTCAGGGTTTTCTATTAGAAAAACATGCTTATAGAAATATGCTTATTTGAAATATATGAAAAAGCATAAAATGACAGAAATACAGCCACTATTAATATCTGGGGGTTATTTTTCTATGCACATTTACACACAGATTAATGCAAGTTTTATTGGGGCTATGTTGATAATGTACATACATAAAGTTTTGTCTAGTTTTTTTTTCTATTGTACTTCATGAAAGAAGTATTTTTTCTAGACTATCAGAGTCTTTTCATAAGTATAATTTTTAATATATGCATAACTTTCTACTAAACAGAATAATTTCCTTAGTGTTGGACAAAATGAGGTACCTGCTTTTGTAATGTTTTCTTTATTTTGGGGAAAACAAGGAATGGGAGGATTCACTACAAACAAAGAAGCCCCAGTGAAAAAAGGCTTCTCACAATGGCAGGAGGAACCACAGGAAAAACACAAGGAAGGACGCAGGAGGACACCAAGGTGCTCCAGGTTGCATTTCTGTCTCACTTCTGCTCCTCTTTGAGTGTCATCCACATCAATCCCCTTATGCAGAATGTCTTCCTCTCATTTTAGACCACGTGGAAGCTCATAGCCATCAGTGACCTTCAAGTTCCTTGGTCAGCCACTGGGAGAAGATGACTTTAGCTGAATCAGCTTCCCAGAGAAGGAACTCTAACTGCTCTGGCTCAAGTCATATTCTTATCCTTAATCCACGTATGTTTTCAGCAGGAAAGGGAGGTGAAGAGGGTCCCATTGGACAAGATGGCTGCAGGAACCCACCAGCATGGAGTCAGACCTCACTGTACTGGTCAGAAGTACTTCTTTCCAGAGGAAAACAGGTCATTGACTGGGAAGCACCCCAATCTATCCATATTAACATTTATGGCTTACAAATACAATACCACCCTTCCCTGCCGTGGCTCCCCAGTTTTCCCACTGTTCTTTACACCAGCTACCAACTTGTGCAGAAGACATCTTCAATACGTCTGAGTATTCCAGCAGGGATGTACACAGTGATTCAGTAAGAAGATACATTTTTTTATGCCTTTGGCTTTTCTTGCTTATTTTTTGCCCAGTTTCTGCAAGACCAGCTTTAGCAGAGGCCAGAATGTGCTAATTTGTAAATCTTGCCTGGACTTTCTCATTGTTTATAATACAAAACACTTCCCTACAGGATCTGCCCTGACAAAGAGCTAAGAATGCTGGCTTCTTCTGCATCCTGGATTCATGAGGCGTTTGATGTTTCCTGCCTGCCTGTGGCTACCCCATGGGTTGGAGAGGTGGGAGCGCAGCAGGCAGGGGGAGGACAGGTGAGAGAAAAGGAGCAGAGGGTTTAAGTAATTCCTCGGGGCTCTACAGCATGTCTTGTAAACATTTGCTGAAAACTCTCTGAAGTCTACACTCTTTTGAAGGGCACAGTTAATAAATGTGTATCTCTAAGGAGACATGAAACGGCCCACAAAGCCTGTTGCTTGCTGATCTAATCGGCAGCTACACACATTTCATGCTTTTTAACTGTTCACAGTTTGAATGGTTCTGACTGAAGAGATTTCCTTCCCTAAACAGCTCTCCTGCCCCCAAGAACTTAATCAGGAACTGTACGACGTGCAGAGTTGAAATCAAAACGGAGTAAGTGAGGCTAGAAGCTAACTTCGTGATTTCCCGCTTCTGTAAAGATGAGTCTTGCTTGCTTGCTTGCTAATGGCTGTCTTGTGAAACTGTGTGGGGCAGATTCCAGGGACTGATGTATGGGGCCAATTCCAGGAACCGAGAAAAGGCCCAACCCAGTGTTCTGGCTAAGATTAGAGAAATGTGCCTCACACCACGTTTATCTTACAACTGCATTCTGGGCCTGGCAACTGCATGACAAGAAGTTTCAAAATTGTGAGCCAGAATTCTACAAAAAGCTGTGTACCTCGCTGTTGGGGGCCACACTCTGGTAAGGGGTATCGGTCCCGATAGGTTGCCTTGCCCCTCAAAGAAAATTTAAGCGTGTGACTGTCACTAGCCTCTGTAACATTTTGTTTCAGTGAATGAGTGGCTGTAACACCAAGTGCTGTAAGCAACAAAATCAGAAAAAAATACCAAGCCCAGATCCAGAGACATTTCCAGTCTAACGTGTAAGCAAAAGACACCATTGCAGAACAAGGTGAATGGAAAAACGTGCAGAAGAGGCCCTGATTCTGTGAGATTAGAGTATTTACAGAAAAAAACAATGATGTTCATTCCGAACTATAGCAATGAACATGATCATGTGATCTAGATTAGGACTAAGGGGATAACATGGAAGACCCGTTCAGCTAAAGAAATATTACAAATAACAATGAAACAGGTGGAGGAAAAAGTAAGTAAATGGGACTTGTTCAGAGACGATTACCCATCCTTGTAAAATTTTAGCAGACGTTTCAAATGATACATTTAGAAGAAACAGGCTGAAAAGACAGCCTGAAACCAGTAGTTGGCAGATTTTTAACTTTTAGCTCTAATGCAGCCATTATGGAAAACACAATCAAGGTTCTCAAAATATTAAAAACAGAACTACCTTGTGATCCAGCAATCTTACTGTTGCATATATATCCACAGGAAACGAAATGCCTAAGAGGAACTGCATTCCGTGTTCACTGTAGCACTACTCACAATAATTAAGATATGAAATAAACCTACATGTCTGTCAGTGGATGAATGGAAAGAGAAAATGTGACATATATTTGCAATAGGATATTCTTTAGTTATAAAATTATTAGATCTTGCCATTTGCAATGACATAGATGAATCTGGAAGCCATTATTTTAAGTAAAACGTGTGATTCTGTTCGTATGTAGAAGGAATGAATAGAATGGTGGTTATCAGATGTTGAGGTGTAGCATACGAAGAGATGCTGCTCAAAGTATGTTCACAAGTAATTAGACAGAATGGACAATTTCATGAGATCTCATATACAGTATGGTGAGTTCATGAAAATGTATTGTATAGGGGCCAACGCCATGGCTCACTTGGTTAATCCTCTGCCTTGCAGTGTCGGCATCCCATATGGGTGCCGGGTTCTAGTCCCAGTTGCTCCTCTTCCAGTCCAGCTCTCTGCTGTGGCCCGAAAAAGCAGTGGAGGATGGCCCACGTACTTGGGCCCCTGCACCCACATGGAAGACCAAGAAGAAGCACCTGCCTCCTAGCTTCAGATCGGCGCAGCGCTGGCTGTAGTGGCCATTTGGGGAGTGAACCAACGGAAGGAAGACCTTTCTCTCTGTCTCTGTCTCTCTCCCTCTTTCTCTCACTGTCTACGACTCTACCTGTCAAATAAATTTTTTAAAAAAGAAAATGTTTTGTATGTTCAAAAAATGCAGATATTAAATGTTCTTACCACAAAAACATGATAAGTATGGGGTGTCATAAATTTGTTACTTAGCTAAATTCAGTAATTCCACAATGTATATATATATATATAAGTAAAAATATTACATATGATAAATATATATTATCTTTATCTGTCAAATCATAAAAAATAAATGCTAGGTTAAGGCATTTGGACTTTATATGCAGTAGTAAAGTCATAGAAGCTTCTCAAGTGAGAAAGAAAATGGAGTCTTATTTTCACTGGAAGAAAATAACTTGGGAGGCAATTCAAAGGATGGATTGAGGGATGGTTGACAGGATGCGCTATGGTAACACAAGAATGCCTAGAATGAGAATTGGGGCAGTAACAAAAGCAAAAAGAAAACTAAGCTTTGTACCTAGAACCTGCACTTGACACAATTTTCTTCGTTGATTCCTAAGGAAGAAGGGAATTGTCACTCCCCCTCTTCATGGAGGAGCGACACTAAGCCCTGCCTAGGCTTCATATCCGAGTCACGGCACCATTATGTCGTTCCCCGTCTTTGTGGAGGAACGACACAGGACCCTGCGCTGTTCTTTTGTCTGCTCGGCCCTTCCAGGGTTTGCTGCTGGTTCTTCCCGGGTTGGCTACCATCCCTTCCACCTCCGTGGAAGGGCGGTTCCCCCTGCCACATTCCCCACTTCCGCAGGGGAGCGGCACACCACCGGCCGGCTCTCTCGGGGGCTGCACAGGTGTTCCTTCAGATAGATGTTCCTTCAGATAGATGTTCCTGGTACATGTTGTCTCTCTCCTCCTTTATAGTCCTCTTCCACCAATCCCAACTCTGCTACCCACACGCCGAGTACGCTGCTCTCCTCCAATCAGGAGCAGGTCCTGCTGTTTATTGGTTGAACTGGAGGCAGCTGTGTAGAAGCTGCTCCCTCCTCTCCCAGCACCACATTGTGGGAGAGCAGATGCGTAAAATAAGTCTTAATTCGAGTAACAGTCTAATCCCAGTTGCTCCCCACAGGGAATTGGATGTGCCAGGGAACAAGACAATAAGTCTTAAGAAAAATACAGGCACAAATTATTAAAATTGTATGGTAAGGCAGTACTATGCTAAGTATATCTAGGAAATTCATTTCAACATGAAGGTATACAATCCAAATAATGAAAAGTGAGAAATGAAGGAAGTACATCTTAGAAATCCATACAGGGTAGGGAAACGTTCCTTTGCCAAGCAAGCACCATTTAGATATTTGTAACATCATTCATGGGCCATACAAAATCATCAAGTTAAAAATTAGTCTGCTCTAGATTTGATGAATTTTCAGTCCTGCTTGTGGATTGCCTTGGCAGGGCCCAAACAAATTATTTTGCAGGCCTTAAATGGAACCACGGGCCAGATGTTCCCCAGCCCTGTGGAGAACTCGTTGGCCTGAGAAGCAATGCACACTGGGAAAGTTTTGCAAGTCAGACTGATGGTATTTATTGAGATTCAAAATCAGATGCTGCGGTAGAATCAAGAGGATCAGCTTCCTAAATGTCAGCTAGGGAAAGACAGGTGTAGGTTGGACATTGTGATGACCATCAGGGAAGTAAGAGGGTAAAGGGTGATATGAGCCAAGTGGTCCTAGTGTAGTCTGTGATTTGTGGCATTGAAGATGAAATTGCTACATCTATGGCTATTTTATCACTAAACTATAATTCTTAACTATCTTCCATTTTTGGTAAAAAAAAAAAAAAGGTGTTCTGTCAAAATGACTGCCCAACATGCACAGCTGCCATCCACGGGTGAGCCTTGTAAAGAAGGCATCAGTAACTTCCACTCTCTTTCCTTTGCAGTTCTACTTTAGGAAGACAGAGATGGACAGAGAGGGGAGCACTAGCCTGTCTCTCTGGAGGTTCTGGTCATCTTTGCTTGCATATTCCTTCATGCATAAAATGAGGATTAATTATCTGCCCTGTCTCTGGAAAAGGGTTCTTAAGAGGACAGAATGACAGACTGTGTGTACAAGTGCCTTGAAAGCAAAACCAGCAAAGTAATTACATGTGATCAATATAATGTTAGATTCAAAATTTCCATCTGAGCTATGTGGAAAGCAAAGATAAAAACAAAACACCACTTTTTTCTTGCACACACCACACATGCCAGGCACTATGACATAGGTTATATATGTATGACCTTATTTAATCCTCCTGTGAATTCTGTGGAATCAGATTCCTTTTCTCAGATGACAACACTGAGACACAGAGAAATTAAGGGTCAGATCTGAGATCACACAGCTAGTAACAGAGTGGACCATGAACCCAAGCTGGCTGAGAGCAGAGTTCCTTTAGTATCTTCTATACTACACTGCCTTTGAGGGACTTCAAGCCCAGTAGGATACATCAGAGCTGAGCCCAAAGATGGGCTAAAAAGAACAGTCTCCTGAGACCACTGATCAGTCTCTTAGATGGTCACACCTAAGGCTTAATTCTCATTAATGACACTTGTGCATGCTAATGACAGGCAGCAAGTGGTAAGATAAAATGAAGTCAGGGATAGATCCGCCAGACCTAAGAGAAATGAACATGGGATAGGGGAATCTCAAGTACATGTAGCAAAAAAACTAGAAAATAACTGTTTGTGGTATGGATAAGTGGGTGGATACATTAACAAATTTATTGTTAAGAAGACATCTCATTTTTGCTGGCAAATTGCTCTTCACCAAGTTGTATGGGGCTCATCAAAAAAAGTTTGCCAAAAAATAGAAAAATAAGTATGATGCAGAAAAATTGAAGTCCATGCATAGCTTTTTCATAGCATGCAGTTTCCATGAACTTTCTGAAAACCCCATATCTTATTTTTAAATTCATCTTCTTTTTACAAGGTCACTTATGAGCAGTTGGGGAATGATTTAAGAGGAATTTATTCCTATAATTAATAAAAACAAAGCATTGTAGAGATTGGGAATGAAACAGTGCCTTCAAGCCAGCCCATGGATGTCATGTCGCTAGATGGCTGATTCAAAGCTCTCCAGTTAGTGAGTGCAGTAACTGTTCTATTCCTGAAAGGTTGCTATGGAAAGATCAGTCATAACACCTTCCAGAAAGAAGAGTCCAGGGAAAATATTAATACCCAGATATTTACATGGCTGTCACAGAGTCATTATGCTATGACTGAATGCATTTCTGCAGCTGCTGTTCAAGTATATTATGCACATTTGGAATTCCACTTGAGTGAAATTTTCTATGTAGTGCTTCTTTTATTTGTGAGTAGAGAGGTGGGCAGTATCATTCTGGTTCCACTGCCACGTCATTGTGCAATCCTGAGAAAGACAGTACCTCTCTAAACTTCAGTCGTCTGACCTAAAAAGTAGGTATGAAAATGCTTATTTCTAGGCTATAAAGCTGCAAATGAAGTGAAATGATACATATTAAAGACTTAGCCTGGTATCAGGAACATGACAATATCTGAAAACTGTTCACTGTTATTACTGCCATAAATGATCTATTTACAATGGAGAACCTTCATGACCCACCCTGAGCAGCACAAGCTAAGCAACTCACTCCTATAAATCATTAATAAGTTTCTTTATAAAACTGAAAAAGGGGGGACAGTATTTATTCTCCCATCACTGCTTCATCTGAAACAAAAATTTTAGCAGGTACTGCACAAAAAGCAAAGAAGTTGTCTTGTGACCCTGCCACATACTTATGAATTATAGGTATTCAAGAGTCTCAGCAAGTTACAGTCTTCCCAAGGTGCAAAGTGGAATGGCCACCAGATAAATTGCTGGAGACACAGGTAGCAGAGAGAAAGAGCAAAAGGACTGTGGTTTGTAGCAGATTAGAATCTATTCCTCTAGTGGCTCATGGCACCCTATCAGATGGTACAATTTATTCTGGCATTGTAGTAAGACATCCTGTGGTTAGCACAGCACCTGTGACTTAGGCTTCCCATAGTTCCCGATGCCTTTGCTTTTGGCTCAAAGTTACAATCCTTTGGTAGAAGAATGATGTCTCATTTAATGGCTTATTTTTTTTTTGGATCTCAGAGACTTGCAGAGCTTAATGCAATATAACTGATCCGGCAGAAAGCATGTTTACGAACTGGGTTTAAGGCCTGGAATGACAGCGTTAAGATGGTAATGGCACTGCTACTTCAGGTTGATTTCTGAGTTTGTCTGAAAGCAGATCAGCGAGATGTAGGAACAAAGATTTCTGGCATGCTTATGTATAGACCAGGGCATATTAACTCTGGAAAGGATTTTAGGAATTTTTTTTATCCCAAGTCTCTTGGTAACCAGGAAGTCAAAACAAACCAAGATAATTTGGTTTGGCACACATAATCTTCAAGATCAATTTGAAAGAAAAATTCTCTCCAGCTGTCCCTTCAGAATGCAGTCCCTCCCCTGTTCTTCTAGTGTCTTCCCGTAGTCAAAATCACTTTGTCTTTTTGCTACTCAGCTAACTTGGGTCCCCACAAAATAACTTCCAATAAGCGAAGCTGACAGCTTTGATTTGATTGTTGTCTATGGTGCTGTGGAACAGTGGTCTGTCCATCTTTTACTTGCAGAGCACTTTGTTTAGAGGGGCACTGAGGCTGTGATTATAAATAAATTGAAATTAGTTTATCACAAAAATTCAAAGAAAAAAGGAAAGAGGGAGGGAGGGAGGGAGGGAGGGAGGAAAGCATCACTGGATTCTTGTAGTCATATCTATGAAATTCATGAAATCTGTTCCCTAAATATTAATAAACTTAAAATGTAACTTTAAATAATTTTACAAAGATTAACTTGAATGAGATGCAACTTCTCAAAATTGAAAAATTATACATAATAATCAAGATTTTTGGTTTTTCACACACACAAAAGAAAGCTGAAGAATTTGGTAACATTGGGTCCAGAGGCAACGATGTTTGAGCTGTCCCCTTCAACGATTTGCCATGGTCCTTTTGGCATGTTAAATCTCTTCAACACTGAGGCCAAATGAAAGACATCACTGACCACTGACACTGGGGTGCCATAGATAGTTAAACAGCTTTCTATCTAAAGTAAGAGAGTGGCAGACCAGGAGGGCTTGGATTTTCAAGAAAGATGAGAGAAGAAAAATTTATTTTCTAACATGAGAGCAATTTTTTGCGCATTTAATATCCAAAAAAGCATGTCCTTCTAGAGAGAATATGGTTTAAGACAAAAAGACAGACACCATTTTCAAACTAACCTGGCATCATCTGACATCCGAGTTTGTAGCTGTGGGCTCATACAATGTCCCCATCACTGCACAGGTAAAGACAGAGAGGCACAGAAAAGACCCAAGATCTCACCCACATTTGACTGCAATGGCATGAATATACACATCCATGAGAAAGAAAACACAGAGTACAGAAGCAAGTTCCCATGGTTTATGCTAAGAAGGTAAACGATGGAAGCATGCAGTCATTGCTAAACCTTGAATGAAGGTAAGGTATATTGTATACCTCCTACTTAACAGCACAAACCTTGGCAATGACCTGTTCTGCACAGATTCATCTCACTTTGCATAGGTGCTGCTCTGGGGCTTGGCAATGACACATGTGTAATCCCGGATATAGGGGAGTTAATATTCCTTGGGACAACTTTGACTGGAAAGGACAGATACTGATGGGTTTATATGTCCCATTCTTATTCCCTCCACGTGCACATTTCTAAGACAATTTCATACAACTTCTTAAAAAGTTCAAAAAATGAGGCAACAGCTTCTTGGTGACAACTTCAGTAGTATATCCACATAGTTCTCCACCTCCATCCCCCGTGTCTTAGTAAGTCTATATGCTACAAAAAATTTTTAAAATACTAGAAATTAGGCATCTTAGACATTTATTTCTCACAGTTCTGTAGACTTCGAGGTCCAAGGTAAGGTACTGGAAAATTGTCTGGTAAGGCTTCACCTGCTCACATGTAGATATCCACCTTCTCACTGTGTCTTCACACAGTGTAGAGAGAGGACACACTCTCTCTCAAACCTCTTCTTATAGGAGCACTAGTCCCATTCATGGGGGCTTCAAATTGTTTTTTAAGATTTATTTATCTGAAAGGCAGAGAGACAGAGACAGAGATAGAGATAATCAACTTTCCATCTGCTGGATCACTCCCCACATGGACATAACAGCTGGGACTGAGCCAGGACAAAGCCAGAGGCCTGCAATTCTATCCAGGTCTCTCATGTAGGTGCAGGGGCCCAAGGATTTGAGCCATCTTCTGCTGCTTTCCCAGGTGCATTGGTGGGGAGCTGGGTCAGAAATGGAGCAGCCAAGACTGGAACTGGTGCTTATATGGGATCCTGGCATCACAGGCAACAACTTAATCAACTATGTAACAAGGCAGGCCCCAAGGTATCTATTCTTAAGACCTACTTACTTGCCCAAAGTCCCGCCTCCTAATAACATCACACTAGGGCCTCAGTTTCAAGATATGAATTTTGCGGAAATAAAATATACAGTCCATAGTACCCAATCACCCAAATCACCATACCTGGTAACTGAAACGTGTCCAAATAAACTACTCTCGCCAAAGCCTTTGTCTCAGGTTTTGCCTTAGGAGAGCTTGGACTAAGACATGAGTCCAGTGGCAGGGGAAGTCAGATATTTCACATAGGACATCAGGTAGCTTTCAGAGAGAGGACTGCGTATTTCCAATACAAGGCTTCTTGGCAAAGGAATATATGGGAATAATTGGTTTTGGTGGTATTACATCATACAAACTCTTGCGAGTTTTAATTAAAGGATATTAGAAATGCCCTTAGAATGCCCTGTTCACTGACTCACTGCCAAAAGTAGTTGAAATAGAGTTATGAGCTTAAAACAGCTCAAGCATAAGCACTGAAGTTTATTTTTGTTTTTGCTTTTCTTTAATATTTAATTCAAAGTAGTCAAATCAAGTTTTCAATTGAATAAAATTGCCCAAATTTGTAGAACTCTTTCAAGAAGTATCCAAATACTCAAACTATGCCATTATTTGAGGCAGAGTTTTATTTCAAGTGGGCTCGCCTAGTTTCTCCTTTTTTGATAGTTCTAATGAGTGAGGTCTATACTTCTTCCCTTCAGCAATCCCAGGGTAATATTGGGGATTATTTCTAAAGGTTCATGTATGTCCAGTGACTTGCATCACAAGCTTTGCAAAATACCTCATTCTGGCACCAGTACTGTGGCACAGCAGGTTAAGCTGCCACCTGTGATGCCAGCACCTGACACGAGTGTCAGTTTGAGTCCTGGTTGCTCCATTTCTGATCTAGCTCCCTGCTGATGTGCCTGAGAAGGCATCGGAAGATGCATCCTGACCCAGCCCTGGTTGTTGAAGCCATTTGGGGAGTGAACCAGTGGTATGGAAGAACTTTCGCTTTTGCTTTCTCTTTCTTTTTCGCTTTCTCTCCCTCCCTCCCTCCCCCCTCTTTATATATATGTATATGTATATATATGTATATATATATAAAACTCTGCCTTTGAAATCAATCAATAAATCTTTTAAAAATATAGCTCTTCTGTGTCAGAGAGTACTGAACTCTTTCAACTAGCCCACGTGCCAGTTGAAAATGTTCCTGAGTGGAGAAAACATAGTTGTTTGCTTGCTTGCTTGCTTGTGTGCTGGGTTTACAGCAGTCTTGCTCCAAATATAATCTGAAATGGCAAAGAGATTCCACAAGCCTGAGACTCCTGAAGGCACCAATGTTATCATAAATTTCTTGCTGTCATTTGTTTCATTCATTCAGATGACCTCTGAAATTCCCTCCCCTGTGGGGAGCAACTCGGACTAGACTAAGTTACTGGAATTAAGACTTATTCTATGCATCTGCTCTCCCACAATATGGAGCTGGGAGAGGAGGAAACAGCTTCTACGCAGCTGCCTCTCGCCAACTTGAGTGATGACCTACAGGAGCTGATCCTGCTCCTAATTGGAGGAGAGCAGCGTACTCGGCGTGTGGGTAGCAGAGTTGGGATTGGTGGAAGAGGACTATAAAGGAGGAGAGAGACAACATGCACCAGGAACATCTAAGGGGAACATCTATCTGAAGGAACATCTGAGCAGCCCCCGAGAGAGCCGGCCGGCAATGTGCCGCTCCCCCGTGGAAGTGGGGATAGTGGCAGGGGGAACCGCCCTTCCACGGAGGTGGAAGGATCGGCAGCCAACCCGGGAAGAACCAGCAGCAAACCCGGGGAGGGCTGAGCAGACAAAAGAACAGCGCAGGGTTTAGTGTCGTTCCCCCGCGAAGAGGGGGAGCAACATAATGGTGCCGTGACTCAGATAGGAAACCTAGGCAGGGTTTAGTGTCGTTCCTCCGCGAAGAGGGGGAGCGACATAATGGTGCTGTGACTCAGATAGAAACCTAGGAGGGAAGAAGCGGGAAGAAGCGGGAAAATACCGGAGAGAGAGACTAGCAAAGAGCCTAGGGAAAAGCCGGATGGAAAAGGTGCTGGAAAAAGCTATCGAAAGCCTAGGCATAGACTTGGATACGGACTACGGGGGGAAGCTGGGAGAAATCTCTAAGGTCGAAAGCGAAAGTGAAAGCTAGAAGAAACTTAGACTCGGATACGGACTGTGGGGAGAAGCCAGGAGAAATGAGAGGGGAATATTGTTGGAAGAAAAGTTAGGAAACATACTGGGTAGAGAAAAATATGTTAGGGAAAATGAAGCCGCGGGGGCAGGCTGAGGTGGAGACGTAAGCTATGTTGGGATTCGTCAAGTCAGCCCAGGGAACAAAAGGCGAAAATCTAAAACCAGAGGCGGAGACGTAAGCCAGGTTGGAATCCGTCAGATTAGCCCGGGGAGCAAAAGACGGGAAGCCAAACCGTAAGGCGGAGACGTAGGCTAGGTTGGATTTCTCCAGGTTAGTCCGGGGAACTTAGACCGAAAACCGAGAAGCGGAAACGTGAGCTAGGCTGTGTAATTCGCGGAAGCCGCCGTGTGCAGAGCGCGCGGGGCACGAATAGATAGGAAGTGCGGGGCTGGCGCGAAGGCCGTGGTGCGGGCAGGAAGGGGCGCGGAGACCGCGGAGTGCGCAGGAAGCCGGGAAGCCGCGCAGAGCAGGGAACCTGCCACAGGGTGGGCGCCGGGAAGCCGCGCAGATGAGAGAAGCACGGGCTGAAGCCGGGAAGCTGCCACGGGGTGAGGCGCCGAGAAGCAGCCTCGGGGCGGGCGCCGGGAAGCCGCGGGGATAAGAGAAACAGAAGTTTAGAAGTAAAATGAGAGAAATAGGAATGCTGGCAGATAGAAGTAAAATAGGAGAAATAGGAATGCCCGGAGATAGAGAAATAGAGAAAAATAAGGCCTCCCCACAACATGGCAATGAGAGAGCTTGGATTCGGTCTGCCTGATTAGGCACCAGCAGGCAGCTCGACCAGAGTATGAGCTGCAGGTCACCGAAGATAGGCACAAATCAACATCAATAAGTCTCCCCACAATACGGCAAGGAGAAGGCTTGGATTCAGTTTGCCTGATTGGTAGGGCTTGTAAGCACCTGCAGGCAGTTCTAGCAGAGCAGAGCATGTGCTGCAGGGCACCAAACACAGGCACGCATCAGCACCTAAAAACCTCCTCACAACATGGCGAAGAGAGGACCCAGATTCGGTTTGCCTGATTGGTAGGGCTTGTAAGCACCTGTGGGCAACTCCAGCAAGCAGAGCAGAGTGTGTGCCGCGGGGCACCGAAGACAGGCGCGTATCAACGCCAAAAATAAAAAGAAAGGGGGAATTGTGGGGAGCAACTCGGACTAGACTAAGTTACTGGAATTAAGACTTATTCTATGCATCTGCTCTCCCACAATATGGTGCTGGGAGAGGAGGAAACAGCTTCTACGCAGCTGCCTCTCACCAATTTGATTGACTGAGCTGCAGGAACTGATCTTGCTCCTGATTGGAGGAGAGCAGCGTACTCGGCGTGTGGGTAGCAGAGTTGGGATTGGTGGAAGAGGACTATAAAGGAGGAGAGAGACAACATGCACCAGGAACATCTAAGAGGAACATCTATCTGAAGGAACACCTGTGCAGCCCCCGAGAGAGCCGGCCGGTGGTGTGCCGCTGCCCCGCGGAAGTGGGGAAAGTGGCTAGGGGGAACCGCCCTTCCACGGAGGTGGAAGGATCGGCAGCCAACCCGGGAAGGACCAGCAGCAAACCCGGGAAGGGCCGAGCAGACAAAAGAACAGCGCAGGGTCCTGTGTCGTTCCTCCACGAAGAGGGGGAGTGACACTCCCCAAAGTTGTTGGGGTTTATTGTTTAATTTATTCCCCCTTCTGTATGTCTGAGAAATGTTTTTCCCCAACAGAACTTCTAGTAATATTGGAGATGGCCTTTTCTGACTGGCTACACGGTGAGAGACTATACTCTCTAACAACCCACTTTTGGCCTCGCATAAGCCTGACTTCTCTGGCCTTCAGTCTACCACTTTGTGGCTGCATCAGGAAAGAAAGGAGCAGACATCAATGCTCCATTACTACTGCAGGAAGAAAGAGCATAAAAAAGAGTTTAACTGATCCATTTTTTGACTTGCATCTCTGAACCTCAGGAATCAGCCAGTGACTAATGCTGGCGTTTCTGGGCCCTCTGTGTGGGTGCCATCTGATTAAGCATCTGTAGGTGTCAAGGCATGGATGACATCCAGACCTTTCCTTCTGGCTGGACTTCATTGGCCAAATGTGGCCTTTCATCACACATCTGTCCTCCAAGCTGGTCACACACTAGGTACCAGCATTTTGGCAGACTATACAAGCATCACAATTACCACTATCTCTGTGTGGTCCTGCACATCCAAGCTTCTTAATTAGCCAATTTGCCTTAAGCTTGTTATTCACAATCTTGCCCCTAACCCCAAGAGTGCAGTCTGCCCCAAAGAAGTTCTGCACGTTTTCATCAGATTTAGTCTCAAACACTTGCTATTATGTTTGCTCCTATAATGTTATATTTTCTTCATTTCATTTTTTTATTTCTGGCACACATAAATGCAACACAAATTGTACAGTGAAACTCTGTGATGACATGCTCTGTCATACTGCAAATACAGATATAAAGCAATCAGTGTTCCAGTTCGGTTTGGCCTCAGCTCCCTCATGGGTGTGGGGTCAGGTTCTTCTCTGGAAGCAGGAGGCACACAGTTGGAGAGTGGCTGCTTTTGCTCTGTGGTCACATGGTACTTTCTTGGGTCACTGTGTAGTCAACTGGGTGCAGTGTAAATGTCATCTTTACTTTTGTTTTTTGTGTGTCACTACAGGTGGTCTGAAATATTTGCCTTTACATTAACCTGACCAGAAATGAGCCCTTACATTTTACTTGTTGAAATTTTGGACCTCATTTAGAATAGCATGGTGGTTGTTGTATACTGGTTTCATTTCCAGCAGCCTTGTTCAATTTATTGTTGATAATCATTTGCTGTAGATTCTTTTATTATATCATTTACAAATAATGAAATTTTGCTTCTTCCTTTCCTTCCATTGAGCCCTTTTTTCTCTCTGATCATACTGACCAGAATCTCCAGTTCTGTGAAGAATGTATTTATAGCAATATCCATATCATAGAAAGTTTCAATGTTTCACCATTAAACATAATGTTTGCTGTAAATCTCTTGTAGATTCACTTTATAAATTAAGAAAGTCTCCATCTATTTTCTTATTTAATAAGAGCGCTTATTATAAATGGAAATTAAATTATAGCAAATGCTTTACTGAAATAATTATATGATTAATCCTTTAATGTGAAATACAATCTAAAGTTCCTGGAACAAAGAAGGAACATATTATTAATAATATATCATAGTTTTCACCTTTTTATGTGATGTTTGATTCAATTTGTTAATATTTTGCTGACTTTTGCTTTTATTATCAAAATCAAGATTGTGCTGGTTCTCATCCTGCCATCTGCTACCTCAGAAAATGAGCCAGGAAACATAGTCTCTTTGTTTATCATTTTCTGGAAAAGTTGACTAGAAGTATTTTTTTTTTTTTGAACAGTGGGTAGCACTCATTAGTGAAGCTATCGGGATTTGGAGGTTTCTTTGAGGCGAGTTTTTGAAAAGCTAATTTATTTTCTTTATTTATTACAGGATTTTCAGGTATTCTTAATCTTTTGCTAACAAGTTTTTTACTTGGGTGGCAACTTCCACATTTGCTCTACATTTTCAACTTTTTTGACATAAAATTGTAGTATCTTCTTGTTGGCTTTTAGAATCATCTAAAGACTCTGTAATGATGTCACTTTTTCATTTCTTAAAAGATTGGTCTGCTTATTTATTTATTTGAAAGGCAGAGTTACAGAGAGAGAGACGCAGAGGCAGAAGCAGAGGCAGAGAGAGAAAGAGAGAGAGACAGGCCCTTCATCCTCTGGTTCACTCCCTAAGTGGCCGTAACGGCTAGAGCTGCACCAACTGGAAGCCAGGAGCTTCTTCTAGGTCTCCCACATGGGTGCAGGGGCCCAAGATTGTGGGCCATCTTCTACCAGGCCTTAGAGAGCTGGATCAGAAACGGAGCAGCAGGTGGCAGCTTCACCTGCTATGCCACAGTGCCGGCCCCTCTTTATCATTTTTATATAAGCTCTTTTATCTTCTATCTTTTCTACGTTTTATGAGAAATTAATTACAGCGTTTTCCCCCAAAGAAGCATATTTTATCTTTGTTAATTTTATAGTCTGTTTTCCATTTCCTTAATTTCTATTTTCTTCCTCCCACTTTCTTTGGATTTTATCTATATTTCATTTTTCAAATCCATTCAATTTTTCTGGATTTTTTGATCTGTTTCATTAATTATGAAGAGAAGTTGTTAAAATATTTTTGAATTCCAGATTTGCTCATTTGTCTTTTTATTTTGTCATTTTTAGCTATTTCATGCATATTATTGAAAGCATACAAATATATCTTTCTGCTGAATGTCAACTTTTCGCATTACAAAGGGACTGTACTTCTAATAATGACTTTAGGCTTTAAATTCTAGTTTGTCTGACATTAACACAGCTGCATCAGTTTTCTTTTCATTAATATCTGTATAGTAGATCCATTTCTACTCCTTTGCTCTTTTTGTTTTTGGATTCATATGTTTCACATCTCTTGTGCTTCTCTTTACCTCCATTTCTGTCTTTTGCAGTAAGAGTAATTCCATTGTTGTTAACTTCTACTACTTTTAGTGATTATATTCTTTATTACTTTTTTTAATGGGCACATAAGAAATTGTGATGTGAACTTTCAACATACTAAAATATATCAAATAATGTCATTATTCTTACTTACATAAACTCTAGATAACATTTTCCACCCTTTTAACTTACATGCATTTTTTAAGAAATATTCTCCATTTTTTACTTTGAAAACTTATTACTATTATTTTTAATTAATTTTGATGCCCTCTTTATTATTTATTTCTTCTGGTACCTCTGACTTTGCACCAGAGACCACTTAAGTTTTATTTGAAGTTTCTCCAATATAATCTCCTTTAGGAAGGATCTAATGGAAGTAGAAAGTCTTCCTATTTGTGATTCTGTGAAAAAAAAATCACAAAATATACCTTGATATAGAAGTCTGTCATTAACAATTATTTTCTGAAGACCCTATGGCTGCCAGATTCCATTTTATTTTTGAAACACTGGTGCTTATACTAGACAGAGGCTAGTATACCACAACCCTCAACCTAATCCAAACCACAATTTATTTTAATAAAGTTCTACATAGCCATGCCTATGCATCTATGTATTATCTCTGGCCTTTTTACACTACACTGGCAGAGTTAAGTAGTAGAGACAAAGATCATAAGACCTTAAAACCCAATATAAACACTTTGGGGCCCTATTTTAGAGAAATTTTGCTTAGCTCTAGAAATTTATTTTCTCAGGCTTCTCTGAATATTTTTTCCTGTCTTCATTTCCTTAATTTTTACTATAATTTGTCTCTTTATATTTATTTTTGAAATGCTTAGAGGATGCTGAATTTGTTGACCAATGTTAGCAGTGTTGAAGTAATCCTGATTCATTATCTCTGCTAGTTATCTATTGATGCACATGAAAGCTCACCCGTAATCAGTCACTAAGACAATGAGCTTGTCAGGTCTCACAATTTCTGAGGATGGGAAACTCAGGAATGACTTGGCCGGGCAGGTGCGGCCCAGGAGCTTTCACAATGTTGATTTCACAACTTAGCAGAGGTTATAGTCAACCAAAATAATGACTGGGATTGGAGGATCCACAGAGGGTAATTCAAATGGCCAGCAGTTAGTGCTGGCTGTTGATGGAAAGCCTCATTTGTCTTCAGATGGAACTCTCTATACAGTGTGGCATCCTTGCAACATGAAAGCTGGCTTCCCATTAGAAGAAGCAACCCAGGAGACAGAATGTTCAGCAGAAGCTACCCTCTCTTTTGCCACCTTTTTTTCCTTTCTTCAGTTCCTTTTTTATTTATTTGAGGGACAGATGGAGAGAGAGGGGGCAAGTGCACCCCCATGCACTGCTTCACTCCCTGAATGCCTGGGACAGCTAGAGCAGGGCTGGGGTCAAACTGGGAACTCAATCCAGATCTCTTACAGGGTGGCTTCAATCCAATTACTTGAGCCATCACCTCCTGCTTCCTAGGTTCTACATTCACAGGAAGCTGGGAGCTGGCACTGTGGTACAGCGGGTTAAAGCCCCAGCCTGCAGTGTCGGCTGCTCCACTTCCAATCCAGCTCTCTGCTTTGGCCTGGGAGAGCAGTAGAAGATGGCCCAAGTCCTTGGACTCCTGCACCTATGTGGGAGACCCAGAAGAAGCTCCTGGCTCCTGGCTTCGGATCAGCTCAGCTCTGGCTGTTGCAGTCATTTGGGGAGTGAACCAGCAGAATGGAAGACCTCTTTCTCTGGTTCTACCTCTCTCTGTAACTCTGTCTTTCAAATAAATAAAATAAATCTAAAAAAAAAAAAAAAAACCAGGAGGCTCAAGTCAGGAGCTAGAAGCCAGGCACTTCTATATGGGACATGGGCACCTTAACAAGTATCTTAACTACTACATCAAATGCTTAAGCATTGTAGGCCACACAGTATCATTTGTACCACATTCTAATCATTAGGAGGAAGTCACTAAATTCAGCCCATACTCCAAGAAAAGGTGAATTAGGATCCAGCTGGTAAATGGAGGCATGTCAAAGAGTACAGACATATTTTAAAACCAAAACAGTTTTATAATATTTTACTCTACTCCCATTTTCTCTTGCTTCACTACTCCTAGGACTCTAATTAAATTTAGATTAAGCTTTTTCACTGCATCTATGTCTTCCACTTTCTCTTTTCCTATTTTCTATCTCTTTATTCCTCAGTGCTACACCATGAGTAGTTTTCCCAAATATTCCAATTCATTAATTCTATCAACAACTATATCTAATCTGCTGATAACTTCACCATTAAGTTGTACACTTCAGCTATTTCATTTCAAATATATTTTTTCTTAATTAAAAAATAAATGGGGTTTTGAGATTCTATTTGATTTGAGATCTACTAAATCCAATAATCTTCTATTATTTGCAAATGATTTTGATTTTGCAAACATGTCATTAATGTGGTTCTCATATCTATCTCTGTTAATGCCAAGTGCTTGTGGGCTTTTTTTTTTTTAGGAGTAGGGATTAGAGGAGCTGTCTCTATTGAATTTTATTCATGAAGCCTAATTTTCTCACATACCTGGATCCTTACATTAAAGAATGTACCTTAAAAAAAAAAAAAGAACGTACCTTAAAAACTAATTTTATTCTATCAGACACCTGGGGAACACTCTGAGTCTAGCAAGTTCCAGGACTGAGACTTACTGAAAAACACAGTATATGCAATCTGTAACTGTAATTCCTCAGAAGCGCTTTTCTAGATCTTGTTCTCTCTCTTCCTTATAGTGCATGGAATCTTTGAGAGTTGCAGCTGAGTGTGATGAGAGGACTGGTGAGATTTCTCCCTTATGGTGAGTGCTCTAGATTTTTATATTTGCCCACCTTACTGTACAGAATGATCAAATAGCCTTCCAGGGAGAAGCAGCAAATGTTACAGTTGAGTCTTAAACCAAGGCTCCTATGTTCTTCCTATGCCACACTCAATCTTTATAATCAATAACTGTTAATGATAATTATGGTATTAAACTGTTTTACTTATTTGCATTTTTATTTAAAAGGCATAAGGACAAGAGACAGTTGCAAAAAGATCTTCCATCTGCTGGAGCTGGGAATCCAGAACTCAAACAGGATTTCCCACAGAGGTGGCCGGGACCCAAGTATCTGAGTCATCATTGCTGCCCCCTAGGATGCACATTAGCAGGAAGCTTTACTGGAAGTAGAGCTGTGACTTGAACTCAGGTATTGCAATCACAAATGGTGTCTAAACTGCTATGCCAAATGCCTATGCCCACGGTAGCATACCTTCTTTTCCTTTTCTAACAACAGTGTTCAGGCAGACATTCCATTCAGCAATATCAAATCATACAAAATATAGGTATGGCAGTAAAAGATGGGCCCACAGATGCTGAAGGGGGAAGCACTGCCTGTTACTATCTGGATTGCCAATTGACGGAAGTAAAACCTTCAACTTGAGTAATATGAGGAGAGCTAGCCAGCTACTGGGAGAACAACTGTGTACCTTCTGACTTAGTGCTGATGATACTGCAGAAAGAGAACAGCACTGTCTATAAGATAGCAGGATATTTTTTCATGGTGCATGTCAGCAGGCATCTGATTGATACACTGCATTGTTTTCAATCATGGTTTTATGAGCCACCCGTTAAATATTGAAAAGCAAGCTATATATTTAGAACAGTAATTAGTCTGAAGCAACCTCTGTGTCGTATCCCTGTTAAAGTTTTAAAGTAAACCAAGGATGATGAATATTTAATGTACTGTACCTCATTGTCATCTGATAATAAGATTTGTTATAGGGTTATAAAATGTTATGTTAGGTTCTTACAGCATATCATTAATATTGTAGAATGTATCTGGGCTCAGAGGCAGAGCTGCATGACAGTAAAACAATAGAAAGATAAGTGATATCAACCATTTTCTCCAAGGGCTTAGAAGACAACCACCCAGGAGGGGAAAAGATGTATTTGGAAGCTGGGATGCATTTGCTACAAATTAAAGAGAAAAGAAAGGTGAAGACAAAGAGGGAAGTAAAAGAGAGAAAGGGAAAGGACAGAGGGGAAAGAGCCAAGAAAATATGAAAAACAAGGGGAAGAAAGAGTTGTTTCATGGTTAATAATTCGAGGGTCAGAGGGAAAGTTAGGTGGGATGAACATTAAAGCCCTTTCCCACATTTTGATTCTATGGTTCCCTTTTCCTTGTAATGGAGATAAGAACATGCCACCCTATATGTGCCACTTTGCCATAAGGATTATTTTGACTAAAAGTGTCAGGGAAAAAAAAATCAGACACCAGGAGACCTTACTTTCCTCCCCAAATCTGCCTAAAAGCAGACCATAAATTTCCATTGCAAAAGTGCCACCCTCTCCAATGTCAAAAAGATGAAAATAACCTTTATTGTTAACAGAGATGGCACCAAAATGAGCCTGTATAAACAAACTTTACTAAATAAATCTTACCTACCATTAGTTTCCCCCATATATTTTGTAGTGACCTTCCAATAATTTACTGCTCCTGTAAATCCAAAGCCCCTTCCTTTGTTTAGTGCCCTATCCATGGTTTATTGTCCTTTGTTGAAAGTCACAGATTTTCATTAAAGTGAAAATGGAGATTATGAAACAATATGTAGAAATGACAATACTTAAGCAAAAGGGTCATTTAGAGATGTTGAGATGTGGAGTTTTGATATTTTATTTGTTTCTTATCTATTTTTAATTGTCTTTTCTTAATAAGTTGGAATCATTTTCATGTTCAGAAAAAAAATGAAGTTCATTTCATGTTGGAAAGACAAAGGTAATATTTTAAATTGAGAGGAAGTAAAACAACAGAATGAGTCAGTGTAATATAAGAAAAGATAAATCTAAAATCCTCATTTTAATGAATTCTTTAATACTCTCCTTTATCAAATCTTACCTAAGAGAGTCTAAAGGAGCAACAAAGCTTTGAGTTCACAAATGTTCTTTTCTCTTCTCTTGAATCTACAACAATTTCAATGAGCAAGAAAATTACCAAAGCGGAGGGGACATAGGCTATCTAAGTCTGGGTAATTTGTAGATAACCTCCACTGGGTCCCAAGGGTAGGAAAAGGATGAGAACAGGAACTCAAAGAGAGACAAATTTGGGATTAAAGTGAGAAAGGACACTCAGAGTAGCAAGCTCAGAATCCCTGGAGGTCTTTAGGCAGAGATGATTTGACCATTATTTGTCAGTGCTGCTTTACAGGGAATGGACTCCACCAGCAGAGGTATTGGACCAGATAACCTTTAAGTTGTACTTTGGTCTAAAATTAACTGTTTCTGTCTACTGCTGAACAAGTGACAGTTCTCTGAGTACTGAGTAGAAAAGATGCCTGTAGGAGATTCCAGAAAAATTGTGACTTAAATGCCATTCTTTTACTCTCTCCATCTCAATTCAAATCTTTTCACATCTAAATAAGAGCCTAGGCCCTCTGGTGGGTACACTGAAATTTGTGAGAGCCTTTTGGGCAAATAATCACTGGAGAATTCCTTTGTTGTAGACTAGGGGCACATACTGAGACCATAGGCAGAAAGCCCTGGGGCAAATATCTCATCTAAATTGTGGATCTTGGGAAGGTTTGGCCTGCCAAGATCTGTGGGTCAACAGGGCCCCCAGAAAATGCCAGGTTTCCCAGGTTCCCAGGGATCTAGAAGTAGCTGTAATGGGTGAGTGAACTCTCACCTTTTAGATTGGTGAATACAGGAGATGGGGGATAAGAAGGTGCAACAGGTATGGTGCTAACCATACCTCAAAGGGACAAAGCTGGGGCCAGCACTGGGGCACAGTGGTTTAAGTTGCTAAGGTGCCAACTGCAATATCAACATCCCATACCAGTGTTGGTTAAAACCCCAGCTGCTCCACTTCTGATCCAGCTCTCTGTTAATGTTCCTGTGAAGGCAGCAGCAGAAGACCCAAGAGCGCCACCCACATGGGAGACCTGGATGAAGCTCCTGGCTCCCGGCTTCAGCTTGGCCCAGACCCAGTCATTGTAGCCATTTAGGAAAAGTAAACCAACAGATGGAAGACCTTTCTCTCTGTAACCCTGCCTTTCAAATAAATATATGAATGAAAGAAAATTTAAAATGGGGGAAGGAAAACAGGAAGAGAGAAATTGAAATAAAAAACAACACCAAAAATGCACAGAAACAACCTTTAAAGATGCTAACAGACGAATGACAGCTTGGAAAGGAAATAATGAGAGCTTAGTGACACCTATGCATAGTTCTGCCGGTTTTCACTCCCTCTCCACACATCCAAAAAACTTTCCAGGAAAAAAAGATTTGATTTCTAGCTAAACTATTTAGTTGTGAATTAAAGATGACATTCAAAATCACTTTTGAAACTTGACTTAGTTGCTTGGAAAAAGAAATCAGAGTATGAAGAAATATATAAAAAGATAAAAATCATGAGGAGGGGGGGAATGAATTGGAAGATGAATATGAGAAACTTAACACACAAATAAAAGCCCCCAGAACACACATATAAATAGAATAAAACTCCAGAAAATAATTTTACTTAAAATGCAAATAAAAGCAGCTCCATAAAGGGAAGAAAAAAAAAGCAAAATAGAAAAGTAGACCTATAAATTCATTGCATTTCCAATCAAAACAGGGTTTCTGTAGAAACTGAAAAGCCAAATCTAATATTTAAATCAAAAACCCTTTCAAATAACCTATGAAAATGTAATAATAGCAAAATTGGAGGACTTACACAACCTTCTTTCAAGACTTACTTGGAAATAAGTGAAGGTCACCCAGATGAGAATAAGCAAAGCCTGTTTATCCAGAGCTTGCTAGAGCCAGGCAGTCAGCCACTGTAGTTGGGAGAGACTCACAGAGAGGCAAGGGAGTTGGAAAGCACTGGAAGGACAAAAAGGAAAATCTTTAGGTATGCTCTGATCACAGACTGGACATTAAGAATGTGGAACTTAGTCCTTTTTATAGCAATAGTTAAAAGACTCTGTACAGGGTACATGTTTGATACAGCAGTTAAGTTGCTAGGTGGGATGTGCAAAACCCATTTTGGAGTCCACAGGTTTGAGCTCTGACTCCACTTTTGATCCAGTTTCCTACTAACATGCACATTAGAGGCAACAGGTAATGGCTCAAGTTCTCTTCCTTCCTGCACACCCCACTTTTCAAATATGTCATTTCTTAAAGATTTATTTGAAAATCAGTTACAGAAATAGAAAGGGTTGGGGGGAAGAGAGAGAGACAGAGATGTCTTCCTTTCATTGGTTTATTCCCCAAATGACCGCAACAGTCTAGATTGGGACTGGCTGAAGCCAAGAGCCAGGAGCTTCTTCCAGGCCTCCCACATGGGTAGCAGGAGCCCATGCTTTAGGCCATCTTCTACTGTCTTTCCCAGGCCATTAGCAGGGAGCTGAATCCGAAGTGGAGTAGATAGGACTCAAACTGATGCCCATGTGGGATGTTTTACCCACTATACCACAGCACCAGTCCCTCAAATAAATAATTTAAACATAAATAAGGGGCCGGCACCATGACGCAGTAGGTTAATCCTCTGCCTGTGGTGCCGGCATCCCATATGGATGCCGGTTCTAGTCACGGCTGCTCCTCTTCTGATCCAGCTCTCTGCTGTGGCCTGGGAAAGCAGTACAAGGTAGTCCAAGTGCTTGGTCCCCCGAACCCACCTGGGAGACCTGGAAGAAGTACCTGGCTCCTGGCTTCAGATGAGTACAGCTCCAGTTGTTGTGGCCACTTGGGGAGTGAATCAATGGAAGGAAGACCTTTCTGTCTGTCTCTCCCTCTCACTGTATGTAACTATCTCTAAAATAAATAAATAAATAAATAATCTGAAAAATTTAACATAAATAAAAAACAGCATACAAAATATCAATTTAAAAGATAGTAGAAATAAACGTAAATCCAAGAATTCTCAGACTAAACACTGAAGAAAATCTATACTACCTTCAGGTAAGGAAATGTTTTCTTAAAAAAATGTGAAATGTACACATGTGTGCACACATACATACACACACACATATATTTTAATGCCTACATCATTAAAGAAAGATGAAAAATGAAGGAACTTGGAATTTATCTGTAAAAAATAGGAAAAAAAAACACAAAACAAACAACACACACTAGAAAAATAAGATTCAAAATGATGGAAAGAGTTGAGGAAAATGAAAATGAAAATTTGTAGGAAAAGTAAACTATCTTCAGGCAAAAGAAAAGACACATGTACACATACAAAAGTGATTAGAAATTGAAAGGAAATTCAACCATAGGCACAAAAGTAACAACAAAGAATCATAAGAGGAAAATGCTATATGTAAGTATAAAGCAATAACTTTGAAAATCTATGACAAATGGCTAAATTTCAAGCCAAATATAAATTGTTATTATTGATTGGAAAGTAATGGACAAGACTTACTCTAGACTGTATTGATAGTCATCAAAGAGCAACAAGGAGGGCAGCGGGGCAGCACAGCTGGCTAAGCCACTATGTGTGACACCGTCATCCCATAACCAAATGCCAGCCTTGCCTACTCCACTTCTGATTCAGTTTCCTGCTAATGCACCTAAAAAGGCAGTGCAAGCCATCCCATGTACTAGGACCCTTGCCAAAAGGTGGGAAATCAGGATAGATCTCCTGGCTTCTAGCTTCAACCTGTACCAGACCTGGTTTTGCAGCCATTTGGGGAATTGAATAAGAAAACGGAAGCTTCTGCTCTCCCGTTGTTGTTCTGCCTTTGAAATAACTAAATCTTGAAAATATAAAATAAAGGAGTAATCAGGACTAAAAGAGCTCGCAGGTCCATCTATCTAACCTTCAATTAAATTATACTGTAAATGTTATTTGAATGTCTACAAGCTAGTAAGGAACCAAAAGCTAAAAGTTCCAAGTTTATCACAGAACGCCAGCACTCCTTTATTACCAAAATCTGACTAACATATGGAAAAGGAGAAAATTAATGACCACTTATATCCATGACAACATTTGAAAAATGGAATACAGCAAGGCTTCAAAATAATTTTATCCTTATACCTCTGTATAATTAATTCTGTCAATGCACAGGAGGTTTAAATTCAGGAAATATATCAATATAACACATCATTACAAAAAAGGTGAAGAAGGAAATCATGTTGGCCAATCAATAAATCAGTGGCTTTTGATACTATATATTCATGATAATTAACTAGGGAGCTTTAAAATTGTGATGAACTAGCTCTACCCCCACATTCTGATTTTATTCACCCAGGAAGAGGTTTAGCACTCCTGAGTTTAGTACTGTGGTGTTTGCAACATACAACCAGCAAGGAGAATGTCTAATAAAAATTGACAGTGTTTTTCATAAAACGGGAATAGACAGAAACTACTTAACTACACTTATCAGAAACTATCAACTATAACAAAAGACCCTTAGTAGTAAAACATGGTGTCCACTTCAATTATAAGGCAGAACTCAGTAGGGATGTCTACTACAGCTATTATATTCATAATACTGCTCCAGAGAACCTCGTACATATAATACAATTTAAAAGTCAAATAGGTGGTATTAAAATTGGGAAAGTGAGAGAGAAAGAAACATTTTGCTGTGGATAGGATTTTATTTTTAGAAAAATGAAGTTTATCATTTTAAAACATTCTTGGATGGATTCCAAGATGGCTGAATAGGGAAAACATGTGCCAATTTTGACCAGAAGAAAACTGGAGAAAGTCTATTCCCAGGGGAAAGTTGGAGAGAAGTTTGCAGTGGAAATTCTACAGAAAGAAGAGGGACATAGTGGGACAGTGTGGAAAGAGCATACGCACAGCAGTGAGTGGAAATACCACACATGACTCCCAAGGCCAGGGCCTGGAGGAGACGCCAGCTTCTGAGAAGGAGGTGAGAGCAGGCTGCAGCAGCCCATGCCACTGTTGATACGTCTGAGGGAGAACCTTGTGGACAACACTGACTTTTAGTCCAGCCTGGAGCACTGGGGAGGCAGGGTAACCACCCAACCCAGCAAAGGAAAAGCAGGTTTCTTTTTCCCCATCCTCCCATGAGGGAGTCTGGCACCTGACGAGGTGAAGGCACCATCTTCACACCAGTAGAGGCTGTGACAGTTCCTGCACACACGACCGGAAGATTTTAACAGAGGGAAGAATCCACATTTCCCACTGACTTTGAGATATGCTGGGAGGGTTGACAGGGGGCTAGGCACCCAATTAGGATTGTGAAGTGTTCCCATCCTCTTAATATAAAACAAGATCCAGGGTTCAGACTGCCAAGACAGAAAACCCACAGGCAGCTGGCTCTGGGAATCAAAGTTTCTGCTCTCTTCATGCATAGGGCAGATTTGCAGGGCTGAGAGGGAATCCTCTGTATCCCATAACTATGGGAGCCTTGCACCCTATGATAGTGGGAATTCTGTGATTTCACTACAGGACTTGGGGTGTAGCTAGGTTTCTGTGCAATTACTATGCCTGGTGTCAGAGACTGAGATCCCTGGATGCCTGGGGTGGGTCACTGCAGAGGGTTCCATGTTCACACTGAAAACTGCACAGAACATTTGTGTGGTTCATGCACCAGCATGGGAGAAGGTTGTGTTCACTTTGGGCTAAGCCCAGGCACTTACACTTTGGAAAAGAGGAGGTGAGATTGTGATTATGCCAATAGGTGTGACCATACCCTGATGACAAAAGAGATCTACCACACCTAATCTGGGTGTCATTCTGGATTCTTGCCCCATCCTGGAGAACTGAGAGAGTTCCCAGGCCGGCCCTACCAAACACATGCCTCTAGCATTTACTTAAGGAGCAGAAAATCCATTCAGCCATAGAGGCATAGTTCAATTATAAAACCTATCAGTGGAGAAAGCCAACAAGTGATTGCACAAACTAAAAATAAAAGCAGAAAAACAAGAAACAAGAACAAGTAAAACAAAATAACTCCCCCAAAGGAAAATACCAACAGTTCAATACTAGAATGTGAAGACAGAGAGACTGATGAAATGCTTGAAACAGAGTTGAAAAGAATGACCATAGTATTACTCAGAAACAATAAAAAGCAAAGTCATGAGTTAAAGAAATACATACGGCCAGCGCCGCAGATCACTAGGTTAATCCTCCGCCTTGCGGCGCCGGCACACCGGGTTCTAGTCCCGGTCAGGGCACCAGATTCTGTCCCAGTTGCCCCTCTTCCAGGCCAGCTCTCTGCTGTGGCCAGGGAGTGCAGTGGAGGATGGCCCAAGTACTTGGGCCCTGCACCCCATGGGAGACCAGGAGAAGTACCTGGCTCCTGCCATCAGATCAGCGCAGTGCGCCGGCTGCGGTGTGCTGGCCACGGCGCGCCGGCCACAGCGGCCATTGGAGGGTGAACCAATGGCAAAGGAAGACCTTTCTCTCTGTCTCTCTCTCTCACTGTCCACTCTGCCTGTCAAAAAATAAATAAATAAATAAATAAATTTAAAAAATTAAAAAAAGAAATAAAAAAAGGAAATACATACATGACAAGGATGAAAAATTTTCCCATGACATAGATATTACAAAGAGAAATCAAACTGATATATTAGAAAATTTCAATATGTCAAAGAAAAAAATACATTGGAAAGCCTTAAGAAGAGACTTAGTAAGGCAGAAGATATAATATCCAGGCTAGGGGACCGGCACTGTGGCACAGCAGGTAAAGCAGCCGCCTGCAGTGCCGGCATCTGTATGGGCACAGGTTTGAGTCCCAGCTGCTCCATTCTGATCCAACTCTATGCTATGGCCTGGGAAAGCAGTAGAAGATGGCTCAAGTCCTTGGGCCCCTGCACCCATGTGGGAGACCTGGAGGAAGCTCCTGGCTCCTGGTATCAGATTGGCTCAGCTCCAGCTGTTGCAGCCAGCTGGGGAGTGAACCAGCAGATGGAAGACCTCTCTCTCTCTCTTTCTCTCTGCCTCTCTGTAACTCTGCCTTTCAAATAAATAAATAAACCTTTAAAAAGTATCCAAGCTAGAAGACAAATCTTTGGAAATATCTCAGTCAGACCAAAAAATGAATAAATACCAAGAAAAAAATTAGAAAAATTAAAAGCAGTGTTTGCAATTTATGGGATACTATCAAAAGACCCAACATACAGGTCTTAGGAGTTCCTGAAGGTGTGGAAAGACAGAATGGACTAGAAGTCCTATTCAGTGAAATAATAACAGAAACTTACAGACTTTGGTGAAAGAAAGGGACATCCTAAAAAAGGAAGCCCACAGAACTCCTAATAGACATACCCAGAAAAGACCTTCACCATGACACATTGTAGTCAAATTTTGAAAAAGAAAACATGAAAAGAAGATTCTAAAATGTGCATGAGGAAAACATCAGACTACCTTCCAAGTATCTCCAATTAGAATCACAGATGATTTCTACTCAGAAACCACACAGGCTAGGAGAAAACGGAGACATAGTTTAAATCTCTTTTTTTTTTTTTTTTTCTTGACAGGCAGAGTGGACAGTGAGAGAGAGACAGAGAGAAAGGTCTTCCTTTGCCATTGGTTCACCCTCCAATGGCCGCCGCGGCCGGCGCACCGCGCTGATCCGATGGCAGGAGCCAGGAGCCAGGTGCTTTTCCTGGTCTCCCATGGGGTGCAGGGCCCAAGCACCTGGGCCATCCTCCACTGCACTCCCAGGCCACAGCAGAGAGCTGGCCTGGAAGAGGGGCAACCGGGACAGAATCCGGCGCCCCAACCGGGACTAGAACCCGGTGTGCCTGCGCCGCTAGGTGGAGGATTAGCCTAGTGAGCCACGGCGCCGGCCTGACATAGTTTAAATCTTAAAAGAAAAAAAACCTGTCAATCCAGAATACTGTAACCTGTAAAGCTCTCATTCATGAATTAAGGTAAAATAAAAACCTTATATAACAAACAGAAATTGAAAAAATTTGTCACTGCCTCTCTACCCTTACAAATGATGCTAAAATAATTGATATATCATTGGCCTAACTAATCAAAAATAAAAGAGAAAAAAGGCATAAATCAATAAAACCAAAGATGAAAAAGGATATGTAACAATGGATACCACAGAAATAAAAAGAATCCTCGTAAATTACTACAAACAGCAATGTGCCAATAAACTTGAAACCCTAGAAGAATGGACAGATTCCTAGACACATACAATCTACCAAAATTGAGGCAAAAAAACACTGAAACCTAAAAAGACCAATAACCAAGACAGAAACTGAATCAGTAACAATGATTCTCCCAACAAAGAAAAGCCTAGGACTTGATGGCTTCACTACTGAATTCTACCAGACTTTTAAAGAAAAATGAATTCCAATTTTTCTCAAACTATTCAAAACAATTGAAATTGAGAAAATGGAGGGGAAACTCCCAAACTTCTCCTAGGAGACCAGCATCACTTTAATTCAGAACCAGAAAAAGATACAACAAACAAAAAGAACTATAGAGCAATTTCTGTGATGATCATAGATGCAAAAATCCTCAACATAATACTAGCTAATTAAGTCCAACAACACATCAGAAAGATCATTCATCCAGACCAAGTGGGATTTATTCCTAGTATACAGGGGTGGTCAAACATATGCAAATTTAAAAATGTGGTGCACCACATTAACAAATTGAAGAATAAATATCCTGTGATTATCTCAATAGGTGCTGAGAAAGGATTTTAAAAAATACATTATCTTTTCATGATAAAAAAATAAATAAGCAGGGCCAGCGTTATGGCGCAGTGGGTTAACACCCTGGCCTGAAGTGCGGGCATTCCATATGGGCACCGGTTTGGAACCTGGCTGCTCCACTTCCAATCCAGCTCTCTGCTATGGCCTGGGAAAGCAGTAGAAGAAGATGGCCCAAGGCCTTAGGCCCCTGCACCCATGTGGGAGACCCAAGGAAATCTCCTGGCTCCTGGCTTCAAATCAGTGCAGCTCCAGCCTTTGCGGCCAATTGGGGAGTAAACCAGCGATGGAAGTCTTCCTCCCCAACCTCTCCTCTATGTAATTCTGACTTTCAAATAAAATCAATAAATCTTTTAAAAAGTTAAGCAAATTTGATATAGAAGCATTTATCAACACAATCAAAGTAATATACGACAAATACAAAGCCAGCATCACATTGAATGGAGAAATTAGAAACATTTCCACTAGGATCTAGAACCAGAAAAGGATACCCACTCTCACCACTGCTATTCAATATATTTCTGGAAGTTGTAGCCAGAGCAATTAGGCAAGAAAAAGAAACCAAAGGGATACAAACTAGAAAGGAGGAAGTCAAATTATCTCTGCTTCCAGATGACAGGATTCCTTATATAGGAGAACCAAAAGACCCCACAAAAAGACTTTGAACTCATAAGAGACTCTGGGGAAGTTGCAAGATATAAAATCAACACACAAAAATCAATAGCCTTTGTATACATATACAATGTCATGGCTGACAAAGAACTTGTAAGATCAGTCCCATTTACAAAACTACAAAAAAAATTTAAATGCCTTGGAAACAATAAACCAAGGAGTTGAAAGATCTCTATGATGAAAGTGACAAAACACTAAAGAAATTGCAAACAACAAAAAAGTGGGAAAATCTTCCATGCTTGTGGATTAGAAGAATTAACAGCATCAGTGTCCATTCTACCAAAAGCAATTTACAGATTCAACTTGATCCCAATCAAAATATCAATGGCATTTTTCTCAGTTCTAGGAAATGATGCTAAAATTCATATGGAAACACAAGAGATCTCAAATAGCTAAAGCAATCTTAAGCAACAAAAACAAAGCTGGAGGCATCAAAATACCAGATTTCAATATATACTACAGGGAAGTTAATCAAAACAGCTTGGTACTACACAAAAATAGAAATGTAGATGTAGACAAATGGAACAGACTAAAAACCCCAGAAATCAATTCATGCATCTACAACCAACTACTCTGTGACAAAGAAGCTAAAATCAATCCCTGGAGAAAAGACAGTCTCTTCAACAAGTGTGGGAAAATTGGGTCTCCACGTGCAGAAGTACATAACAAGACTGCAACCTTACACCTTATAAAATAATCAACTCAAAATGCATCAAAGATCTAAATCTATGACCTTAACATTGGGGAAACTATGAAAGACATTGGTCTATGCAAGCACTTCTCAGAAAAGACCCTACAAACAGGCAATAAAAACAAAAATAGACAAATGTTATTACATCAAGCTAAGAAGCTTTTGCACTGCAAAAGAAACACTCAACAAAATGAAGAGACATTGACAGAATGGGAGAAAATATAAGCAAACTATGCAGCTGGTAAAGGATTAAAATCCAGAGTCTATAAAGAGCACAAGCAGCTCAACAACAACAAAACAAACAATACAGTTAAGAAATGGGCAGAGGATTTGAACAGGCATCTTTCTAAAGAGGAAATTCAAATAACCAATGGACACATGAAAAAATGCTTATTGTTTATTGCAACTCAATTCACAATAGCTAGGATATGGAATCAACCAAGATGTCCATCAACTGATGACTAGATAAAGAAAATGTGGTATATACACACTATAGAAAATGACTTAGCCATGAAAAATTAAATCCTGTCTTTCACAACAAAGTTGTTTCAACTTGAAACCAGCATACTTAATGAAATAAACCAGTCCCCAAAAGATGAATATAATAAATTTTCCCTGATCTGTAGTAACTAATGGAATACTAAGAAAGTAATGTATATGAGCAAAAAAATAGGCCAGCGCCGTGGCTCAATAGGCTAATCCTCCACCTTGCGGCGCCGGCACATCAGGTTCTAGTCCCAGTCGGTGCGCCGGATTCTGTCCCGGTCGCTCTTCTTCCTGTACAGCTCTCCACTGTGGCCTGGGAGTGCAGTGGAGGATGGCCCAGGTCTTTGGGCCCTGCACCTGCATGGGAGACCAAGAGAAGCACCTGGCTCCTGGCTTCAGATCAGCACGGTGCGCCGGCCGCAGCGCACCGGCCGCAGCGGCCACTGGGGTGTGAACCAACGAAAAAGGAAGACCTTTCTCTCTGTCTCTCTCTCTCACTGTCCACTCTGCCTGTCAAAAAAAGAGTTTATTTTTAAAACACAGTAATATGGTTTAATATAATATAAACAGAAACAATAGCTTTACTTCAAGCCCAAAGTCACTATAAAAGGATAATCACCAAATATTATTTTCATGTTGGTAACAGAAAACATAAAATAAAATACATGTAATATGACAGTCAAAAGATTTATATTAAAATCTACATTTTTACATTAAGGGTTAAAAATAGAATAATAGAAATACATATCAAAATTAAAATACTCTGAGGAGGCTTCATTGATTCAATAAAGTTAAGATAAAAATTTTACCTTTTAGGTAACAAAGAGCACTAAAATCCTGACACAATCCAAGATTTGTTGAAAAGAGTAAAAAAAGTACTTTCCATGCCAAATATCAGAATACTTTAAAGCCTTGGTATTAAAACCAGTATGTGATATTGGTACAGTAACAGAAAACCTAACAAATAAAAGTTAGTAAGAATTCTAAAATTAAATTTTAGAATTTGTAAGAATATGACAAGGGCTGGCGCCGCGGCTCACTAGGCTAATCCTCCACCTACCGGTGCCGGCACACTGGGTTCTAGTCCCGGTCGGGGCGCCAGATTCTGTCCCGGTTGGCCCTCTTCCAGGCCAGCTCTCTACTGTGGCCAGAGAGTGTAGTGGAAGATGGCCCAAGTACTTGGACCCTGCACCCCATGGAAGACCAGGAGAAATACCTGGCTCCTGCCATCGGATCAGTGCGGTGCGCTGGCTGCAGCGCGCCAACCATTGGAGGGTGAACCAACGGCAAAGGAAGGCCTTTCTCTCTGTGTCTCTCTCTCACTGTCCACTCTGCCTGTCAAAAAAAAAAAGAATATGACAAATTAATATTTCAAAGTGATAAGAATGAATTTTTTAAAGGAATCACCACAAGTTGTGATCCATACAAAAGAAGATAAATGAGCCTCTCAATATATACAATGTGAAGTAAAGATAGAACAAAGGAGAAAAAAATATGTAAATCACACAAGAAAAAATAGATGGCTTCATGTATATTCTCATGGTAAATCTATAAACACCAGAAAATAAAATACTACAAAAGCCACATTGAGCCATGTAAAAGTTTAAACATCTACAGCCAAAGACATTGTCTTAATCCATTCAGTTTGTTATCACAGAATACCTCAGACTGGGTAGCTTATGAGCAACAGAAATTTATTTCACACAGTTCTAAAGTCTGGGAAATTCAAGATCAAAAGTACATGTAAAATGTGCCCTTGTCTATGACTATATGGAACATGAAGGAAAATGTAGACACATACACATACTAAGTTTTTTTTTCTTTTTTTGAGATTGATTTATTTGAAAGGTGAAATAGAGAGAGATCTTCCATCTGCTGGTTCACTCTCCAAATGGTGCCAATGGCCAGGGTTGGGCCAAACTGAAACCAAGAGCCAGAAGCTTCTTCAGGGATTCCCACATGGGTGCAAGGGTTCAAGTGCTTGGGCTATCCTCTGCTGCTTTCCCAGGCACATTAGCAGGGAGCTGAATCAGAAGGGGAGCAGTCAGGACTCAAAACAGTACCCATACACAATGCCAGCTCTGCGGACCGTGGCTTTAACCGTTGTGCCACAGTGACAGCCCCCATACTGTTTTTATTTATTTATTTTTTTTTTTTTTTTTTTTGACAGGCAGAGTGGACAGTGAGAGAGAGAGACAGAGAGAAAGGTCTTCCTTTTCCTTTGGTTCTTTCCCCAATGGCTGCTGCAGCCAGCGTGCTGCAGCCTGCGCACTGTGGCTGGCACACCGCACTGAACCGAAGCCAGGAGCCAGGTGCTTCTCCTGGTCTCCCATGCAGGAGCAGTTGGGCCATCCTCCAATGCACTCCCGGGCCACAGCGGAGAGCTGGACAGGAAGAGGAGTGACCGGGACAGAATCCGGCACCCCAACCGGGACTAGAACCCCGTGTGCCGGTGCTGCAGGCAGAGGATTAGCCTAGTAAGCTGTGGCGCCGCCCCGTACTGTTTTTAATATAGGTTTTCTCAAGATGGGTAATATGGATAAAGAAGGCATGAAGGAAAGAAGGGAGGGAGGGAGAGGTACTCAGCCTAAAACATCCTTAACTGTGATATGATCATGTGTACTCACTTAGGTTAAGTAATAGCTATATAAATAATCTTTAAATATTCCTAGCATAGAATAATATGGTGTAGAATCCAGCAGTTCATAGCGCAGTATGCACAGAGTGGCACCACTTTTACTGGCAGATTCAGTGTCTGATGAAGCTCAGAGAAGGGCCAACTTCCGACTGTATCGTCTCACGGTGGAAGAGGCAAATGAGCTTTCTGACATCTCTTCTATCAGGGGTACTAATCCTGCGCGTGAGAATTCTGGCGCATGACCTGGTCACCTCCCAAACTCCATCTCTAAGAAAATCACATTGGAGATTTATGAATTGTGAGGGGCACAAATATTCAGACTATAACAGAAACAAATCCTAATGTAGTAGAGTACCTGTAATAATTTTTAAAAATCTCTCTTAAAGAGACAAGAAGAAAATTTCCCAAGAGCAAAATATGCAAAGTCATAAGTAGGAATTCACTGAAGGATAAATTGAAATAACTAACAGAATACAGAAAAGGACTTAAAATCACTGGCAGTCAGGAAAATGTGAACTAATCCACCAATTAATTATGATTTTTACAAACATTCAACTGGCAAAAGATCAACAAAAATTATTGCCAGTGGGGATATGGGAAGGAAAAGTTTAGTCTTGCACATTGCTGGTAAAATGTAAATTATTAAAGGCTTTTATAGAATACATACTGGCAATATTATTAAAATTAAATATATATATATATATAGATATATAGATTCAGCAATTATATTCCTGGGGATTTATTTCATAAAAAAATTAGTCCCAGGACACAAAGATATATTTTTAAGGATATTTAATACAATATTATTGGAGGTGGCTAAAGAGCAAAATGAAACAAACACTGGCTGAAAACTTAATATCCACTAAATCATTCACAACACGAAATAGTATAAGCCATGATACGTAATCACTTAGAACTTCAGCAAGATTTCTGTGAGTGATAAAAACAAGATCCAGAAATGTCTATCAGTTTCAAATTCATCTTGAGGTAGAAAGATGTAGGTTTGGACATCTGCATCTCGCATCAGAGCGCCTGTGTTTGATTTCCAGCTCCCACTCCAGACTCCGGCTTCTTGCCAATGCAGACCTTGGAAAGCAGTGGTGACAGCTCAAGTAACTGGGTTCCTGTCACCCACCTGGGAAACCTGCATGGAACCTGCATTGGGGAATGAACCTATGGATGAGAACTGTTTCTTCACTTCTTAAATAAGTAAGTAAATATATTTTAATATGTTTAATCATAAAGAAGAGAATACCTAGAGACCTAGGTTTTAGACATTAGATTTTATTTCAGAAATCCAGAGTTGGCTGGCACTGCGGCTCACTTGGCTAATCCTAATCCTCCACTTGCGGCACCGGCACACCGGGTTCTAGTCCTGGTTGGGGTGCTGGATTCTGTCCTGGTTGCCCCTCTTCCAGTCCAGCTCTCTGCTGTGGCCCGGGAAGGCAGTGGAGGATGGTCCAAGTGCTTGGGCCCTGCACCCACATGGGAGACCGGGAGGAAGCACTTGGCTCCTGGCTTTGGCTTGGCGCAGCACACTGGCCATAGCGGCCATTTGGGTGGTGAACCAATCCAGAGTTCAGCAGTTGCTGGTACAAATTTAACCTCTCAAAGTGCTACCAGGAACCTCAGCCTTATATCCCTATCATGATACTATTAATATTGTGGCGTGTGTCCCAAGATGATCCAAAGATGTTGTCTCATTCCAGGTTCCATTTCCACTTTCCAAGAAGAATGAAAGGAGAGGGAGCTCCCAAAAGCCAAATAATCTATTAGGAAAGAAAAATTCCCTAGAAATCCTTGCAACATATTTCCTCTTGAGCATAACAGATAGGCACAGGAACCCTCACCTCTCCCACCCCAGCAGCAAAGGCATTTGCTGGGAATTCAAATGCTAAGCTTTCCAGTCTCAATTAGTAAATGAGGGCTCAGAAAAAAAGTCTTTCATAATTTATCAATTACAGAACTCCATATGGATGATATGTACTTTTGTCTATAATAGCAGCATGAAGGAAAATGTAGATACCTACATATACTACGTTGTTTACGTGGAATCCTCAAGACAGGTAATATGGACGGGAAGGGCTTAAAGAATAAAAGCAAGTCTCAAAACATCATTAACTATGATATGGTTGTATGCATGCAATTGTGTTAAATAATAGATATAATTTTTAAGTTTTCATAGCAAATTGTTAGTTTAAAAACTAACCTATATCATAGCATGCATAATGTGGCACTATGTATACGTGTCAAAAAATATGTATGTTTCACATGCCTGGAAAAATACTGATAGCCAATATTCACTGACTCTTTGTTTTTACACATTTATGAAAGTGGCATATATCCTTTAGTCCTGTCAACAGTGCTACAAGCTAAGTAACTCGTGTTATCCTCACTTTACAGAGATGAGAAAAGCTTGGAAGAGTTCAGTAGCTTGCCCAACACAGCCCAACAGGTGACTCATAGAATACATACCAAATTCATACTACATACCCCTGGGAGTAAAATAAGGGCAGGAGTGGGGAGAGAGGGGGACAGAGGTCTTTGTTACTTTTCCCTTCATTTTACTCAGAACATTTACACTATTTCATAGTTTCCTGTGCTTTAGAAACAAGTTGAGATTTTTTAAAAATTTGACCTATATTTAACCACAGAAGTGAAGCAATTTTGCTTTACTTTTCTATACCTCTTCTATATTTAAATTCGTATCCCCGCTTACTTCTCTATATCATTGTTCTTGTAGTTTTATTCCTGCCTCAGAACAACATTGTTCTGGCTCCTCAGTTTTTTCTCTAATTCTCACCTTCAAAGTAAGATAAATTATATCTCCCATCCTCTCACACACACAAAAGGAATCACAGAACAGAAACTAGGCTCTTTCGTCAAGCTTACAGAGGATTACATATGTCACAGAAATGCATTTTGATGTGAAACAGATCTCAGCACAAGCTCTTGGGAACTGAACCATCAAGCATGAATTGAGGAGGGTGATCAAGCGCGTACCTGGGGTACATCAGATAGAATTCACTGCTGTACATGGCAAGAAGGGAACAGAAATAAAACAGAAGATGTGGATGACTTCAAACACCCAGTATTAAACAGAGATTGGAAGGCTGCATTCCGGTGTCAATCCCTCAACTGTCTGAAGAAAAATTCTGAGTCAGAGAGAAAATCCCTTCAGCTTCTTAAGTCACTAGATCCCTGCCTCCACTTAGCCCCTGACATTGCGCATGTTCCAAACTCCAGTTGAAAATGGTGACAGGGAGTGGATTAGGCCCAGATGGGCTTTCACACTTCAACTCTGAGCATTAACGATTTAGCAAAGCAAGGTTTTCCCACTGCAGCTATGGTACTTCCAAGTTCAAACTTTTGATAAGCTCCCAAGTTTAACACATTTGAAAGAAATATGCATGTGTGTTGGCCATGAATGAGAACACACATCTAAAAGTAGAAACAGGAGTCTAGGAAAACAGCCAAGTGGAGACCGCCTTGGCTGAGACAAATAGCATTTCTTACACATTGCTGGGCTTAGAAGAATAAGTTTTCCCAACAACAATTTATCAAACATATGAGGGTGCTTCAGAAAACGGAAAATGTAACTAAAAGATAAGTTCATTGTGGTGCAGAAAAATTTGAAACCTGTGAATAAGTTTTTCAAAATATGCATTTTCTTTGAGCTTTTTAAATATCTCTCATAGTAGCCAATGTTTAGGGGCCAACACTGTGGCTCAGAAGGTTAAAGCCATGGCCTGCAGTGTTGGCATCCCATATGGGCACCGGTTTGAGTTCCTGCTGCTCCACTTTCCAACCAGTTTTGTGCTAGGGCCTGGGAAAGCAGTGGAAGATGGTTCAAGTCCTTGGGCCACTGCACACATGTAGGAGATCCAGGAAAAGCTCCCAGCTCCTGCCTTCAGCTTGGCCCTGCCCTGGCTGTTGCGGCCATTTGGGGAGTGAACTAGCAGAGGGAAGATCTCTCTTTCTCTATGTCTCTCCTCTTTCTAATTCTACTTTTCAAATATGAATAAATCTTTTTAAAATGAATAAATGAATAATAAATAAAAAATGAACAAATCTTTACAAAATAAATAATAAATATAATAACTAACATTTAAAGAAAGGGATATCCATATATAATAGATATTGAATTGCAGTTACCAATGAATTTTTTAAAACTCTGCCCCAATAAGCAGTGTTAATACCCTCCACTTAAAACAATTTCTATGGCACATTTTCAAAGAGTTTGATCTTTTAAGTTCAACTCATCTTTATTGCTGTAATAAATACAAATATCATTATGGCAGTCTCAATTTGAAAAATATTGTTATACATACAGCTTGTTATATTTCGAAGATGGTGAGTGAGATTTATCCTTATGTTGGAACATTCAGGGACTGCTATCTCCCTAAAGACAGTGGAAAGTGAGACTTAGAAAAAAAGAAACCTCCCATGAAAGAAGTATTAAAGTAATCTCTAATTACATTTCAATAGTGTCAAGGGAAACCCATTAGGACTCTCATAAAGGCTAGCATTTCTTCATTGTTACTGAAATTCCCTTAGAAATGACTTTCCATTGCCCAGATTCCCTCTGAGTGGTCTTAGCACGTGGCAGAGGAAGGGGAGGGGATAAACACAGTGAGGAGATAGTCAAATGGAATAAGACAAAGATAAATGTAATAAATGTCCTGAGAAATAATGAGGAGGAATGTTCTTCCTTTCTGGAAAGACATAACAATAACAACAACAACAATACAATCAGCTATAGCAATCCTGGTATACCCAATGCTAGGATACTCACTATGTCTAGTGCCTTCCTTGTAAACCTCAGATGAAAACTTGTATTCCTCCCATTTGGAACATGAGAAAAGTGGGCAAAGAGCAGAACTTTTTCTTGGTCACACAGCTTAGAAAGCAGCCAAGGGGGAGTATCAGTCAGCTTTTCGTTAATTTAGCTATAATACCTAAGAGAAGCTTCCTGGGATGGAAAGCGTTTATTTTGGCTCACAGTTTGGCTGTCACAGCTCAAAATCAAGTGGCCCCATAGTGTGGCATCTGGGGGACAGTGGCAATGACAGAGGACACACAGGGACAGTCACATGGTGATCCAGGAAGCAGAGAATCCAGGCCGAACTGTGCTCAAATAACCAACCCTTTCACAAGCGCCAACCCCATGGGCACGCCACACATGACCAGTCCCAACCCCTCTTCTCAGACACCCCAATGGGATCAAGTCTCCACCGTCAACCCCACAACCTTGAACATTCAGACAGCAGAGTCTAAACATCTGCATGAGTTTGGGCAGCCAACTTCTCTTCAGAATGGGAAGAATGCTATCTTCACCCGGTCCTCTGAATTCCTTGAGAGAAAGAGGTGCTGATGAATATTAGACAGAAAAGGGTGGGAAACGATTATATAAGATACAAACAGGAAAAAGAAAGGAGAGCTTGGGGGTGGGTGATGAAGGGGGCCAAAGGAAGAGCAGAAGAGAAAAGGGAAGGAGAGAGACAACAGGAACCAAGGAAATCGCCTGGCAGTGACGGGGACTACATTGTTCTTCGAGCTACATTTCCCTGTCTGGTTACCTCAACTGCCGAACTTCTTCAAACACCCTCTTCCTACATTATTCCCTCCTGGCCCTCATTCCACAGATAATTCAGAATCTTTTCCAGCAGGGAGAAGTAGTCAAACTGTGAGATTGAAGTTCCACAACATTCCCAGATGGATTGATTTGGAGCTGTTAATTAAACTACCTGAGACATGTGTCTCCAGAAACCAGACCACAGCTTGTATAGCCATGATCAAATATGGTTCTGAATTTTTTTTTAAGTTTTATTTCTGTACTTGGAAGACAAAGAGATAGGGGGTAGGGAAGAGAAAGGGAGAGGTAAGGGAGGGAATGAGAGAAGAGAGAGAGATCTTTGATCTACTGGTTCACTCCCCAAATGCCTGCAACAGCCAGGGCAAATCCACGCGGAAGCCAGGAGCCAGAAACTCCATTCAAGTCTCTAAACTGGGTTGTAGAAACACAAATACTTGGGTCATCATTTGCTGCCTCCCAGGCACATCAGCAGGAAGCTGGATTGGAAGTAGGGGCAGAGAGAGGCAACACTTGATCCCAGACACTCTGATAGGAGTTTCAGATATTCCAAATATGTTGGCTTAACCCATTATACCACAATACCCATGCTGGGTTTCTCTTTTTATATTAGCTACTCTATTAATTCTACTTGACATAAACAAGGCACTACGCTGCTGTATCCTACCAATTAGAATCTCAACACACCATCAGGAGTGTAAGGACAAACTTAGTAACTAGTATCAAGCAACATAAAACCTATAGTCCTGGCCGGCACCACGGCTCACTAGGCTAATCCTCCACCTACCGGTGCCGGCACACCGGGTTCTAGTCCCAGTCGGGGCACCGGATTCTGTCCCGGTTGCCCCTCTTCCAGGCCAGCTCTCTGCTATGGCCAGGGAGTACAGTGGAGGATGGCCCAAGTGCTTGGGACCTGCACCCGCATGGGAGACCAGGATAAGTACCTGGCTCCTGCCTTCAGATCAGCGCGGTGTGCCGGCTGCAGCGCGCCGGCTGCGGCGGCCATTGGAGGGTGAACCAATGGCAAAAGGAAGACCTTTCTCTCTGTCTCTCTCTCTCACTGTCTACTCTGTCAAAAAAAAAAAAAAAAAAAAAAAAACCTATAGTCCTGAGACTTTCTCTAAGGTAGTAGCTAGATCAATTGAGTGTTTTTGTTTTGTTTCCAAATAGCACAACTGACTTTAGCAAACTGAAGCCAAACAGTTTTATTGGCAGGATATACAACAACACAAATAATTGAAGAAACTGCTAAAGAGCCAGTCTTAGGGGGTGGGAGAAAGGGAGAAGAGACCCAAGTAGAAGGAAATAATAAATAACAAGGGTGGCAACCCTGTAAAAGAATCAATCCTGAACGTTTCATCCTAGGATCTCTGAACTTTAAAGTTTCAAAATGAGAATCAAACTGGCCTTGTTTGGGTATCTTGTTGACTTCTTGATTAGAGAAATTTATTTCACTAAAAGTCAACTTCCACTAAAAGTCTACATAATAGAGAAGACACAATTCTCCAAAGAAACTTGGGAACCGAGTTCCCAAAGGGGTTTAGGGGTGATGTGGGAAATGGATGCTTAGTACAGGAAAAATCCACTGCAATATTCCAGAACTTTGATTTTTCACTGGGAACATTTTGTTGTTTGTTGGTTTGATTTGGATTCCCTCATTCATTCATTCTCATTTTCTCTCTCTGCCTTTCTTTCTCAAGACTGAGAAGACTGGGAGGGAGGGAGAAGGGATAAAGAAACACTGAGAAAGGCGGTAACTTTCAGCAGCATTCAGGACATCCATTCTGGCTTAAAATAACAGGCCTGTGACACAACTTATTTGTAGATTTTTTTTATTTAATCAACACATAAAGATTGTACATATTCTTCAGGAACCATAGGATGCTCTATGCATTCACACACTACATGATGTCCAATCACCATTACCATATCTATCTCACCGAACATTTAACAGCTCTTCACAGAGGGCACACTCAAAATCCTTTCCTCAGGGCTGGTGCTATGGCATAGTGGGTGAAGCCACTGCCTGCAGTGCCGGCATCCCATATGGGTGCCAGTTCGAGTCCTGGCTGCTCCACTTCTGATCCAGCTCTCTGCTATGGCCTGGAAAAGCAGTAGAAGATGGCCCAAGTCCTCGGGCCCCTGCACCTCTGTAGGAGACTCAGAGGAAGCTCCTGGCTCTTGGCTTCAGAGCAGCACAGCTCCAGCTGTTGCGGCCAAATGGGGAGTGAACCAACAGAAGGAACACCTCTCTCTCTCCCTTCCTCTCTCCATCCCTCCTTCCCTCTCCCTCTCTCCCTCTCTGTAACTGCCTTTCAAATAAATAAATAAACCTTTTCTAAAAATCCTTTCCCCTAGGCTTGCTTCCGTTGAAATACACAGTTTATCTCCACCATCCACAGTCACTCCACTGTGCCGTGGGACATTAGCACTTCTTCCTCTAGCTAACTATGTAACTCAGTCCCTGTTCTCAACCTTTCACCATTCCTCCATCCTCCACTACTCTCCTCAGTCTCTGGTAACCACTATTCTACTCCCAACATCTATGACATCAACTTTTTATAGGTGCCTTCATGAGCAAGATCATGGGCTACTTATCCTTCTGTGCTTGGCTTAATTCACTTAACAAAATAACTTCCAGCCCCATCTATGTTGTCGCATATGACAGAGCTTCATCTTTTTATGGCTAAATAATATTCTGCTACGTATACATGCCACATTTTCTTTAACCATTCACAACTAACGGACTGTATGCTGGGTTTATAAACATGAGAGTAGAGAAGTCTCCTGACAGACTGATCCCATTTCCCTAGAATATATAGTCAGAAGTGGGATTGCTGGATCATATGTAGTACTATATTTGGTTTTTTAGAAATTTCCATACTATGATCTGCAATTGATGTGTGGATTGGCTTTCCTACCAACATTGTGCAAAGGGGTCCCTTTTCTCCACATCCTCACTAGCAGGTGTTACCTCTCTGTCGTTGACAGTAGCCATTCTAACTGCACGGAGGTGGTATCTCATTATGGTTTGATGTTCTTAATACTCTATTTTTCAGAGAAGTTTTAAATTCATAGCAAAATGAAGAGAAAGGTACAGAGGAGTTAAAGAGGTTTCCTGTATATTCTCTGCCCCCACACATGCATCGGCCACTTTACAATCAACAACCCCACCATCACAATGTCACACAGAGAATTTTCCCAGCTCTAAAAACTCTCTCTGATCTGCCTACTTATCCCCTTCACCACCCTTGCCCTTCCCCTAAGCGACTACAGATCTTTGTACTGTCTACACAGTTCTGCCTTCACCAAAGTATCACAGAGTCGGAACCATAAAGCATGCTACCTTTTTAGATTGTTTTCTTTGCTTAGTAATACACATGTAAGTTTCCTCATATATTTTAATGATCTGATAAAGTATTTTTTTAAGTGCGGAATAACCCACATTCCATCTGGATATACCACAGTTTATTTATCTGCCACTCACTGAAGGAGATCAAGGGTACTTTCAAGTTTGGGCAATAATGAATAAAGCTGTTATATAAGGGCATCTTAAAAAAATGTAGAAAAAGAGAAGTAAAGGATAAGTTCATTTCACTATAAAAGAAATCCATGCATAATTTTTAGAGTATATATTTTATGTGAATAATTTTTCCTTTTTTTTTAAAGGCAGAGTTGTGTGAGAGAAAGAGAGAAAGTGGAGGGAGGGAGATCTTCCGTCTACTGGTTCACTCCCAAAAAGACATCAGTGGACAGGGCTTGACCAGACCAAATGCATAAGCCAGGAACTCCATCCATATGGAGTTGCACATATGGGTGGCCAGGGCCCAAGTAACTTAGGCTATCTATCAGTGATTTCTCAGGAGCATTAGCAGGGACATAGATCAATCAGAAGTGGAAGAGGTAGGACTCAAACTGGCATTCATATGGCGGCCAGCATAGCAGATGGTGGATTAATCCACTGCACCACCACACCAACCCCTACACAAACTTTCTGAAGACCCCTCAATAACATTCACATGTAGGCTTTTGTATGGTCACAGGGTTTGTTTTTAATGTATTTGAGAAGCAGTGAGTCGGAGAAAGACATAAAGCTCTTATCCGTGGATTCACTCCCCCAAATAGCTGCAGTGGCTAAGGCTGTGCCAGGTCAATGCCAGCAGCCAGAATGGTAATCCATGTCTTTCACATGGGAGGCAGAGACCCAACTATTTGAGCCATCACTCAAGGTGCACATTTAGCAGGAAGCTGGAATCAGAATCAGAGACAAGACAAACCCAGACACTCCCATACTAGATATAGTATCTTCGACATAGCATACAACTGATATGTAAAACACACCCCAAGAAATAGGTTTCCTTTAAAAAAAAGATTTATTTATGTAAAAGTCAGAGTTACAGTGAAAGCAAAAAGACAGAGATAGAGAGATATCTTCTATCTGCTGGTTCACTCAGCAAATGGCTACAACTGCCAGGTGGGGCTAGGCTGAAGTCAGGAGCCTGGAGCTTCATCCAGGTCTCCCACATGAGTTCAGGGGCCCAGGCATTTGGACCATCTTCTGTTGCTTTCCCAAGCACAATAGCAGGGAGCTGGATCAGAAATGGAGCTGCCAGGTCTTGAATTTGAGCTTATATGGGATGCCAGAGTCACAGGCGGCAGCATTATCTGTTATGCCACAATGCCAGGCAGAAGATAGGAGTTCAGTTCATCGGGGTAAATATCAAGGAATGTGATAAGATGCACTGTATGGAGAGAGTATATTTAGTTTTCTAAGAAACTGCCCAACTCATCTGAAATAGCTATATACTATTTTGTATCCTCACCAGCAATGAATGATAATTCCTATTGCTCCACATCTTTTTTTTTTTTACTTTTTAAAGACTAATTTATTTATTTGAAACCCAGAGTTAACAGAGCAAAGGCAAGAGAGAGAGAGATCAATCTTGCATCCACTGTTTCACTCCCCAGATGGCGCAACAGCCGGAGCTGAGCCAGTCCAAAGCCAGGAGCCAGGAGCTTCTTCCAGGTCTCCCACATGGGTGTAAGGGTCCAAGGACTTGGGCCATCTTCCACTGGTTTCCCAAGCACATTAGCAGGGAACTGGATCAGAAATGGAGCAGCCAGAACTCAAACTAGTGCCTATATGGGATGCCTGCACTGCTGACAGCAACTTACTCCGCTGAGCCACAGTGCTGGCCCTATGCTCCACATCTTTTTAACATTTCATGTGGTCAGTATTTTTGAGTGATTCTAATTTTTTTAAAAATTTTTTTCCACTTGATTTGAAAGGCAGAAAGACAGAGTACCAACGAGAGCCAGAGATAAGCCTGGCCAAAGCTAGGCACTGAGTACTCAATCTGGGTCTCCACGTGGGTGGTAAGGACTAAGTTCTTGGGCCATCATCTGCTGCCTCCCAGGTGCACATCAGCAGGAAGCTGGATGGAAAGTGGAGAGCAGATGAGAACCAGGTCCATGATATGGATGCAGGTATCTCAAGCATCTTACTCATTGCTCCAAATGCCTGCCCCTCTAGGTTTTGGACATTCTAGTAGGTATGTAGTGGCAGCTCACTGTTGCCTTAATTTGCATTGCCCTAATGAAATAAGATAGGAGCAAAGTATCTTTTCATTTGCTTATTGGTCCTGTGTTTATCTGCTTTGGTGAGGTGTCTGTCAAGGTCTTTGACCCATGCAGACAATTGTTAAAGACTGTCAGAAAGGTTCTGGTAATAATAGAAACGTTTATTTTGGAAACTTCAAACAGGTATTTTCTAAAAGGATGGATTTTAATAAATGTGGGCTGACAACTTGATACACAAATCTGGGAGAAGAGATGAGAGCATGGAGTGCCTAAACCTGGCAGGAGCTGAGGAAATGGAGTTCAGAAACTGCGTCCAGACAGCTGAAAACCCTGGAAGCTCAGGACACATAAACAGAGACTGCCATTCTGAAAAAGCCATCTATGGTATACGCAGCCTGGTCCAGCTGAAGAGGTGACCAGCGAAGCAAGGCAAGACAGAAAGTGAAAGAGTGGGGCACACATGTAGAGAGTACACTACAAGGAACAGGAGTACTAAAATAACTGCCTTGACATCTCAAGTCTATCCAAGTCCAGTTTATGTCCCTCCTGACAAATGGGATTTCTAGACCTTTGGTCAAAAAGATGTCCCTAATTCCTTATAACAAATCCTTGTATTATTGAACCAGATGGGTTGGCCTCTGTTTCATTGCTATCAAAACAATGCCAGTGTAAGACAAATCTCCTTGTTTAACATGGGGAAGAAAGTTCACAAGCTGGCCAGTAAGCCAGGCTGCAGCATCAGAAACCATGGGGGTGGAAATACAATCCTTGGCCCACTCGGGAGAACAGTCTGCAACACACACCTGAGTCCTGCAGCTCCAGCAGACGTTGCACTGTTAGCTAGCTCCACAGCCCATGTGGGGTGAATGAGGACACTCTGACCAGCCGCCCTCAGATGGCCAGCAACCTGAGCCATGAGAAGGCTCTTCACTACTTTTCACAGCTCAGGAGTGGTGAGCGATTACTGTGATTAACACGGACACCGGGTCCATTCACATGATGAACTTGCAGCTTTGGACAGTGAGGAATTATGGTGATTAGCCATTCAGAGTGATTAAAAGTTCACTGGCTAAGGCAAAATCTCTACTGACGGGATAAAGTGATGGAGAGGGGCATGCCCGGTGCAAGAGGAGGGAAGCCACTAATATGAGGAGCAGAGGATGGACATCAATTGTCATTAGCTTGGTTGCACCCACCGTGACCCATAATAAACTGAGCTTCCCTGACAGAAAGGGGAAGAAAAAGCAGTAATTTACAAAAGAATATCATCTTGTTTGGGAGGGGAGAGGAAAGACTGATGTCTTTATCCTGATTAAATAGGATTAATTTTAAAATATCTCCATTAACTCTTTTGCAGCCAGGTTCAAGGATGGCTGAATCTAAGAAAAACAGGCATAAAGAAATGGCACAGAAAAGACTTAGCATTGCAGTAGAAGTCTTGGGCTCTGGAGTCAGATACATCAGGTTAATCAGGTTTTCCTATTTATCAGCCGTGACTGTGTGAATTTCACTTTAAGTCTAAAAAATGGGGCTAATGTCAATAACTCCTGCCACTGAAATGCTGAAGTCTTAGAAAGTGTTTAGAAATGTGCCTAGCACATCACACTGAAATAATATTATTAGTAAACACAAAAACAATCTTGAAATTATTTTGCCATTCATTGCAAATACAAGGAAGGGATTGATATACTTTTATAAATCCCAATAAAGTCTCAATCACCAGAGCATGCTTACAAAATTTATAATTACTATGATACTATGGAAAATATTCAATGAAATAGATGATAAAATTGAGATTTCAAAAGGTCACATCTACCTAAGATGACAATTCAACCCTAACACAATGAAACTTGATTCTATAACCGACTGTACATCAGGCACCATACTGAGCACTGAACATACACAGAAAATCAAGAAGTGGTTCCTGCTCTCAGTGAGCTCAAAGCGTAGTCAATACATACTCCAACACAAGCAATCTCCTTGTATTAGCACAGTGAGAAATACATATCTGGTGAAAGGACTGTGTTATCCTCTCCTGAATGGGAGCAAGGGAGAAAATGAGGGAGCCTGAACTGAGCTGAACTCCACATGCAGGAAGGACAATGAGCAAAGGAGCGAAACATTCACTGCCATGGCCTATTTGAGAAGCAATAATAGGACAGAGGGGTGAATGAAAGGAGAAGAGGTCAGAAAAATAGAAGCTGGGTGGGATCTTGAAAGGTTTCACCTTTCAGGCTAAAGGGTTTGGGCTTTATTTTGAGTGGTTCAAGGGAGAATTTAGTAATTTATCCAATACATATGCTTATAAAGTATCTAATTTGTGTGAGATATTTTTCTAGGCACTGGGAATATATATGGTAGCAAACAAGAGTTGCTGCCTTTTGGGGCTTACATTCTAGTGGCAGAAGGGAATAGACAACATAAAAAAATTAAAATTTTACAGATAATATTGCACGTCATGAGATATCCTGCAAAGCAAGTAAAATGGGGTAAGGACCTAATGGTACGGGTAGGGAGGCCACTTCGCCCAAGGAAGTCTGAGAGTGTTTGAGAAGGTGGCATTTGAGCTAAGCCCTGAGCAAGATCCAAGCCAGGCAAAACTTTGGAAACACAATAGTCCAAAGGGTACAAAAAGAAAATTCAGCTTTCCACTATTTATGACAGATAAAGAAGGCGATGAATTTGGAGCATGGTAGGAAGGGCAGGTAAGAGACACAAGAAGAGAAGAAAGAAGTCAGGACCACACGCTGCGGACAGAGGCTCTCCATTGGATTCGTGGGTACCAGCCACCCCTGTGGACATTTCTAGTGGTTTTCCAGTTGGTGACAATGACAGAAATTCTCTCCTGGTACTGGGAGGGCTCAGATCAGGATTTCTGGGCTTCTGGGAACACACAGGACAGTCAAGACATTAGAGTTACAGTTCATCCTATACGACATTGTAACATCTCACCAGACATTCACTTGGATAAAACTCCAGCTTACAATCATCTCAGCCTAGAATCTACATTAATTTTATATAATATAATTTTAAAAATGATTAGTCCCTCAATTTTCCAAAAACACAAACACCTTGTGAAATTAAGAATGCCTCTTTTGTTTGTTCTGACCATTGACAATACTTAAAGGTATAATATCACCAATAGCAATGCTGTTTGAGGTATCTGAGTCACTACTCAAAATACAAACAGACCTAGAGCAACCTACATTTGTCCTTTATGTATTCCTGATGACTTTACCTGTGGGTCAATCATCTATAAGAGTACTTCAAAAAGTTTACAGAAAATGGAGCTTAAATGTTTATTTTGGTTTGAAATATAAAATATTTCCATATAAATATGTTTTTATTTTGGTGTGGAAATTTTTTTAAATCTGTGCACAGCTTTTTTATAATATACATTTCCATGAACTTTTTGAAGACCTCTTATATGTATAGATTTCAATCTTCCACACCAAAAGAACTGCTTCTACCATTCTGTTTCCATGAACTATCATAATGATCCCTATATAGGTCCAATCTATAATACATATTGCATTATTGTGCACTACTTCACTTCCATTCTGAATTTCATAAAATTAGATTATTTTTATTTGTAATTAATGGTCAGATAGGCAACATGATCTGTAACATTCACTACAAGGGAGTAAAGGCAGTGATTAAAAACATTTGTTTACAAGAGAGTATCTGGATCTGACAGAGGGCCCCTGTAGGACAAAGTGAAAACTGTGTGTTTCATTCAAAGGCCAAGAAAAAGTTTGGAGGATACTGAAAAGGGGAGTGCTGTGGTCCAATTTTCAGTTTTAAATGCTCCCATCTGCATTGGTGGAAAACTGATTGCAGGAGATAAGAAGGAAATCAGAGACCAGAGAGAAGCATAATGCAGGGGTCAAGTCAAACAAGGATGGGGACCTATATTGGTGCTAAGAACAGAACGAGTGAAAAGGTTGGCTTTTTCATCTGTTTAGGACCACTGAAATATTTGAGGGCTGTTATCATTTCACTCTTTATTTGCCTTGTTGCACTAAACATGCTCAGATCCTTCAATTACATTCCATATGACAGTTTCTAGACTCCTTTCTACCTTTATTGGCAACTGCTGACAACATTCTAGGTTGTCAATATACTTCCTAAAGCAGAACTCCCAGAATTAAAGGAAATTCTACAAAAAGGATTTGACTTATCAATTGAAAGGTATAACTAACACCTGTGACCACTCTATCATGTTGCCTACTGGGTTTCTGTTTTTGGCAGCTACACTGTATCATTTACTTATTTTCAGCTTGTGATAAATGGTGACCCCTTTTTTTTAGCCTACATGCCAGTCTTCATGGTTCTAAGACTATTACCCTGATGAGCTCTACTTCCCCCATCCCTTTCCATTACAACCCAGCACATGCTGGAAACAGAAGCCATTGACATGTTACTGAAGCCGAAAAAGAGAAGCCAATATGTGAAAACTAGCAGCTAAACAGTCCAAGCAACAGCTACCATGGTGTGTCCCTTTTTTTTTTTCCCCCACAAACTCCACCCTGCATAGGGTCTTTCCCCAAAGCCATTTCCTGATGCAGCAGTTTGAGTCCTATCACCAGTCACTTCTATCCAGTAGTAAGAGCATCTCTTTGGTACACCCATTTATAACTCTGCAAGAGAGAATGTTTCATAAAGTAGTGACTTCCTCATCATTGGAAGCATGTAAGTAGAGAGTAAATCACCTCCACTTGACTATTTCAAACAGAAAATACCTATTAGTAGCTACTGAGGGACTGTGAATTTACTAGACAGAATTTAGAGTCTCTAATATTTCTAAATTTATTAATTCTATGATTCTTGTAGTCTTTTACCTGTGTGGGTTTGCAGTTAATCTCGCTTCTCCTTCTCAGATTTGGAAGATGGCTTAAAAAAAATCACTGTTCCAACTATCTATTGCTGTATAACACACTACCCGAAAACATAGCAACATAAAAACAACCACCAGTTTATCATGCTCCTGGATTCTAGAAGGGTAGAATTTGGACAAGGAAGAATAGGGTTGGCTGGTCTCATCTCCCCATTGTCTATATCCATGTCAGACATGAATAACTGTGGGTGACTGGAATGTCTGGAGTTGGCTCAAACCACTGGGGACTGCATTCATTTGGAAACTTCTTCACTCGCATAGGTGGCACCTGGATTGGAGTAACTCAGAAGCTAGCAGCACCTCAAGCTGTTAAAAGAAGCATTGTGTGGCTTCTCCTAGGTCCCTAGGTTTCCTGACAACACAGTGATCCTCAGAGTAGTCAAACTTCTCACATGGCTCTAACAGTTCCAAGAGCAAGTGTCTCAATGTCAAGGTGGAAAATGTGTTTTTTTTACCTTGCCTCTGAAGGCACCTGACATCACATTTCATTATTTGAATATGTCATTTGCCTACCTAGATTTAAGTAGGGGGAAGTATAGATACCACCTTTCACTGGAAAAAAATGTCGAAGAATTTGTGACTACAGTTTAAGTTTCCACATTCCATATGGTGTTTATTTTTTAGCTTTAGAAAGCAACTACAAGTCTGGGAGTTTTTTTCTTCCCCTGGATTTCCTGGCTCTGATTGAAGTAAAGTATGTACTTGTGTAGCTTACAAATAGGCATTGGGGTTTCTAAACACAACAGGGAAGAAGACAGAGAGTGAACCAAAGCTTCCAGAGGACATGACAAAATTTTTCTAGAGCCAAGAGCACATATGCCTTTGGAGTGGAACAAAGACTGACATTCTGAACACCTGCTGCTTCCTTTATAGACCCTGGGAGCTCCAAGATTAAACTCTGCAGCATCTCAAATCCTGGGAGGAAAAGCCTTGCTCAGACTCAATTTATTGAACACTGACCTTTAATCCGCTGAATGTGTATGTGTTCTGCAAGTCTCCTGATGCTCCATTTTGGTTAATTGGTTACCTGGACATGTCCTCATTCTCCCCTGGGGACTGTAAACATGCCTGAGCGAGGAGGTGCAGACAAAGAGATGATTAGGCTTCCCACAGACACCCATCGAGTTCCACTTCTGAGCAAGAAGGAAACGAAGGAAGCTATCTCAGCACGGGAATTGAGTGTGAGAGGAAGAATACGCTCTTAACTGAGTGTAATGGCATTCTCTGCAGTAACAATCAACTAATTACTTCTCACTGACACCAGCAAAAGCTGACCTGATTAAAATCATAACTCAGTCCTGTGTTTCCATGTGAAAGCTGTGGAACTGGGTATGTACCTTAAGAAGGGCATTATCACAAAAAATAGAAGCTCTGGTCAAGTCACAGCCCTTCCTCATGTTTAACCCCAGAAAAGCAGCATTCAAGTTCAGAGACACTGACTCTTCAGTCCAAATTTGAAGTCAATGAAATTGAAGACATGCTATTAATCGACACCCCTGTCTTTCACAGCAGGCTCTGGGGTCATAGGCACAAGGAAGAAATAAGAATATTTTGTGATCACAGATTAACATTTATAACAGTAATCATTGGGAGGTAATTAAGTTAACTAAGCACTTGCCATGCAAACATCAAGCCATTCATTCACATCACCTCATGCCATCCTTTTAAAAGTCCCATTTTGGGGCCAGTGTTGTGACATAGTGGGTTAAGCTGCTACCTACAATGTTGGCATGCTGAAATGCTGGATGTTCCAGCTGTACCACTTCCAACCCAGTTCTCTGCAAAAGTGCCTGGGAAAGCAGTGGAAAATGGCCCAATTTCTTGGGCTCCTGCACCCACATGGGAGATCTGGATGAAACTTCTGGCTCCTGGTTTCAGCCTGTCCCAGCCTTGTCTGTTGTAGCCATTTGGGAATTAAATCAGTGGATCAAATATTTCTCTCTGTGTGCGTGTGTGTGTGTGTGTATATGTACATATGTGTCTCCCTCTCCCTTTCAAACTCAGCCTTTCAAATAAATTACTTCTTAAAAAAAGAAATCTGGGGCCTGCATTGTGGAGTAGTGGGCTAAGCAACTGTCTACAGTTCAACATCTCATATGGGTGCCAATTCGAGTCCCAGCTGTTCCATTTCCTATCCAACACCCTGCTAATGGCCTGGGAAAAGTAGCAGAAGATGGCTCAAGTGTTTGGAGCCCTGCCACCCATGTGGGAGACCCAGATGATGCTCCAGGCTTCATCCAAGATTTCAGCTTGACTCAGCGCTGGCTATTGCCATCTGGGGAGTGAACAAGCAGATGGATGCTTGCTCGCTCTCTCTCTCTCTCTCTCCTCCCCCATCCCATAACTCTTTCAATGAAATACATTTTTTTAAAATGTCCCATTTTACCTACATAGAATCTGAAACTCAAAGAAGTGAGATAACGTACCCCAAATTCTAGCATTTGAAAGTGATGGACAAGTTTCAGTCTAGATTACCATTTCAGCCACTAGACAATACTATCTCTGCTCAGAAGTATATGTGAGACACCTTTCAGGTACCACCTGGACTGTAAGAAAGAGGGGAGGTAATGCCCGGCGTGACTCCTTACAGGAGAGAGAAACCACCTGGGCTGAGAAAGGCATGTGCACAAGGAGCGGGATGGGGGGCAGCATGAAGAGAACATTGCAAGCTGAAGGAAGAGTGGGATCGATGGAGCTCAGAGGACTTTTGAAAGCAGTGACACTCCTCCGCATATTATGGTGTGGATACATATAATTCTACATTTGTCAAAGCCCACAGGATGTACCACATCAAGAGGGAAGCCAAGGTCAACTGTGGCCTTTGGGTAGTTAGGACGTGTCAGTGAAGGTTCATCAGTTCTGACTAATCCACTCTTCTGGTCGGTGAGGTTCATATACCGCCCTTATGGGGGAACAGCACATGAGGACACTGCAAAAAGTTCACAGAAAATGTATACTTTGAAAAAAAAACTATGCAGAGATTTCAAAATTTTTACACTAAAATAAATTTCTCTTAATTCCATGCCCATGAATCTTTAAAAAAAACTTTAGTATAATAATAATTATAATAAAATAATAATAGTAGGGGAGATTGTGGCCATGTGGGGGCAGATACACATGGCAACTCACTGTATCTTCTATTCAATTTTACCATGAACCTGAAACTGCTCTAAAAACTGAGGCCTTTTTAAAAAATAAAAGGAACAGCATGTATAAGATCCCGAAGGCTGCCGAGAGCCAGGAGGGAAGCTCCTTGAAGTCAGAAATGATGTCTTCTTGCTCACCACGGAAGCCCTTGGTGCCTGGCAGTTGACAGGCACATGAAGCGCCAAGAGAGAACAGTTGTCCTGAGCACGGGCTCCGGAGCTGGTCTGCCAGCACTCAGTTGTGTGACTGCAAAGAACCAGCTTCCTCGCTATGAGCTTTGGTTCTCCCATCTGTGCAAAGCTGGGGATGGGTACAGAATCCGCCCCTTCAAGTGGTGAGGGAGAAATCAAATGAGGTCACCCAACTAAAGCACATGCATTGTCTATCGCAGGCCTTGGAGTCCAAGCTCGAAACTCAGTACAGACAGTCGCTTGTTATTAGGGCTGTGAGTCTCCATCATGGAATAAATGAGTGCTATTGGTCCAACTTGTAAGAGGGCAGTGAGGATTTCAGTCTGACTACACAACGTGACAGAGCAGTGACACGAGATCAAGCTGAAGCCAGGTCAGACCTCCCAACTTTGCCTTCCACCTTTTCCTTACATCCCATTATGCTATGAGGAAGAGGAGGAGAGTCTACCTCTGCTCACACTGGAACTCGCACTTCACAACATTCTTTTACAGCTGTGATTTAACTCTATCCCACAAACAAATATACGACAAGTAACGCAATGTGAGTCTTGTCCTTGTTTTCTATAAATCTGTGGAGGCTCACAGAGTATATGTTCCTATAAAAGTCAACAGGCTGGTAAATAGCAGAAAAGCAAATAAAGCTTGTTTTTTCTGGCCCCTGGCTCTCGATCCCTCTGCATCAATAATCAGAGTGGGTGTGGACACTCTAAAGGAATTCCCATCATACCAGACCATCACTTTGGCCAGCTGGCTCTCTGCTGTGCCTGCTTGTTTTTCCTCCTTTATAGTCTCCCTTACACTGCATTCACTCTTTTTATGATGTCTTCGAATGTTTGTTTTTGTCAGAATAGCTTACAATTTTCTGTCTTTCGGTTTTAGTATTATAATAAGTATTTCCTCTCCTAAAAAAAAAAAAAGCCATTCAAAATAGCTCATCCCTGGATATCAGGAACTTTAACTGAATGTTTTAAAGAAAATGATATCAAAATTCCCTTAGCTTTGATGAAGAGAAATCTTGTCTTTTGGCTGTGCTCTGGAGAACAGAAGCACTTCCTATCTGCATCTATGACAGTATGACACTCCTCTCCAGTTAGGGGAGATCACGTGACAACGCTCCTCTGTTCAGTGGAGAGTGGGTAGGAGGAACTGTGGCGCTTGCGTGCCTGACCCAGGAGATCTTCCTTTCTTTCACCTTGAACAGCTACTGGGTAGGTAGAAGATGGCAGATCTGCAAGACGGAAGGAACCTGGATCCCTGAACCACAGCTTTAGGTGATACTGCAAAATGATCTGGGACCCCATTTTTAGAAAGTACACAAACGAGAAGTATAACCCAAGTATGCGAAGCAGCTAGGTTTATCTGTTTCAACATCAAGCATTACATTAACTAAACAAAAGCAAGTACTATAAACGCAAACATCAAGACCATCTTCAGAATTCTCACATCTGAAACTCTGATGAACTTTTACATCTTTTTGAGAATGGTATCAAGTGCCAATCCTGACAACAAGTGGTATTGATTACAATTGCAGGACTATTAACTCTTTTTGTTCAGGGTAGGTACCATCTACCTTATGACGGCAGCACCTCACAAAGTGCCAGGCACAGAGCAGATGTTCCACATTTATATGTTCAACAACATATAACTGATAAATAATCATCCTAACACCCATCATCTAAGGAAATGATAGTTGAGTGGATCTGGAAAGTACAGGTTCTTCAAACAAAAGGGGCAATTTCTTTCAGGAGGCATCCTAGAGAAACACAAGATCCTTCACAACCTGGTTATAGTTCAGGTAGCAACAGATTTTATTCACCCATTCATTAATTTCTTGAAAGCTATTTATCAAGCACCTATTACTTACCTGGCACTATTCCAGGGGACAAAAGTGCAGTCAACAATAAAATAGACTAGACACTCTAATGAATTTCTGTGTACATGCTGAAAGCCTTACACACAAACCAGGAACCAAATCAGCTGGGTAGTCAGTGATCTGGGTTTACATTACAACAATGAGCATGTTACAGTTTAGCAAAGTTATGATGAGAGGCGCATTATGATAATGGCCCATTCTCTCAAAACGGAACACCTGTTCCAAAAATATGATGCAAAATAGTCACCAACTGAAAGCTGGAGAGCAAATTACGAAGATCCGCACTGAAGAAGTTAAACGGTGCAGGAAATAAAATTCACAATTACAAATGGCAACGGTAAAGACAATCTACTGTGGATGGTCAGAGAATTGGTGATGAGGATGATATCAATCTACTCTGTTTCTAAGCTCCTGTTTTAAGAGAGTTAATCACACAATTTGGCTACAGAAACACCAGTGGTAGCAGATGTGCTGTCCAACTGACCAGGTTAAGAAAAATAAAGGCAGATGGTTTTAGATTAAAGTCTGGACGGCAATGTTGCCATTCGAGAATTGACGTCTGTCAGCAGGCCAAGCTTCTTTTATTCTACTTACTTTCCTCTCTGAATTAACTGCCACCTGGTGGCCCAAGAAATAATTCAGAAGTTTAGACATGGGCAGTAGGTAAAAACTCACAAATGCGGATTCAGTGATTCATTCAACAAAAATATTTGTTTATTTCAAAAGTATACTGTCAGAGACAGAGAGTGAGAGTGCGTGAGAATGAGTGAAAGAGAAAAAGAGAGAGAGAGAGAGACCATTCATCCTCTGGTTCACTGCCTGAGTGGCCACAACAGCCAGGGCTTCACTAGACCCAGGCCTTCTGGTCTTCCACATGGGTGGCAGACACCTAAATACTTGGGTCACAATTTTCTACCTAGAAGAAGCATTAGCAGGAAGTGCCTAGTAGTTAAAAATAAAACATGGGACACAGGCATCCCAAGTGGTGTCTTAACTCACTGCATCACAAAGCCCACCCTTAAAAATGTTTATTTAGTGCCTACTCAATATACAGTGACATTCCAGGCTGTGGAGGACACAGCAACTAGCAAGAAAATGAGCACAGAAGGTGGCTTTAGATTCTGCTAAGTGGTAACCAGAGAATAAATCAGATCCATGAGAAAAGGAGCCCCACAACATTGGAGGGCTCAGAGAAAGCTTTGCTGTGGAAGTAACACTTCAGCCAAGACAGGAAATAAGAGGTGTGAGATTTCTATTACCATAGGATAAATTGCCATAAACTTGACCCCTTTAAAAAAAATGCATTATTGCAGAGTTTCTCTGACTCAAGTGCCCAGGTATGTGTTACCAACATTCTCTACTCAGGAGTGGATTCAACAGAGCACATAGACATGAGCGTGAAAATCTAGAGGGCCTGTGTAGATTTTTTCCACTTTAGCTATGAACCAGCTGTTCGAAACCAGGAGGAGTCTTTCAAGTAGGGTTGCCAGAAATAGAAAAGACTCAGAGTTGGTGACAAACTTGATGTTTTCAGGAAAGGGAAAGTATGTTGTTGCACCAAAGCATGAAAGAGGAGGCAAAGCATAGGCGGGCATGAGGTAGGAGGTATCAGCACGTGCCAGAATATCTTGGTCCTTGGTGTCAATGACAAAACCTTGAGTTTCAGTTTTTGTGGGAAGTAGAGCCATTAATATTAGCTGCTCATCCCTTGTATGCGATTACACTCCTCTGCAACAGAAATATCAATAGATGTCCAGTTAAGAAGGAATGGTGACAGTAATTCCCCGCCCCTTCCTTTCATTTTGTAAAGTGAGAGCTTGGGGTAAAGGTTCTACACAGATTTGAAATTCCATTATTTTCTGGGTACCATTAAAAAGACCATTAAGGAAAAAGTAAAACACTATGAATGTAATGTCTTTCCAATATTGGCTGACCTACTTAGAAAGAAATCCAGTCTTCTGCTTCTTCCATGCATCTTCCAAAACCCATGAATGCACCCTTGAGTCATTTGATAAATTCTAAAAATAATAATAATATTAATAATACAGATGCATTTCCAGGAACAAAATGCAATTTGTCCTTTAGTCAGAGGTAAAATCATAATTAGCATTTTTAGAAATTTCTATCAGGGCTGGCACTGTGACACTCAGTGTTAAGCCACAGCCTGCAGTGCCAGCATCCCCTACAGGCACTGGTTCAAATCCCAGCTGCTCAACTTCCGAAACAGCTCCCTGCTAATGTGCCTGTGAAAGCAGTGGAAAATGGCCTATATCCTTAGGTCTCTGCACCCACGTGAGAGACCCTGATGAAGCTCCGGGCTCCTCGCTTTGGTCTGGCCCAGCCTTGGCCATTGCAGACACTTGGGGAGTAAACCAGCAGATGAAAGACTTCTCTGTCTCTGCCTCTGCCTCTTTCTCTCTCTGTAAATCCATCTTTCAAATAAACAAACAAATCTTATTACAAAATTAAAAAATAAGAATAATTTCTATCAATGCATATTTTCAAAATTACATTGAGACAAGACCTTATTTTTTAGAAATCAAGCTCATCATAGTCATTTTCCTCCTCTTTTGTAAGCTGAGACTGAATGGGAGTTTCAAGTCTGAAACAACCTACTAAAGAGGCACTCAATGCTCACCTACCCAGAAGTAAGAAACAGACCTCTTTCTTAGTATCTTCAATTCAAGACCTAGCTGGACTTATTCCAAGCCACCCTTTGAACTTCTGATTAGTAGAGGGCAAAACAAATTTTTAAAAATCCAGAATTTCAATTATAAATTCTGAAGACCCAACAAAAGCTGCTTGATGACACCCACATTTTGTGAAATACCTCCTCATTAATGTAACTTCCCCAGTCTAATTTGAACTAGGATGTGGATTATCACTAAAATAAGGCAATACAAGATCCTTATTCTCAACATCCCATTCTTGTTCCCATGGCTAAGACCTCAAACTGTAAAGATCGTATTACAGTATTTTCCTCTCAGAAAGTAAGAAATATATGCAGTGAAGCAATCTAAAAATAACTCATTCGAGAGCCAGTGGCTTCCATGGTTACCAAAAGACCCTGCTGATTCTTTGCTCTAATGGGCAACCACAATTGGGGAATCATTTGAATAGAAAACACCACACACTCTAAATAGCACCAAGGACTCTAGAACAGAACTGTGCATCCTTCCATTCCACTAAGTGCAATTTTCTTCTAGCCCCATGAGAAGCACATGCCAAGAAGGAAGGAATACACGTATTGTGAAACTATTGTGTTCAGAAGTAACAGTGAATTATTATAATTTTGATTTAAAAAAACCAAACAGGTTACCTGAGGTACTTTTTGCTTAGATAAAATTGCATCACATAACATTGTATGAAAGTTACATATAGGGGCCGGTCCTGCAGCCTAGCAGGTAAAGTTGCCGCCTGCAGTGCTGGCATCCCATATGGCCACCGGTTTGACTCCCGGCTACTCCATTTCTAATCCAGCTCTCTACTATGGCCTGGGAAAAAAATTAAAAGATGGCTCAAGTCCTTGGGCCCCTGTACCCATGTGGAAGACCAGGAGGAAGCTTCTGGCTCCCGGCTCCTGATTGATGCAGCTCCAGCAACTGCAGCATCTGGGGAGTGAACCATCGGATGGAAGACCTCTCTGTCTCTACCTCTGAGTCTCTCTAACTCTGCCTTTCAAATAAATAAATAAATCTTTAAAAAAAAAAAGAAAGTTACATATAAAGCTAATGATGGTTGGAAATTGAGAAATTAATGTACTATGCATATGTATGAAAGATATATATTCATTTATTTATATATTTCTTCATGCATGTGAATTTCAGTCTCCTAAGATTTGGACACCCTATTTCAAGCTATTTCCAGAATTAAGGAACTAAGAAGGAACTACTTTTGAAAAAATAATTTCATATTCTCATTACAGATTCTCTAGTCTAGCATACTTGAAATGTATTTATTGAAGTATAAGAAAAACAAGCAGCAAAATACTTGTACATCGGTTACGTTTTAACCAAGTGAAACAGAGAACATACATTTATTTACCAGCAATCTCGGTTAGAGAAATCAACAGTCATATCTGACATAGAACCCATTTGAAACTGATTCAAGAAATGATTATTCAAATACAATCAAATCACCTTAGTTTTTTACACCAAACATCACCTTACAGTACTTTCTTACATTCAGCAACTTCAGCAAGTGGTTACTATGTGCCAAGCCATTATTCTAAGCATAAGGACATGCTTGAATAAGATAAAAAAAGATAACTGTCCTTGTCAATCTTACTTAATATTTTTTGAAAGGCATAAAGATGGGGGGGAGGAAGAGAGAGAGCGAGAGAAGGCGAGCCCCATTCACTGGTTCGTTCTTCAAGTGCCTATAACAGCCAGGGCTGAAGCCCAGAACCAGAACTCATCTAGATCTCTCATTTGGGCTCCAGGAAACCAAGTACTTGATCCACCACCACTGTTTCCCAGGCTCTGCATTGGTAGAAAGCAAGACTCAAACCCAGGCACTTCAACATGAGATGATGTCTTAATACGCCAGGCCAAAGACCAACCACCGAAGTTTATATTCTAACAATGAAGACAAAAGGACTAACAGAATTTCAAACTGGAATGAATTCCATTAAGGAAATTAATTTCAGATAGAGAAGAGACTATTTGATAGCGCCTGCTCAGAAAGGCCTCTCCTACGCTATTTTCAACTCTGACTTAAGGTAAGTAGGAGGATTCAGCCGTGAAAAGAATCACGTGAAGGTTTACATGGGCAGAAGGAAAAAAATACAAAGGCCTAAAGGTAAAAGAGAGCTTGAGAGAGAAAAAGCAGCGAGCCAGCATGCGTGCAGCAGAGGAGACCAGCCAATCAAGGGGAGATGGAGAGGAAGCCAGAAAGGATCCTGGTAAGGAGCTTAGATGGCAGTGTAAGTGCTTCGGGAAGCCATTAGAGAATTGAAGGAACGAAGTAATAGGATCAGAGGCAAGCTTTTAAAAAATGACTCTGAGGGACTGCAACAGCCTAAGCACATGATCAAAGCCATTACTCTGGGTGCCAATTGGAAAGCGCAAGTGGAGGGTAATGCTGGCTTGGCAAGACCAGGTTTAGAAATACAGACAGACATGAGTGGAGTCCCTTCAACAGGATACCTGGACACAGGAAAGGATGGAAAATGCTGAGGAAGGTACGAGAAGATGTGGTGTTTCTCATTTAAGAGTGGGCTATGTTCCAAAAACTTCTAGTGGATTGTTTCAAACTCAGATTCAACTTTGCCACAGATGTGGTGAGCATCTGCTGGCTATTCATATGAATAATGAAGTGGTCTAATGCTTAAGCTGATGAACAGCAGGAAAGTCCCAGAATTCCACACCTGCCCCGTCCCAGACTTAATCTCAAAGCAAATGGTTCCAAATGGTCACACATTTGCCTTGAGGCTTTTTTGATCTCCCTTTCTCTTTCTTTTACCACATCTAATTTTGAAAATCACTTGTTGATTAAAAAAAATCAATGATCTTCAAGCATCAGAACCATGAAGAAAACTACACCAAGGTATACCTAAATTAAATGTCTTAAAACTAATGATAAAGAGGGCCAGTGATGTGTCATAGCAGGTAAAGCTACCATCTGCTGTGCTGGCATTCCACGTGGGCACCGGTTCAAGATCTGGCTGTTCCTCTTTTTTTTTTTTTTTTTTTTTTTTGACAGGCAGAGTTAGAGAGTGAGAGTGAGAGAGAGAGAGAGAGAGAGAGAGAGAGACAGAGAGAAAGGTCTTCCTTCTGTTGGTTCACCACCCAAATGGCTGCTATGGCCGGTGCTGTGCCGATCTGAAGCTAAGAGCCAGGTGTTTCCTCCTGGTCTCCCATGTGGGTGCAGGGCCCAAGCACTTGATCCATCCTCCACTGCCTTCCTGGGCCACAGCAGAGAGTTGGATTGGAAGAGGAGCAACCGGGACTAGAACCTGGGGTGCCGGTGCTGCAGGCGGAGGATTAGCCTAGTGAGCCGCGTCACCAGCCTGCTGCTCCTCTTCTGATCCAGCTCTATGCTATGGCCTGGGAAAGCAGTACAAGATGCCCAAGTGCTTAGGCCCCTGTACCTACATTGGAGAGGAAGAAGAAGCTCCTGGCTCCTGGCTTCAGATTGGCACAGCTTCAGCCGTTACAGCCATTTGGAGAGTGAACCAGCAGATGGAAGATCTCTCTCTATGCTTCTGCCTCTCTGTAAGTCTTTCAAATAAATAAATAAGTCTTTAAAAAAAACTAATGATAAAGAAAAAAGTAAACAACTATGAAAAAACTTCAGTGTGAGTATGGATTACATTGCTATTCTTTCACAATGCAAATACTGATATAATAGGTCTGGGTAGGACCTCAGATTCTACAGTATTAAAAGATCCCAGGTGACACAAATACCACTAACATGAGGACCAGACCTTCCAGAAGCAAAGTCCTAAATCTCTAATGGACAAACTGTTTTGGTTTTCTAAGTTAACCCAAAATGTAAGAACCTCGCAACCAAAAGAAAAAGAGAGATTCAGGAAATCTCAGAAATATCTGAATTTTGTTGGGTCTTCAACCAGTTCTACAACAAATCTAGCCTTTAAAATTTTACTTTCAATTCCTTTGGAAATAATGGCAAATGCTGTTTTTGGTTTTCGGAACTATTCCATCTCATTGGGTAACTTTATTCTGATTTCTTTTTGAAATATAAGCATCTCATCCATTACCAAGTTATTAACTTTGAGTGGGACTCCCTTTGAAACTGTAAAAGTGGGACCTGGAATCCACCCATTCCCAAGCAACTCACTATATTTCACCAGACATGACAATCGACCATAGTTCTTCAACTAGATACATGTGGGAACATCAAGAAAAAGAATCTCTTCATTTGAGCCTAGAAATTTTCAGGATGCAACTTCTGCCATCAACTTGCCTCCTTTATTGGAAATAATGTAAGAATGCAGTCCAAAGAGAAACAGCAAAGGGAAGACAAGGAGAAATAAAAACTAGGTTCTGGTGTGCCATTTAATCCCTGGATCATACCATTCCTGGTACTTGACCTATGCCTGGACTCTGTGGGGATATTAGCCAATAAAAGATCTTTTTTAAAAATTTCTTCAATTGGGTCCAGCACCATGGCGCAGTATGTTAATTCTACCTGCAGCGCCAGCATCCCATGTGGGCGCTGGTTCTAGTCCTGGCTGCTCCTCTTCCAATCCAGCTCTCTGCTATGGCCAGGGAAGGCAGTAGAAGATGGCCCAAGTCCCTGGGCCCCTGTACCCACGTCAGAGACCGAGAAGTAGCACCTGGCTCCTGGCTTCAGATTGGTGCAGCTATGGCTGTGGTGGTCATTTGGGGAGTGAACCAACGGAAGAAAGACCTTTCTCTCTACTCTCCCTCTCCTGTCTGTAACTCTGCCTCTCAAATAAATAAATAAAATATATTTTAAAAATACATTTCTTCGGGGCCGGCACTGTGGCGCAGTGGGTTAATGCCCTGGCCTGAAGTGCCGGCATCCCATATGGGTGCTGGTTCAAGATCCGGCTGCTCCACTTCCTGTCCAGCTCTCTGCTGTGGCCTGGGAAAGTAGTAGAAGATGGCCCAAGTCCTTGGACCCCTGCACCCGTGTGGGAGACCTGGAGGAAGCTCTTGGCTCCTGGCTTCAGATTGGCACAGCTCTGGCCAATGTGGCCAACTGGGGAGTGAACCAGCGGATGGAAGACCTCTCTCTCTCTCTGTCTCTCTCTCTCTCTCTCTCTCTCTCTTTCTCTCTGCCTCTCTGCCTCTCTGCCTGTCCTCTCTCTGTGTAACTTTGACTTTCAAGTAAAATAAATAAATCTTTAAAAATTATATTTCTTCAATAAATTTTGACTAATGTTTTCCTCTCATTAAACAAGAGAAACATGATCAGAGAAGAATTATAAATGCAATAGTCTGACCTCAAAACTATATAGAGACAGAGATAGATAGATAGATAGATGGAGATAGATTAGAGATAGAGATAGAGAGGTAGAGAGGTAAAGAGGTAGAGTGGTAGAGAGGTAGAGAGGTAGAGAGGTAGAGGTAGAGGTAGAGGTAGAGGTAGAGGTAGAGGTAGAGGTAGAGATAGAGATAGAAGGGCCAGCGCTGTGACGCAGCAGGTTAACACCCTCACCTGAAGCGCCAGCATCCCATATGGGCACCAGTTCAACACCCAGCTGCTCCACTTCCGATCCAGCTCTCTGCTATGGCCTGGGAAAGCAGTAGAAGATGGCCCAAGTCCTTGGGCCCCTGCACCCACATGGGAGATCTGGAAGAAGCTACAGGCTCTTGGCTTTGGATCAGCACAGTTCCGGCTGTTGTGGCCAATTGGGGAATGAAGCAGCAGATGGAAGACCCCTCCGCCCCCCGGTGTAACTCTGACTTTCAAATAAATGAATAAATCTTTTTTTAAAAAAGATAGAGATAGATGGTTTGTTTCCCAAAGATTCATATGCTAAATGCTTGGTCCAAATTTTAAGGATATTGAAGGATGATGGGATCTTTAAGGGGTGAGTCCTAGTGTGAAGTGATTAGGTCATGGGGTCACAGCTCTCAGAATTAATGCTCTCACTTTGGGAGTGGTTTAGGTCTCACAGAATGGGATTTGTTACCATGAGAGTAGGCACTTACAATAAGGTTAGTCTCCTTTCTCTATTCTCTCACACACATGGTCTGTCCCTATGTATGTGCTTCTTCTTGGTGCTTCTCCATCATGATACAACATAGCATGAGACCCTCACCAGAAGCTAAGCAGATGCCAGCACCATGCTCTTGGACCTCCAGAAAGGTGAGCTAAGAGAAACATTTTTCTTCATAAGTTACATAGCCTGTCATTTTATTTTGGCAACCAAAGAACAGGCTAGGACACGTATTGTTTTATGTCCATAAATTTAATCAAAACTGGTAATGCATCATCTTTGAATGATGAGGAGTTGCAAATCAAGTATTAGGATTCTTGGAGACATTTCTTCCCCACTTGCTGATACAGCATTTGTGAATGAAAGGAAACTTCTGCCTGGATGGGAGATAGATGTTTGTCAAGGAGTCCCTAAAATTGTGTCTAGCACAACATTCACTAATTATAGAAATAATCTCAGAATATTTCTAAAAATAGATGTCAAAAGACATCTGATGTGGGGTGGGCATTTGGTCTGGCAGTTAAGATACTAGCTGAGACACCTGCAACCCAAATCTGAGTCCCTGGGTTCAAGTCCCAGTTCCACTCCCACTTCCACCTTCTTACTAATACAGACCCTTGGAAGGAGTGGGTGATGGCTCAAGTACTTGGATCTTTGCCACTCATGAGGGATACCAGTTTGAGTTCCAAGTTCAGAGCTTTGGCCCTGGCCTAGACTCAACTATTGAAGGCATTTGGGCAGTCACAGAGTATGGGAGTTTTCCCTCTCTCTGTCTCTCTCTCTCTCTCTCTGTCGGTCTTTCAAATTAATTAAAAAAGATATGGTGAGTAAAGTGAAAACAGCAGCAGCACCACACTCATACACATCTGGACTGACAAAGAGGGTACACATTACCAAGAAAAACAGCTGATCTGCACATACCTTCTTCATTTTCTTAATTTAAAAAAATTACACTAGATCCCAAGATAACAGAATAAAGAGCAAGCTTACTGCTCTAGTCTAGGGGAAGATAGTTTAAACAAAAGTGGAGAGAGTACCATCTCAGGGAAGAGTTAGGGAGAACATAGCAGAGGAAACTCCTCAAAAGTTAGAGGGACACTGTGGGTCAACATGGGTCTACATGTTGCCAGCACCAACAAGGACACAACACAACACTCTGGCAGCTGAGCGCCTCAACACTACCTTTGGAGAGTGAGGGGAGACCAGGCAGCAGCAGCCCAAGCCACTGGCAATAAAGTTGTGGGAAGAGCCTGGCATGAGTCCAGCTTGGAGTCCTGTGGGTAACAGTATACCTGCCAACCTAGAGGGAAAAAAAAGAAGGCACTTTTCTCTCTCCCTGAACCCCAGCACCAGCATCCTGTAACTAGCAGAGAGAGGGTGGGCACCATTTTGGACATACATAACAGCTGTGCGAGCTTCTGTCCATGCACCAAGCAACCAACCAAGAGGAGACAAATGAGTCTGGCTGGGAGAACTGACAGGGGGCTGGGTGCTCATGTCTGTGGGAACCTTGAGTGCTGGCACTGTGAAAACATCGCAGCTGCATGGGAGAATGCACAGTGTGGCAGGGTCTCGGGGCAATCACTATGGGCAACTCCACAAGCAGGGGCTCCAGTTGCATAGTGAAGGTTATTGCAGTAGGATCCGTGCTGACACTGAGGACTGCATGGATCCTTTGTGTGGTTCTTGTGGCAGTGTGGAAGAATATTGCACCCACTGGGGCTAGCGCCCGGCACTGGTCTCCTTGCAGGAAAGGAGGTAAGCAAGAGACTACGCCAACAGAGCAGATCAAAACTCCCCGATGATTAAAAAAAGAGAGAGAGAGGATTTGCTACACCCAACTTGGGCATTACCTTGGACACTCCCTTCACCCTGGAGCACTAAACAGAGCTCCCTGACCACACCCACCACACACTTCACTGTATTCACTTCACTGTATTCATCAAAACAGCAGGTATGTCACTAAACAACAGAGGCATAGTCCAAAGATAAAAGCATTCATAGGGAAAAAAAAATTTTAAGACCAGTAAGTAATTCCACAAATGCCTAAAAATAAATGCAGGAAACCCAAGAAATAAGAATAAGGAAGACAACATGACCTCTCCAAAGGAACACAACACTTCATACTAGAATATGAAAATGAAGAGATTGAAGAAATGCTGGAAATGGAATTAAAAAATTGATTGTAGGATTAGTTAGAAGTAATCAGAAGCAAATATATGAATTAAAGAAATCCATACATGGCACGAATGAAAAATTTTTCCAGGAAATTGAGATTTTAAAGAAAAATCAAAATGAAATATCAGAAATCAAGAATTCAGCAGTAGAGCAAATAAAAATTGCAGTTGGAACACCTTAATGACAGAATCAGAGGCAGAAGAAATATCCAAGTTAGGAAAGAAATCTCTAGAAATTTTACAGTCAAACCAAAATAAAAAGATGAAATTAGAAAAATTTTAAAAAGTATTGGAGATTTATGGGATACTATCAAACAACCCAACATATGGGTCTTAGGAGTGCAAAGAGAATGCATTAGAAGGCCTATTTAGTGAAAGAATTATAGAAAACATCCCTGGTTTGGAGAAAAAAGGGACGTCCAAGTGCAAGAAGCACATAGAACTCCTGACAGACATGACCAGAAAAAATGTTCACCACAACACACTGTAGTCAAACTCTCCACAGTAAAACATAAAGAAAAGAACCTAAAATCTGTACAAGAGAAACACCAGATTACTTTCAGAGACTCTCCAGTTAAAATTACAGCTGACTTCTCATGAGAAACACTACAGGTAGAAAAGAATGGCAAGATATATTCCAAGTTTTAAGAAGAAAAAACAATCTACCCAGAATACTGTACCCTGCAAAACTCCCATTCATGAATGAAGGTGAAATAAAGACCTTCCATAACAAACAGAAATTAAAATCGTTTATCTCCACTCATCCAGGCCTACAACAGATGCTTAAGAGTGAGCTACAAAAAGAAACACAGAAATCTGGTCATCACTAGGACAGAAGGTGAAGGTAGAAAATCTCCTAGTAAAAGTACAAAGGAAATCCCAAGTAAACAAAAGGAATATTTATGGAAAAATGGCAGGGTCATTCATCATTTATCAGTAGTCACCTTGAATATAAATGCACTCAATTCTCCAGTTAAAATAGACAGGCTGAATAGATTAAAAACAAGACCCATCTATTCACTGCCTACAAGAAACACATCTCACCAACAAAGATCCATGCAGACTGAAAGTGAAAGGATGGAAAATGATATTCCATGCTAACAGAAACCAAAAAAAGAGCTGGTGCAGCCACCCTAATATCAGACAAATTAGACATTAACACAAAAACTGTTAAGAGACAAAGAAGGGCATTATGTAATGATTAAGGGATCAATTCAACAAGATGATGTGACTATAATAAACGCCTATGCACCCAACTAAAGGCATGTGGCTATTTAAAAGAAATGCTAATGGAGCTAAAGGGAGACATAGATTCCAATACAGTAGTAATGGGGGACTTCAACACCCCACTCTCAGCATTGGAAAGATCAACTGGAAAGAAAATCAACAAAGAAATAATAGCGCTAATCAAAACTAAGGACCAGTTGGGCTTGATACATATAGAACATTTCATCCCTCACTTACAGAATATACATTCTTCTCACCAGGGCATAAACTTCCTCTAGGTTAGACCATAGTCTAGGCCATAAAGCAAATCTCAGCACATTCAAAAAATCAAAATCAGGGGCCAGCACTGTGGCGCAGTGGGTTAAATCCCTGGCCTTAAATGCCGGCATCCCATATGGGTGCCCGTTCTGATCCCAGCTGCTCCTCTTCCGATCCAACTCTCTGCTGTGGCCTGGGAGGGCAGTGGAGGATGGCCTAAGTCCTTGCACCCCTGTACCCACGTGGGAGACCCGGAAGAAGCTCCTGGCTCCTGGCTTCAGATAGGTGCGGCTTCAGATCGGCTCATCTCTGGCCATTGCGACCATCTGGGGAATGAACCATCAGATAGAAGACCTCTCTCTCTGTCTCTACCTCTCTCTGTAACTCTTTCAAATAAATAAAATAAATCTTTTAAAAAATCAATATCATACCACGCATCTTCTTCTGACCACAATGGAAGCTGGAAATCTACAACTTAAGAATGTCTAGAACATATGCAAATATATAGAAACTAAAAACCATGATCCTGAATGAACAGTTGCTTATTGAAGAAATCAAAAGAGAAATCAAAAATTTTCTGGAAACGAATGAATATGACAATACAACATATTAAAACTTATGGGATACAGCAAAAGCAGTGTTAAGAGGAAAGCTTATAGTAACTGGTGCCTACATCAAGACACTGAAAAAGAAACCAAATAAATGGGATATCAATGCACCTCAGGATCTAGAAGTAAACAGCAAAGCAATCCCAACATCAGTAAGAGAAAAGAAATAACTAAACTTAGAGAAGTAATACATAAAATGGAAACTAAAAAAAAAAAAAAACAGCAAAACAAAGAACTGTTTTTTTGAAAAAACAAAATTGACACATCACTGGCCCAACCAACCAAAAAAAGGGAGAAGAACCAAAGCAATAAAATTAGGGATGAAAAAGGAACTGTAACAATAGATAACAGAAATATAATGAACCATCAGAAATTACTACAAAGAGCTGTATGCCAACAAATCAGGAAACCTAGAAGAAACGGATACATTACTGGACACATACAACTGACCTAAGTTGAGCCATAAAGACACAGAAAACTTAAACAGGCAATAACTAAGAAAGAGACTGAATCAGTGATAAAGACCCTTGCAACAAAGAAAAGGCCAGTACTGGATGGTTTCACTGTTGAATTCTACCAGATATTTAAAGGAGAACTAACTCCAATTCTGCTTAAGCTATTCAAAACAATTGAAAGGGAGGGAACCCTCCCATATTTTTTTCTATGAAGCAAGAATCACCTTAATTCCTAAACCTGAAAAAGATGCAACAGAAAAGAGCATCACAGACCAATTCAATAACCAGAATATATAAAGTGATCAAGAAACTGTGGGGAGCAAACCGGACTAGACTGTTACTGGAATTAAGACTTATTCTATGCATCTGCTCTCCCACAATATGGCGCTGGGAGAGGAGAAAACAGCTTCCGCACAGCTGCCTCCAGTTCAACCAATTAACTGTAGGACTTGCTCCTGATTGGAGAGCAGCGTACTCAGCCGAGTTGGGATTGGCGGAGGAGGACTATAAAGGAGGAGAGAGACGGCATGCACCAGGAACATCTATGGGGAACATCTAAGGGAACCCGTGCAGCCCCCGAGAGAACCGGCCGGCAGTGTGCCGCTCCCCTGCGGAAGTGGGGAATGCGGCCAGGGGGAACTGCCCTTCCACGGAGGTGGAAGGGATAGTAGCCAACCCGGGAAGAACCAGCAGCCAACCCGGGGAGGGCCGAGCAGACGAAAGAACAGCGCAGGGTCCTGTGTCGTTCCTCCACGAAGAGGGGGAGCGACATAAACTCTACAACAACAAAACAAACAACCCAGTGAAGATATGGGCAAAGGACTTAAACAAACATTTTTCAAATGAGGAAATCCAAATGGCTGACAGACACATGCAAAAATGTTCAGGAACACTAGCTGTCAGAGAAATGCAAATCAAAACGACAATGAAGTTTCATCTCACCCCAGTAAGAATGGCTTTCACACAGAAATTAACAAACAAAAAATGCTGACAAGGATGTGGGGGAAAAGGTACCCTAATCTACTGTTGATGGTAATGTAAACTGGTACAGCCACTGTAGTTGACAGTATGGACATACCTCAGAAATCCGAATATAGACCTACCATATGACCCAGCCATTCCACTCCTGGGAATTTACCCAAGGAAAATGAAATCAGCATATGAAAGAGTTATCTGTTCCACCATATTTATTGCAACACAATTCACAATAGATAAGTATTGGAATCAACCCAAATATCCATCAACTAAAGACTGGATAAATATATTATGGGATGTATACACCATGGAATACTACACAGCGGCTAAAAATGAAATCCTGTCATTTGCAACAAAATGGATGCAACTGGAAAATATCATACTTAGTGAAATAAGCCAATCCCAAAAGGACAAATACCACATTTTCTCCCTGATTTGTGGTAACTGATAGAGTACCTAAAAGGTATTCTATAGAAGTGAAATTGCCACTTTGAGATGTGATGACTTTGAACAGCTCTTATTTCACTGTTGAGGAACGGTTCTTTTTTTCATATTATTTGTTGAACTCTTTACTTAGTACTGAGTTAATCTTCTGTGTATAAATTTAAGTGAAAATTAATCTTAGTAAAAAACAAGAATGGGAATAGGAAAGGGAGGAGGAAGAAGGGTGGGAATACAAATGGCCGATGCAGTAGGAGAATCAGTATGTAACAAAATTTGTAATATATGAAATGCATTAAGTTTGTATACCTTAACTAAAAGGTTTCTGGGTAAAAAAATATTACACTGATATGAGATTGAAGTCTTAAAAAAACTACAAGGCAGAAACCTTAAACATACATTTCTATTAACAAAACCACAGGGTCCCAGATCCCTGTTAATACACCTGGGAAAGCAACAGAAGATGGTCCAAGTGCTTGGGTCCCTGCCACCCATGTGTGGAGATCCAGATGAAGCTGTTGGCTCAGGACTTCTGCCATGTTCAGCCCAGGCATTGCAGCCATTCAGGAGTGAACCAGCTCTTGGAAGATCGATCTCTCTCTCTCTCCTTCCCTCCCTCTCTCTCTCTCTGTCTCTGTGTGTGTGTGTGTGTGTGTGTGTATGTCTGTAACTTTCTCTGTAACTCTGACTTTCAAGTAAATAAATCTTAAAAAAAAAAATAAAACCTGGGGCCGGTGCTTGGCGCAGCAGATTAAAGCCCTGGCCTGAAGCGCCAGTATCCCATATGGGTGCCAGTTCTATTCCCGGATGCTACTCCTCCAATCCAGCTCTCTGCTATAGCCTGGAAAAGCAGTAACTATGGGCCCTTGCACCCACGTGGGAGACCCGGAAGAAGCTCCTGGCTCTTGGCTTCAGATCGGCACAGCTCCAGCCGTTGCGGTCATCTGGGGAGTGAACCAGCGGACGGAAGACCTCTCTCTGTCTCTACCTCTCTGTAACTCTTTCAAATAAATAACATTAATCTTTAAAAAAAATATAATCTTACAAGGTATGAATCCTATATCATATAACTATGCAAGTATTTCAAATTTGTGTAGCAAAACACACCTCTTTAAAAAAAAGATTTTATCTATTTATTTGAGAGATAGTTACAGATATAGAGGAAGAGACAGAAAGAAAGGTCTTCCATCCACTGGTTCACTCCCCAAATGGCTGCACTGGCACTGGTTGGAAGCCATGGCCACAATGGTCTGAAGCCAGGAGCCAGGAGCCAGGAGCTTCCTCCATGTCCCCCACCTGAGTCCAGGGGTCAAAGTACCTGGGCCACCTTCAACTGCTCTTCTAGGAAATAACAGAGAAAAAGAGGAGTAGCCAGGACATGAACCAGCACCTATATGGGATGTCAGTGCAACAGGTGGAGCCATAGCCTACTGTGCCACAGTTAGCCCCCAGATCACATCTATCTTTTAATTCCTTTTTTACGTGAACTTTCTGAAGCACCATTGTATAATTCTGTCAAGAGACAGAGCTAATTAAGGTTTCAAAAGCTTTCAATAATGAGACCTGATATTAATCCTAAGTCATCAGAATAGTGTGGGCATAGTGTAGAGCAAAGTCTGTTGAGCAGAAAATATTTGAATCCTCCACAGTCCATTTTGTACCAGGTTGCTGTCCATCTCTCTCCAAAGCCACACAGCATTGGGTTTACATGCGCCTTTCCTCATGTTCTAAACCAAACATGGGGCTGGTGCTGTGCCATAGTGGAGAAAGCCATCACCTGCAGTGCTGGCATCCCATATGGGCGCTGGTGCCAGTCCCGGATGCTCCACTTCTGATCCAGCTCTCTGCTATGGCCTGGGAAGGCAGTAGAAGATGGCCCAAGTCCTTGGGCCCCTGCACCCACATGGGAGATCTGGAAGAAGCTCCTGGCTCCTGGCTTCGGGTCAGCGCAGCTTTGGCCATTGTGGCCACCTGCAGAGTGAACCAAAGGATGGAAGACCTCTCTTTCTATCTCTCCTTCTCACTCTGTGTAACTCTGTCAAATAAATAAATAAATCTTTAAAATAAATAAATACATAAACCAAGCATATGAGGGGGCTTCTGCTAACATCTGGCTAACTCTCGAGTTCTCTTATCATAGAGACACATGCAGGTTTGCCTGAGAAAGAGCTTCAAGGGGAGCAAAGGAACAATGGCGATCCAAGGACTCTGGCCCATTAGTAACATCCACAAAATAGGAAGATACTACTTCTTGTAAACACAGCATCAGAAACCTCTCCACCTGTTTTGTTTATGAGTTACCATGGAAACAGGAGGAGGTGCTTCTCAAGGAGACTACAGAAAACAACAGATACTGTGACTGAAAAATGTCTATGAATGTATCTTTTTGTAGGTAGGCATTTGGTTCAGTGCTTGTCACTTGGACTCTGTCACACCCCATATCAAGGTGGCTGGTTTTGAGCTCCAGCTCTGCTTCTGATTCCAGCTTACAGCTTCCTGCTCATGCACACAATAGGAGGTAGCAAATAATGGCTCAAGTTCTAGGGTTCCTGCCACTCACATGGGAGACTCAGACTGAGTTCCAGTCAGCCAGCTTTAGTCTGGCCAGCTCCAGCTGCTGCAAGCATTCATGGAGTGAACCCGTAGATGAAACATCTCTCTCTCTCTCTCTCTATCTCTCTCTCTTTCTCTCTCTCTCTCTTTCTCTCTTTCTTTCTCTCTCTCTGCCTTTCAAATAATTACAAGTAAATCATTAATTTTTAAAATAAATTACCTCGTTCTGAGTCAGGCTTGTAACTGAATATTTCCCATTTCAGTGAGTGATAAAGTAGTTTAAGTCTTTGTTGGTGTCTACCTCCATTTGAGTTCACCTGGAACATGGAACATCCCAACTACCTTAGGTCTTCATCATTCTAACAGTAAAGCTGTTTTCATATACAATCACGTCAGTGCCTTCCTATGCTATTAGTTCAGATTCTCATACATCAATCCTGAAACCCAGTAGCATTCTACAGAACTCACAAGTTAAATGAATTTATTTCATTCTATTATTCCAACAGTAAATAAGCCTTCTCCCTGAGAAACAAAATCCATTGTGAAGGTGACAAAAAGTCTTTGTGGTCTGTAATGATCCCTTATCCATCTTATACCCTTTTCCTCTGGGTTTTTGGAGTTGGCACTTGGCTTCTCTCCCTCTTTTCATTCAGACACAGGACAGGAAGAAGCACTGAGCCCAGTGCAACCCTGTGCAGACTATCTCATGGAGGGAGAAGCAGTGATGCTTCCAGGGCACAAAAATACTTCCTGCAGAAGTACAGTGAAGTCTTCACTGTTACCCAAACTCAATCAATGGTAAGCCATGGGAGCTGGATTAGTGGATCAAACACCTGTCTGTAGCTTGCAGCTTTTCCAAAACCATGGGAGATTATCACAGCATTACATGTTCCCGGTGCAAAAAAAAAAATTTCCAGAGGAGACCACAAATATCCAATCTTGCCTCATCTAGCAGCAAGTAGCCTAAGAAACATCCTACCACAAGCCTCAAAGAATATAGATTTGTTCCTGCTTGAGTCCTGTGGACCAAATCTTTAATCCCCTATCAGGAAATTCCAGTTTCACAAAAGACGTGGATGCACATCTTCTAAGCTCAGAGATTCCTTGGAAATGGCTCCAAGATTGTTCCCACTAAGGAGAACAGGGTGCCGTCCTGTTCAGCTGCATGTAAACATTCTACTTTTCCTCTCTCACAACGGGTCACAACGTGCATCTGTGTTGTCGCTCCCCCTCTTCGTGGAGGAATGACACAGGACCCTGCGCTGTTCTTCTGTCTGCTCGGCCCTCCCCGGGTTTGCTGCTGGTTCTTCCCGGGTTGGCTACTGTCCCTTCCACCTCCGTGGAAGGGCGGTTCCCCCTGGCCACTTTCCCCACTTCCACAGGGGAGTGGCACACCGCCGGCCGGCTCTCTCGGGGGCTGCACAGGCGTTCCCCTTAGATGTTCCCCTTAGATGTTCCTGGTGCATGCCGTCTCTCTCCTCCTTTATAGTCCTCCTCCGCCAATCCTAACTCGGCTGCCCACACGCCGAGTACGCTGCTCTCCTCCAATCAGGAGCAAGTCCTACAGTTTATTGGCTGAACTGGAGGCAGCTGTGTAGAAGCTGTTTCCTCCTCTCCCAGCGCCATATTGTGGGAGAGCAGATGCATAGAATAAGTCTTAATTCCAGTAACTTAGTCTAGTCCGAGTTGCTCCCCACACTGTGTGTGTGTGTGTGTGTGCGCGTGCATGCATGCGTGCGCACATCCATGTGTAGTTGGGATGTGATGATGTTTGATTCATTTATGTATTTATGCCATAAATATTTAAAGACACTGCGTGCCAGGAATATGTGATACATGGAAATTTGCCTCTGATGTCAACAGTCACCTGCTAAAGTCCCTGTATGCTCAGAATTCACAGAATGGAAGGAAACAGTGAGCATGTGAACAGGTCACATAATAAATAGAGATGCAGGAAACGGAGGAAGTGCTGAGAGCAGAGAGAGGCACACCCACCTCAGGTTTGGGAAGAGAGGAAATGTTTTCCAAGGAAGGTGGCTTCCGAGGCGAAATTCGGAGGATGAGAAGAAGCTGATGATGGCAGAGAAAAGTTTACAGGCACCGGGAATGGCATGTGCAAAGGCCCAGGAGAAGGGATAACAGGAATAACTTGGAGAAACTGCAATTATTTCAGTCGGCATGGGAAAATGATTATGCAGCTGGGGCGTACAGAGGAATGTGGCTTGGAGAACAACAGGACTCAAATCATCAGGAGACTTCTGGTATCCATTAAGGAGGCAACCTTCTTCCTTAAGAAAACCCTGCCACGGTCCCCCATAGACAAACAGCAAACCCATCTGGCTAAGTTTAATACAAATTTAATGCAGTCAGTGAGTGAACTGAGAGGACTGGATCTCATACTGGATCCTGACGCTTTGTAGAAACAGAAGTTACAAGTGGACAAACACAAAGTGGGTAAGTACTTTTGTCCAAGGATAAGATAAGATGAGAAAAAAGCTGGACCCTCATGTCTCCACACTGTGATCTTAGCAAGGAAGACACTGTACAAGTCCCACCCCTGGTTTCTCAGTCATGAGCCCCACTCACCCCATCCTTGCCTCATCGCAATGAGAACAGCCACCTGCAAAAGAGGTTCAGCAGTACACGGAGCAAGGCTCGCTCTAAGAGCTGGGAGTGGGACCAGGGATGCAGCAGGAGAATGCAGTAGAAAGTGGAATGGGTCAGAGGATGAACTCAGTTCCACAGGCCTGTGGTCTTTCCTAACGACTTTGGTCACTATAGTTCATACACCAATGTTCAGCCTTCACATCGTCCCATTCGTCCTGATGTTTGCAGGAAAAAAAAAAAAAAAAAAACCAGAGGAATCAGGTGAGTAAGCTTCCCCAGATAATCTTCTTTTCTCAGTTTTACAGATCAGGGAACCTGGATTCAGAGAGGTAAATTAACTTGTCCAAGTTGCACAGTCAAATAAACAGCAGAGTCAGAATACCAACCCTGAGAAGTTAGACTGCCAAGTACATGCTGTCAAGTCTTCTGGATCACCACAGAGGATTTCTTCCCAGAAGCTTGAAATACTACACAGGTGATTTGTATGGCCTTACCCCCTTGGGATTGTGTGCATGTCTGCGGCCTTTGGAACACTGGCATAGGCCACATCAGATAATGCCACTTCTATCTTCTACCAAGGACAGACTTAAAATCCCAAGCATGGCCTTGTGTAAACTCTATGCCGTCTGTCCTGACCCACTGCTCCAACCTCTCACGCCCTCTTCCCAGCTCAGGCATGCCACCTCCTCTGGTGCTCTCCCAGTCCTGGTTGCCAACATGCAGGCCACTCTACCTGCGGGCTCCTCCTGCTCTTCACACTGCTCACTCCTCCCCTTCCAGGCCACAGAGGCCACCACCCCAGAACCTTGGGAACAACCCAGTATAAATGGTTCCTGATGCACAGCAACTGCATGTTGCTTTATTTGGATATCGTTTTCTGATTCCCACCCTGTTTCCAAAAGGCAGCCTCCATGAGTTCCTAGCCACACTCGGACCACCATTTGGTACCTTGCAGAGGATAAATAACCATGTTGAATGAACAAATAAATGTTGAAGTGAAAGGGATTAATTTCATATGGTGATCATGTTTTAAGTCCTCACAGCATTTCAATTTTTTTACACAATTGCAAACTCCAGTACCCAACCTTTCCCAGGATTCCTTTGTCCCAAAAATAATAACCTCTCTACACATTCTGCAGACCACTCCCTGCTGGAATCCCTGGACAGCATTGATGGCGAGCTCAGGGCTGAGTCAGCAAATCCTTCCCTTGGTCCCCACCTTTATCTCGGAGCTGCAGAAAAGCAGAGACTCCCAGGCCTTCCCACTCATCCATGTGCCAATAAACATGATAAAGATGAAATCTCTTTGTGCCTAGGGATGTGATGTTAAACAATGCCATTTGCATTGCTACAAGTATCCCTATGAGAGAACCTACTCCAGTCCCTGAAGTCACTACAGTAAGTACTATCTGTATGCACTAACAGCACTATTGACTACAAGGGATGAGTCCTTTCTTAAGAGTGAAAGGATTCTCTAAAAGATAAACAGTTATTGGCAAGGAGCCTGCTGCTGGTTGATTTGAAAGGGAATGTTTTACAAATTATTTTCAAACTAGAGTTGTAATTCCTTAGGGTACATGAGACCAAATTTGGTGAAGAAATAGCAGAAAACCTTAATGTCTGATTAAAACAAAAACCAAAGTGGGCATTCTCAGTCAAAAGGATGTTAACTTATTTTGGAGGATTCCTTGACTCACTAGAGTAAGTTTAGTGCTTCAGAATTTGAAAAACTTCTGGCTAGAGGCCACAGAAAAGGGAAAATGTGTTGCTGCCCTGGATGCGTTGATGGAACTGGGGTCTGGAAACTGAACTAGCACCAACTCAGGATCTAGAAATCGTGCGATCAAGGCCTGGGACAAAGGGCCCCAGAGAAACCTTCTTAGCAGCAGAGGCTCTTGCCTGGGAGTCACCCAAAAACTGTGCAGTGTGAGTGAAGCAATGAGATGTGATAGGAACGTTAAAGGCCAAGGGTACAGAGACACAAAGAGTTAGTGCTGTTTTTCCTCTGATGCAAAGACGCTTTCTGGATTTTGAAAAAGCATCACCAGAACTCCACGCAAAGCATAATTGTAAAAGAACAGTTGTGTAATCCACAGAACATTTGTAGAGAGCCATAGGTTAGGGCCAAGAAGGCCTCTTGGGTTCCCCTTGAGTTCGTTGAATAGAGCAGGTGGCAGAGGATGAGAGAGGAGAGCTGTCTTCCTCTCTCTGTGAGAACCAGTAAGAAGCTTTTAACTGGAGAGGGGTGCTGGAGAGCTTCGCGAAAGTCCTTCCGGTTAACACGACAAGTAGAAGCAGTGGTCATTTGTAACAGTCGAAGCATGATCATGTATGTTTTTTCTAACTGCACCCAACTAGTCCTTGCCAGTAAGATGAGAATTCCACTTGACAGGCTAGTTTGGCAGACAAAACAGGATGATGTTTATATGAGACCTGAAATTTTGCCCAAATTTAAGAATGCAGTGCGTGGCAGCTGCTATTATCAGAACTAGGATTACTGCAGAGGTTGGTTATCCCTAATCCAAACATCCAAAAAGTTCTAAAATCCAAAACATTTTAAGTGTCAACATAACATCATAAGCAGAAAAGCCCACACTTGACCTCCCATAAGAAGGCATGGTCAAAATGCAGGCACACTAAAATTATTGTATACAATTATCTTCAGGTTGTGTGTACATACAACATAAAAAATTTCACATTTAAACTTGGGTTCCATCCCCAAGATATATCATTATGCATATGTAAATATTCCACAATCCAAAACACTTTTGAGCTTAAGCACTTTGGATAAGGGATATTCAACCCTATAAGCTGTCCCAGATGGGGTTTCTGGGGCCAGAGATTGGCAAATCCATTATCAGAGTGTGCTTTAAAAGCCAGTACCTGTGGAGGGAGGAGAAGAAACATCATGGGACAGAGGGAAGTCGAGCTGTCACCATTCCCAACAAAGGTCTCAATCCAGCTGGCGCCACGGCTCACTCGGCTAATCCTCCACTTGCGGCGCTGGTTTTAGTCTCACTTGGGGCTCCGGATTCTGTCTTGGTTGCTCCTCTTCCAGTCCAGTTCTCTGCTGAGGCCCGGGAAGGCAGTGGAGGATGTTCCAAGTGCTTGGGCCCTGCACCTGCATGGGAGACCAGGGGAAGCACCTGGCTCCTGGCTTCGGATCGGCGCAGCGCGCGGGCAGTAGCAGCCATCATTGGGTGAACCAATGGAAGGAAGAGCTTTCTCTCTCTCTCTCTCTCTCTCTCTCTCTCTGTCTAACTCTGCCTGTCAAAAAAAAAAAAAAAAAGTCTCTGTCAATCCTATGGTCTCTGTCAATCCTATGGAGAGCTCCAGACGAGGTTGGCTCCACGACCTTATCACTGACTGGCTCTTTCTACCCTCACACTGATGAGTAGCTATTTTTTAAAAGTTTATTTTATTTTCATCCACTTGAAAGAAGGAGACAGAGACAGAGACAGATAGAGAATATCCCATGTGCTGGTTCACTCCCCAAATGCCCACAGCATCCAAGACTGGGCCGTGCTAAAGGCAGGAATTCAGAACCCCACCAGGTCTCAAGCACTGGAGTCATCATCTACTGCCTCCCGGATGCACTGGCAGGAAGCTGAACTGGAGTCAGAGGAGCCATGACTTGAACAAAGCACTCCAAAATGAGACGCACACATCACAAGCAGCAGCTTCCCCACCCCCCACCACAATGCCAGCCCCTGTGAGTCATTATTTTGGATTGTCCTTGAAGGAAGCAGACCCTGTGTAAGGCAGTTTTCTCCAGCTGAGGCCACCCCCAAACAGAGGTTCATTTTTTGGAGCACATCCAGAAGCTGGGGAGTACATCATTCATTGCAAGAGGGACAGCTGGTTGCACTGTAGACCCTCCTACAGTTAGTCGATAAGAGGGCTCAAGTGACTGGCCCAAGGCATTAGTGGGTAAACAACAGTGCCGGAACCAGAAGTCATGACTCCTTCTGACCTAAGGCAGTGCTCTTCAAATCCCAAATCAGGTGGTATTTCCATTACTTATCATGCCACCAAGTCCTTTACCTCCTCTGGTGCCCTACAAATCAAGGAACATCTGCTTAAAGCACTTGCCATGTCTTTTCCTGACAATCAGGTTGCTACACTTATTCAATAAGGAGAAGAAATAGGGAAAGGGTTTTTCTTTTCAAATTTTGCTTACTCTTATGATGGTGTTCAAATTTTTACCTTGCTACTCCCATTTGCAACACATACACACCCTGTAGACCTCAAAAGTATCTGTTTAAATGAAGACTTCAACCACAGACCCACCAAATCTCTACAGATGAGACACAGACTGGCATCTGCCTTTCTCAGAAGCACTTCAACTGAGCTCAAGCATAATAAATGCTACAAACCTCCTCTGTAAATTCAGCACACACTGGCCTGAAGTTATGATTGGGGAATGTATTTAGTAGGGTGGCTAAGTCGAGTGCTTAAGGTCAATGGCAGGCTTTTGCACTTGCTCCAGTTCCGGCTCCTGACTCCAGTTTCCTTCTAAAGCAGTCCCAGTGAGGCACGACTGATGGTTCAAATAACTGAGCTGCTGCTTCCCAGAGGCCTGGGTTGTGTTCTCAACTCCCTGTTTCTTTCTGGGCCCAGTCCTGGAGATTATGGGCATTAAAGAGTAAACGAACAAATAGGAGGTCTGTCTATGTACCTACCCACCTATATACCTATCTGTATCTCTATGTCTGTGACCATCTGCCTCTCTCTAAAATAAATAAATTTTAAAGTTGTGATTACATTTTATTTGTTTCTGTAAACAAAATTATTCCCCCAAAAAATTTATTGAACAAAAAAGTTCTCAATTTAAAAGACATCCTGAAGGGGCCAGTGTTGTAGCACAGTAGACAAAGCCACCACCTGTGATGCCATCATCCAATATAAGCGCTGGTTCATGTCCAGGGTGCTCCACTTCTGATCCTGCTACCTGATAATGGCCTGGGAAAAACAGCAGAAGATTGCTCAAGTTCTTTGGCCCCTGTACCCAGTTGGAAGACGCAGATGAAGCTCCTGGCTTCTGGCTTCTGGCTTGGGCCTGCTTCAGCCCTGGCCATTGTGGCCGTTTAGGGGCTGAACCAGCAGATGGAAGATTTCTTTTTCTTTCTCTCTCTCTCTCTCTCCTTCTCTTTCTGTAGCTCTTACTTCCAAATAAATAAATTAATCTTATAAAAAAGAAGTAAAAAAGACATATTAGAGATTATTTAACCTTTATTTTTAAGAAGAAAAAAAATCGAGACCAGAGAAGATGAGTAAGCATGTGGTCATAAAAAGGTTAAGGACCAGACCCAAGCTCCCATTCAAGACTTTTTATTGCTATAACAAGCTTTCCCTTTAAAGAGGATTCAAATAACCTGGTATTAATGAAAAGAACAATTTAACAAAATGGTTAGGGTGAGCACTTGGTCTAGTGGTTATGACGCTGATTGGGAAACCCACATTCGTATGAGAGTGCCAAGATCTGAGTCCTCGGTGTGCTCCCAATCCTAGCTTCCATCTAATGTGCACTCTGGGATGCGACAGGTGATGCCTCACGTGCTAGAGACCCTGCTGCCCACCTGGGAGACCCACACTGGGTTCCCGGCTCCCGGCCTTGTCCTGGCCCAGCGCTGGATGCTTTAAGCACTTGGGGAATGAGCAAGCATGTAAGATTCTCTCTCTCTCTCTCTCTCTCCCCCCCCTCTCTCCCTCTCTCCCTCTCTCCCTCTCTCTTTCTCCCCCTCTCAAATAAATTAAATAAATAATTTTTTTAGGTTCCAGGACCATTTTTAAAGTCACAAAATGTCAGAATGCAAAAGACATCATTTACTTTGTCATAAATACCTCAGCATATCACCTACAACCCTCCCCAGCTCGTGTATCTTGCAATATTCAAGATGCTGGAAGCCTGCTTATCTGAACTTGGTTTACCCTATGGAAAGAGAAATTCTGAAAGCCATCCCAGCCAAAAGAAATAGCATTACCCTTCTACAGTTGAAAACAGACTTAAAAAACCTACTTTATTTGTACTCAGAAGTAGACTCGGCCTTTGATTTTGTTCCTTAAAGAAAAAGAGGAGAGACACTTCAGGGCATGACATTTCAGATAATTTTTTTTCATTTGAAACCTCTCGGGCTTTGATTAATGACAACAATAATGATGATTATAATGATGATCAAAAATCAACTTACACTTTTCTCTTTAATATTCCCCACATGCTGTGACTCAAATAAACATGAAATATGAAAGATGTGGCTGCTTCTATTGGCATCTGTGGTCTCCAAGTCCCCAAGTGGCCTGTGGTTAATTTCATTTATAGTAAATTCAGGAAGTAAATAAACTCTTAATTTGGGTGCCTATGAAAATATGGCAGGCTGACATGCCGTCACAGCCAAAAATCTGCCTCAGCTGGTATTCTTGCCCATTAATTCCATTAAAACTTGCTAAACCAGGAGCCCTGCTTAGAGTGAGATGCAGAGAGCTTCTGGTTCTGTCCAGGGAGACGATCTGGGTTGGTGGGGAGAGGACTGGGAACTCAGCCAAGAAGTCAGGATGCTCTCAAGGCTGTGTTTCTGGTCTCTGCCAACACATGGCGTACATTTCAAAAACACTTTTTCTCTCCTGATGCCTCAAGTACTTTGCCCACTGCTGGATGATTTTCATACCTGAGACTTGTTACCTGAAAATAGAGGTGCTATCAAGACACACAGCCGTGTAACAATCGAGGGGTGTGTCACAAGTACACTCTAACAAATATAAGGAGACAAACATTTGTTAAAGAGAGTTCATTCCACATTGTCCCCATAACCTGGCATTCCTGACGATTTCTCAGAAGAGCAAGGCATGGGCTTATTTATAGATACAAAAGAATAAATAAGTAACACTTAACATACATGTTAGCTATGTAAGTATTTTTCCAAACAATGTTGCTCACTTATAATATATTTTAATAGAGAAGTACAGCTGAGAGAGGTAACTAATTTGTCTGGGATTCAAAAGCTACATAATTTGAACCTGGGCCTGCCTAACTTCAGAGCCCAACCCTCTGAATCATTCTAGGCACACAGCCACTTGAATTTCATCTATCATGTGTGACACAGCAGAAAGTCAGTCAGAACACCTGCCGCTGGAACTGCGAATCTGGAGAATAAAGAAATGCAGTAAGCCCCACCTGCATCCATCCTGTTCAACTGCTAGTTCCTATCCCACTGGACCTTGGCTAGGGAGTTTCAAGTCTGCCAAGAAAAGCAGCAGACCTCCTGGGGTATGTTGGCAGGGCTATGAAAAAAAAAAGTTGCCCAAAACAAGTGAATTCAGCCCTCCTTGGCAGAGGTAAAAGACTTTCCTTCTGCCATTAATGGGGCCCCAGTGACCAGTGGGTCCTCCGTAAGAGTGAATTTCATGATACATCTGGACTTGTGGGACAAACACTTGCTGAAAAGACCTGGGTCAGGGATGCTGCAGTCATCCTGTAACCACAGAAAACAGGCATAAGAGAAGAGCCAAGAGAAAAATGGGCCAGAAAGACAAATTGAGGCCAGATGAATGTGCTGTTTTACTCCTGTATCCCGTGTGGCAAGAAACACCTTCTCCCATCAGTACTGCTCAATTATATAGCCCCATTAAGACTTTTTCTGCCAAAGGAAGGAAGGAAGGAAGGAAGGAAAGAAGGAAAGAAGGAAAGAAGGAAAGAAGGAAAGAAGGAAAGAAGGAAAGAAGGAAAGAAGGAAAGAAGGAAAGAAGGAAAGAAGGAAAGAAGGAAAGAAGGAAAGAAGGAAAGAAGAGAAAGAAAGAAAGAAAGAAAGAAAGAAAGAAAGAAAGAAAGAAAGAAAGAAAGAGAAAACAGACAAACCCTCAAGTCAAACCACTGGTCATTTCTAACCAAAAGAGACCTAACTTCTTCAATGTAAAAGTGACTCACAAAAATTCTGAGTGTCCTTCCCAAGGACATGAATCTTTTAAGGGATGAGTAAGTCCATGAACAGATTCCTAATACCCAGCTCACAGCATATTCTACTACACCCCATGCCTTTGACCGGCTGGCATCAATAAAAATGCCTTCCTCCTTTTCAAACAGGAGGGGTTTAAATGCTTTCTGACCTGGCATCACATATGCAGTGGCCCAGACCTTAACCCATTGTGTTTTTGTCTGTTTCAGACAAGAGGGCCACTGGACATGATTTCCAAGTGTGAAGTGTCAGAGTATCTTTAATTATCTCACTGACATGGAGGAATGACCCTCAGCACCAGAGCCATGCAGCCAACTGTCCCCGCAGTGTGGTTTCTCCAGCATAGCCACAGACAGCTTCTAAATTTAAGCTCCAACTGCCTTCTAATTGGGTGGTTAAGTATTGTTTCCCGCCCACTCTTGCTACTAGCTTAGCCTCAGGCTACTAATTACCAGCAAGACAGGTCAGTTGTGAGGCTGCAGCAACTCCATCATTTCTGACATTCTCACACAATGACAACCTTGCCCTTTTCCTTTGAGTGAATCTGGGTTAGCCAGGGTTTGGCTTCATTTTCATGAATTCAGGATACCCAGTAGTCCTATCCGTGACTTAAATTATTTAGCTGGAATGTTCTGCAGCTCAAATGTGGCTGTCTGCTCAACAAGTAATTATTTATTCAATGCCTGTTCCATGTCTAGCCTTCTGCTAGGCCCTGAGTAGAAAAATAGGGTTAAACAGACCAAGGTCTTGCCTTCATGGACTCTGTCATCCAATAAAAGAGATAGATAATGACCTAATGAAGAATCACAAAAACATAGAAGTAAATACAAATTGTGTTCAAGGCCAAAAAGGGAAAAGAAAAGAATGCTATTAGAAGCAAATTTAATTCAGCTGGGGGAGACAGGTCAGAATGGCCACTCTGAAGAAGTGACACTCACACTGAGACCTGACTAATGAGAAGGTGCTTCATATTAGTAGGAGTGAGGAGCCCGGGAGTCCAGAAATCGAACAGCTGTGGAGAAGGCACAGAGGCACCAAATGCTACTGATGCATCTGGATGACTGAAAGAAGCTGGACTTTAATGAGGACTGAAGGTGAAGCTGATGGGAGAAAGGGCCTTGTAGGCCATATTCAGGAACTGTGATTTTATTCTGCTGTCGTCAAAGGTTGAGACAGTTTATTCACACGTTCTCCCTATCACTCAGACAACAGTTTACCAAGCATCTGCCATGGCTGGGCACTATCCTAGGCATCAAGAATACATCCTCTCTCTCTCTCTCTCTTACACACACACACACGCACACACACACACTAAATCCTTGACTTCTTGAAGCTTATTTTCTGCAATAATGACTAATAAACATTTTCTTATGTCTCCCACAATTTTTAAATGATCTCTTTGATTTTTCTAGGCAGTTCTTGCATGGATCTACAGGGGACATAGAGAAACATGGATGCTTTCCATGCTTCAGAAAGAAGCCATTCTTCTTGATGTCCTTTTCAGAAGGTTTTTCTCCTGGGTTTTGGGTAGTTTCACCTTGTTTTTGTTATTGGCCAGAGCAGTAATGACTTTGCATGTCACCATTATTTCATCTCCCCTCCCACATTGTGAGAGACTGGCTAAAGCTGAACTACAGGCTATTGCCCAGAAATGACCAGAGCTGAGCAGTACTTCTGAGACTCTTTGAAGCAGGAAGCTATGACCAAGGATGCATGCTGGATACAGCCCTGAGTGGAAGAATACATACAGAGATGTATTTGTGTTTAGCTGATTCCTCAATCCTCCTTACTAACACATTCTTTTCCCCTAACTAACTAACTCCATTTCCAACATTTTCCTTCTCTCTCACCACTTAACATTGCAGGTGTGCCTGTACACACACACACACACACAGAGAGAGAGAGAGAGAGACCTTTAAACAAGTTAATCCAGGAAACCTGGGCTCCATAGAGCCTGGAATGCACAGCCGTAACAATCCATCTTTTCTCAAGCTGTGACCGAAAGATCAGGTTAGCAAAAGCAGCAGGGAGTGAAGAAACATCCTATTCCTGTGCAAATTCTTACCCAGACAGACAGGGGGAAGCCCAGGAGTTCTCATCATTCACAGATGACTCCAAGTTTTGCTTCACTTCTCTCACCATAAGAATTCACTTATTCAACCCAAGGAAAACCACACAACCTGTCTGCTCTTTTTTCCATAATTAGGGGTTGATGGGAACCAGGGAACCAGAGACCAGTCCGTGATCTCTAAAAGCCCTGCTCACACTGAGAGTCCAAGAGAGGAAGGATGTATGGTGACAAGAGATGGTAACAGGCCATATCTAGGTTCAAATACTAGCACTAGCAAATAATTATATGTTCATAACAGGTGGCTTAGTCTCTTCATCTTAGTTTTCATCATGTAGAAAATGGAGACAATGACACTTCATCTATTTCTGTGAGCATTCAACGGAGCAACAAAGTCAAGTCGCTGGCACAGACCTGGTACATGCTAGTGTACAACCTAGTGTTATGGCAATGGTAATGATGATTGTGATTTTTTTTCTTTTTCACCTTTGCTATTAGAACCTGCAGGGCATATTGTAAACATAAAAGATAAAGATTACAGACTAACAAGTCCATCCTCTCTAAAAGTGAATTTTAATTCACCTTAATCACTATTCAAGACATGTTTCCTTAGCTGAGGACACACAGAATGCCAGCCTGGATCCCTTATGTAAGTGTAGAAATCGCTATTCCCACAAGGAGCAGAAGCAGAACACCCACACTCTAGTTCTCCCAAGCTTAGTCAACACGCAAAAGCTGGGCTTGTCAGAAACACCTCTTGATCTGTCCCTGGAGATCATTCTAACCTAAAGTTAATTTGATGCCTCTGGGGGAGAGGACAGGGAGGGAAGAGGTGGAGAAACTGGCATCCAATACCATCTCAGAATTTCATCCTGTTTTAAACTTGCAACCTAATAAAAGCAGTAACCTCTTGAGAAGTAACTTGCAGAACTACATTATTCCCAAATGGCAGAAAGGACACTGAAGACTTAGTGAAGCAAAATGTACTCTTCAGGATTGGTGATTATGATAGACAAAAGACAACTCCCTTGCCACTCTCCCTATTCTAGTTACTGTTTCCTTGCTAACACTCATCTTTGCCCTTTTTGGATGTGGCCCTCCTAACCTCATTTTTAAGTATTCTATTTGGAACACAAATCAGTAAAACAAAATATGCATTCTTTGGATGAGGGAAGGGGAAGAGACTGAATTCAAGTTTTTTCTCAATCAGCCATCAGCTCACAAAAGCAGAGATGATACAAGCAGAAGCACTGAGAATGTCAAGGTATATGTCTGTTACTGAATGAGAATGGCACCGCTTTGAAGGGAGGCATGACACATGAGAGGGCTTCTCTTCTGAGTTCTGGAGCATACTCAGATCTGGGGAGTTTGTCTTGCTGGTTGTGATGGCTGCTGTCTTCCTAGAACAATTCCTCTCCTCACTTTGTTCTAGCAAGAAGCCCTACGACTCTGATTACAGGGAAGGAATTTAATCTTCATCAAGCCAGGACTGGCCACATATAGTTGGCCCATGGTTAGATTTGTGACCCTCGTAGGGCAGAGTCTTTCCCAGGGATCTTTTAAAGGGGCTCATGGAAAAAACCTTTTTTTCACTATCCACAAAGCCTGAGTACGTCCCTGCAAAGGCACAGGACAATATCCTTCAGCAGGGGATCATGGGTAAATGAAGCTGATCCCTGGGAGAACATTCTGAATCTTATGTGAGAGTGGATTTGAATGCCAGCAGGCCCTGATCTGGAGGCCCTGACCTACAGCTCCTTAATTCATTAAGGGACCAGCTCTTCCCTAATCTAAAGAACCTGAGTACTTAACACTTGGAATTCCACAAATCCCAATATAGTTCCATCACAAAATAGACCAAGCTGTAGCCTGACTAATCCTGTAAGCTCATAGGAAATAATGGATGTCTCTTCTTTAAAATCTCACTCACTCAAAAACAATATAATTTAAAGTAGCAGGAAATAAACTGTTAAAAACTACTGGGGGGAGGCAGCATTGTTGTGCATTGGATCAGCCACCGCTTGCCAAACCAGCATCCCATATCAAAGTGCCAGTTTGTGCCCCAGATGCTCTGCTTCTGATCCAGCTTCCTTCTAATGCACCTGGATAAGAGCAGAAGATAGCCCAAACAGTTGGGCCCCTACCACCAAAGTGGGAGAACATGATGGAGCTCCTGTCTCCTGGTTTCAGTCTGGCCCAGCTCAAGCTATTGCAGCAGTTGCAGTCATCTGGGGAGTGAGCAAGTGGACAGAAGATATCTCTCTCTCTCCCTGCATGTTTGGATGTGTGTGTGTTTCAATCATTCATGCGTTTGCTTGCTCTTCCATTCAAAAAATAAATATTTTCAACCTACTTGGTGATAAATTTGATAAAAGATACAAATCTATACACTGAAAAACAACAAAACCTTGCTAAGAGAAATTAGGAAGACCTAAATAAATGGATATATATACACACACACACACACACACACATACTGTTCATAGGTGAGAACTCAATTATAAAGATATTAACTCTTCCAAAATTAATACATAAAACACAATTCTAAAAAAATTCACCATATTTTTTGGAGAAATTGGAAGACATACTCTAAAGTGCACATGGAGATGCAAAGGACCTAGAATACCAGAACAAAATTGAAAAACAAAAACAAAGTTTAAAGAGGTATATTACCTGATTTCGAAACAGATAAAGCTATATGATTTCTCAACCTCACAACATGACATTTTGTACTGAATAATTCTTTGTTGTAGGGGGGTTGTCCAGTGGATTATAGGATAGTTAGCTCTACTGATCTCTACCTGTTAGATATAAATAATGACCTTTCTTTAGTTGTCATAACCAAAAATGTTTCCAGACATGGCCATGTGCTCCTTGGGTAACAAAATCTCACCCTGTTCAGAGACACTGAGCTATACTAATAAATAAAGTGATATAATGGCATAGAAATGTACAGGCTGATGGAATACAAATAGTACATCAAAAAGTAGACGTAAACATTAATGATCACTTGATTTTTGATGATGATACAAGATAATTCAATGGAAACAAGTCTACAACAAATGGCATCTTACAATAGGATATCACAGGCAAAGAAAAGGAAAAGAACCCAGGTTCATAGTCATACTACATATAAAAATTAACTAAAAATGAATTCTACACCTAAATAAAAAATAACAATTCTACACTCCAGAAAACTTCCAAAAGAAAACATAGGTGAAAATATTTGCAATCTTGAGTTAGGCAAATGTCTTTTAGTTATGACATTGAAAGTATGATCCATAAAAGAACAAAGTGATGAACTGAATGGCATCAAAATTTAAAACTCTGCTCTTCAAAATACATTGCTACAAACACAAAAAGGTAAGAAAAAGAAGGTAAGAAACCTTTTCAAATCACTTCTCTGATAAAAGAATTAATGCAGAAAATAAAAAGAAATCTCAAAGGTAATAATAAAAAGCAAACAACCCAATTAAAAGTAGGTAAATTATTTGAATAGATACTTCATCAAAGAAGTTAGGTAGATGGGAAATAAACATATGAAAAGATGTTCAACATCACTAACTATTACAGAAATGGAAATTAAAGCCACAATGAAATACTACTAGAATGGCTAAACTTAACCAACACTAACCCTATCAAGTGTTGATGAGTTTGTGGAGAAAATAAAACTCCTATATACTTCTGCTGGGAATGGAAATTGGCATAATAACATTGGGGGTGAGTTGAGTGATTTCTTGAAGCAAGAGATACTCTTCTAATGTATTAATTTTCTAGGGCTGCTATACAAAAGTCCCTTGAATGGGGTAGCTTCAATAACAGTTTATCATCTCACTGAATCAAAGTTCTTGCTGAGGGCTGAGGGCTCAGTTGTTGATTCAGGCTGACAGCTCCAGAAAGACTCTGTTTCAGGCCCCACCCCTGCATGCCTGTGGTTTTCTGGCATTCTTTGGTGTTCTTTGGCTTGCAGAAGCATCACCCCAATCTCTCTGCCTTTATCACCACACATCATTCCAGTGTGCATGTTTGCATGCCAGTTTTCCCCTATGATACCCACCACATTGAATTTTATCTTTGTGATGTCTGTAAAGACTCTAATTCCAAAAAAGAGGAACCACACATTACAACTCCAATGTATCAATTGGGGAAATACTATTCCACCTATAACAAACGTCTAGCCACCACATTCACAGGCATTTACTTGGAAGAAATAAAAACAAACACCCATATGCTCAGCCACATTATTCATTATAGCCAAAAATCAGAAACAACCAAATGCCCATGAACAAGTGTATGGATAAATAAATTGTGATGTATCTATACAACACATTACTATTTAACAATAAAAGCAAATTAGTTATTGATCTATATAATGATATAGGTGAATGTCAAGATAAATTATACTGAGTAATAGAAAACAAACAAAGACTAATGCATCTGGCCAGCGCCGCAGCTCACTAGGCTAATCCTCCACCTTGCAGCGCCGGCACACCGGGTTCTAGTCCCAGTCGGGGCGCCGGATTCTGTCCCGGTTGCCCCTCTTCCAGGCCAGCTGTCTGCTGTGGCCAGGGAAGTGCACTGGAGGATGGCCCAAGTACTTGGGCCCTGCACCCCATGGGAGACCAGGGTAAGTATCTGGTTCCTGCCATCGGATCAGCATGGTGTGCCGGCCGCAGTGCATCGGCCGCAGCGGCCATTCGAGGGTGAACCAACATCAAAGGAAAACCTTTCTCTCTGTCTCTCTCTCTCACTGTCCACTCTGCCTGTCAAAAAAAAAAAAAAAAAAAAAGAAGAAGAAGACAACAACGACGACTAATGCATCAGGGCCAGCGCCTCGGCACAGTAGGTTAATCCTCCACCTGCGGTACCGGCATCCTATATGGGTGCCAGTTCCAGTCCCAGCTGCTCCTCTTCCAATCCAGCTCTCTGCTGTGGCCTAGGAAAGCAGTAGAAGATGGCCCAAGTGCTTGGGCCCCTACACCCACATGGAAGACCAGGAAGAAGCACCCGGCTCCTGGCTTCGGATCAGTGCAGCTCCAGCTGTTGCACCCATTTGAGGAGTGAGCCTACAGAAGGAAGACCTTTCTCTCTGTCGCTCCCTCTCACTGTCTATAACTCTACCTCTCAAATAAATAAATATTTTTTAAAAAAAAGACTAATGCATCTTTTGTGATTTGATTTATGAAAAAAAAACTCAAGAAAATGTAAAACAATTTACAGCAACAGGAAGCGCTGGGTGGCAGGGATTGGGGGGAACAGCCAAGAGAAAGTGAATATAAAGGGAACAAGGAAACTTTCCATCGTGACAGATTTGTTCACCACCTTGATTGCAGTGATATAGTTTTATGGGTTTATACATATGTCAAAACTTATCAAACTGTACACTTTAAATATGTGTGGTTTGCACGTCAGTTATACCTCAACCAAGATGCTTTTTAAAAAACCCAAGAGTTTGTACATAAAGAAGGCTCCTGGTAATACAAACAATAAGAAACTGTCATGCTAACTGGATGATTTTAAATGGCAGTTAGGACACTTCCAAGAAATACCACTCCATCATTTAAAGCAAGACATTGATGTTTCCGCAGTATTTTTTTTTTTTTATCTTGGGACATCATCCAAGATTACATAAAGGAAATACTGCCATCTCTAAGAGGTATGGTGTTTTAGGCTGGAGGAAGGATACATGCAGACACTGACTACCCTACATAACTAAAGTGGAAAGGGAAACTGCACAGGGTTTCAGGATAACATGCCCCACCAATGCCATCTCAGTTCAGTTATTCGACACACATATACTGAGCTCAAAGAAGTGCCTCAAGCTCTGGATGTGTTGATGAATTAGACAGCTCCCTATCTGTAAGGAGCTCCTAATCTAATGGGAAAAAGGCAGAGGCTGCACATTGTCAATTTATCAGAATTCTGTTTGATGAGACTCTGATACACCAGTGGGTACTAAGTGCTGGGAGCACAAAGGAGGGGGTAAGCCTGTCAATTACAGCTAATTTGGCATATAAATCACCAGAATATAAATCTGTCACAAGTAGATCAATGGCCAGGCTGCCCAGGTCAGCATTTTGCACCTGACTGTAATATGTAACAGGGAATGTGAAGGAGAAACACGTAAGTATGCTCCTTGGTGTTAGTAGGAAATGTGTGACTTCCCCCCCGTATTCTAGGGTCTTTATCATCTGTGCCTTAAAATTTAAATTTATCCAAGTTACATGGAGTCTGAAAGGTAGATTAGAATGATATAATTAGAGCATACACAATCAGTGGTAATCTGAGTAAGATTAATTTGGACTTGTTAATTCACTGAAATCCACTTAGTCAAACAAACCAATGTTTACAACTTGCAGGAGACCAACCAATTGATTTGCTATCTTCTTTTAATTATTGACTGCTGCTGGATGTAGCACAGCAGAAGACAGCATGTTATTTTCCATTTTTCAATAATTTTTTAAAATTTTTAACTGACACTTAAGTATCATACAGATTTATAGAGTATCATGTGATATTTTGATATTTGTATGCATTGTACAATGTTCAATTGGGGTAAACATATATCTCTTAAAATATTTATCATGTGTCTACTGTGACATTCAAAGTTCTTTTTATAGATTTTTTGTTTTTTGGAGTTTTTTTTTTTTTATTTGAAAGGCAGAGTCTCAGAGAAAGAGAGGGAGAGAGAGTCTTCCATCCATTGGTTCACTCCCTAAATGGCTTCAATGACCCAGGGTGGGCTGGACCAAAGCCAGGAGCTTCTTCTGGGTTTCCCACATGATTGCAGGGTCCAAGGACTTTGGTCATCCTCTGCTGCTTTTCCAGGCACATTACCATGGAGCCAGATGGAAAATGGAACAGCCAGGACTCCAACCAGGGCCCATATGGGATGCCAGTAAACAACCACAATTGGTGACTACAATTGTGCTCCTAACTTCTATGTGATCAACTTTTTTTTTTAAGATTTCATATATGAATATTTAATCAAAATCCTAATAAACAGAAAGGAAGTAGATGGAAGACAAGTACTAGAATCTTTCACCTAACTGCATAACACTTAGATCTGTTAATGGAGTTCTCTGACACTTAAATTCTTCATTGATATAAAAACAGTAACAGTACGTACCTTAAAGAGTTGACTTAGGGGGGCCAGCACAGTGGCATAGCGGGTTAAGTTGCCACCTGCAGGGCAGGTATCCCATATGGGCGCCAGTTCAAGACCCGGCTGCTCGACTTCCACTTCAGCTCTCTGCTATGGCCTGGGAAAGCAGGAGAAGATGGCCCAAGGACTTGGGCCCCTGCACCCACAAGAGAGACCTGGAAGAAGCTCCTGGCTCCTGGCTTTGGATCCATGCAGTTTCGGCCATTGAGGCCAATTGGGGAGTGAACCAGCGGTTGGAAGACCTCTCTCTCTCTCTGCCTCTTCTTCTATCTCTGTGTAACTCTGACTTTCAAATAAATAAATAAATCTTAAAAAAAAAAATAGCTGACCTAGGGATTTCAAAGTTAATGTATGTGGTCCCTAGTATATTTTTTTCATTAAAAAAAATAGTTACCATCATCCTCATCATCAGTAGTTACAGTACTGCTATCATTTTCATTTATGTTCTAGACGTGTTACTTGCTTTCTAGGCATGCCTTCACTGCTAGGACTTCTCACCCTTTGTGAGTTTACATTCACTAACCTGTAAGATGACAATAATGACAGCTACCCAGCAAATTAATTCAAAATATAGTTCTTTCTGATAGGTGCATGCCAGATAATAGCGATATAGAGATAGCTAAGATATGATTTCTTTTGTGTGGTTAAATGAGCAAAGAAATGTAGAAGCAAGTCTGATCAGTAATCATGTATCTAAAGTATTGCTTTTATTTGATCTATCTAAAGTATTGCTTTTATTTGATGACATTGTTAGGTGGGTCCCAACTGGGGGGTGGATATGGGGGGACAGCTTAAGGTAATCTTGACTCCAGGAGGCTTAAAGTTCTGGAGGGAATTTCAGGAATTCCAAGCCCAGGAAGTCCACCCAGCTAAATCTCAGAGAGGAGGAAGGGAGGAGAAAAAGAGGATCCACACCGATATCCATAAAAACTTCAATCTGAATGCACACTGGGCTCTCAGTCCTTTGATGAGATGCCTATCTGGTGTATCAGGTATCCTCTCTGCATTACTTCTCATTGTATTTGCCTAGCATGCTTACTGCTAAAAAATAAAAAAATTAAATGATAATGTGAGCTTAACATGTATTTAACATCATCTCATTTTGTATTAAAAAGTATATTTTCCAAAAATGTATTAACAGAAAAATGAAGTTCATCTATATCTTGCTTGAAAATACAATGCCAAGATTCTTTTTATACCCAAAAGGTTAAATCCAATTAGAAGAATACGTTTGATTCTCAAAACAAAACAAAACAAAAAGATATGATTCCTGAAGTCACGGCATTTTTCAGTCCAATAAGGACACTAGACAAGACACCTGTGATACAGAATGAAGGCACTATACTAAGTGACATCCTGGATGCCAAGGATCCATACCGGAGGGACTATCGGTAAGTGGTTGAGTACGGGACAGCTTCTTCAAAGGAGTTAACCAAGAGGGCCGATGTTGTAATGCAGGGACTTAAAGCCACTACGTGCAACACCAGCATCCCAGAAGCCCGTTGGAGTCCCAGCTGCTTCACCTGCACTTCGGAGAGCAGCAAATGATGGCCCAAGTACTTGGGCCCCTGTCATCCATGTAAGAGGCCCGGTTGGAGTTTCAGCATCCTAGCTTCAGCCAGGCCCAGCCCTAGCCATGAGAGTAAAGCCGTGGATGGAAGATTGATATCTCTCTCTCTTCTTCTCTCTCTGTCCCCCCACCTAACCCTCTCTCTTTCTGCCACCTGCCTTTCAAAGAAAGCAATCAATAAATCTTTTTTTAAAAAAGAAAGGAGTTATGGTTCTGGCAGAGGAAACATATATCCTGAGACACAAAAGGAACAAACATTTCATCATTTAGCAAATAAGGAGTTTTGTCTGACTGTAGGATAGAGATCCACAAAGGGAGAGATGGAAGAAGTATTGATGAAATAATTAGAGATTACACTAGAAAGGCCTCCTAAACCACCTGAAGCAGTGAGGACATTATCCTCAATACACAGCTGGTATTACAAATAAATGTTGGGGCCGGCACTGTGGCATAGTAGGCTAAGCCCCACCTAAGCGCCAGTATCCCATATACATGCTGCTTCACATCTCAGGTGCTCCTCTTCCCATCTAGCTCTCTACTTATGGCCTGGGAAAGTGGTAGTAGATGGTCCAAGTGCTTGGCCCCCATGCCCACGTGGGAGACCCCGAAGAAGCTCCAGGCTCCTGGCTTCAGACTGCCACAGCTCTGGCCATTGAGGCCATTTCAGGAATGAACCAGCAGATGGAAGACCTCTCTCTCTGTCTCTCCCTCTATCTGTAACTCTACATCTCAAATAAATAAATAAAATGAAAAAAGAAAGAAAAGAAAAAACTGTTATAATCTAACTTAAAATACTTAGCAATTATAAAACTCTATTCAAACATTGCTCTTATCATCAGATACACAAGGATTCAGCTTGAGCTATGTGCAAAGGATAGCCCATATCCTCACCCTTCTTTCTCTCCCTCTCTCTCTCTCTCTCTCCCTCTCCCTCTTCCTCTCCCTCTCTCTCTCTCTCTTGCTGTATCACACACAAACATGCACACACACTGTCATATGATTGCTTACAATTACAAACATGAAGTTCCAGGCCTGCTCATGTTCTTCAAGAAATTCAACAGGCCAATGAACTTAACCATCACTACATGGGGAAAACAGCTATTATCCATAGTTCTACTTTTACTGCTTTTATGTGATCAGAAACCAAGAACTCCTAGTGAGGCTGCTCTGTGTCTCCAGTTTTCCTATCCCTTGTGGTGAAGCAGTCTTGCTCAGAACACCTGATATGTCTTGCAAAATGGAGAGAAGAGAAGTTCATTGTTGGGAGACGTGACACTGCTTATCCTTGGACAAGGTGGGACACTTGTGGGGTGGACAAGGGTGGGTCAAGTCCTCCAAAAATCCAGAAGAAAAAGGGACCACTGAAGGTCCCACAATAAGCAGTGCCCAGTGATCAGAATATTAACATAGTCTTAGAAATTCAATTGTCAGTCATCCATAAACCTTCTTGCCAGATGAGCATTTAGCCTCAATGCCTTGGGTTGCCGACAGATGTCTTATATTGCCACTAATAGATTACAAGAGGGAATTTGAGGAGATGCTACGTAAACAGGGGAAGAGACCATGGAAGAAAAAAGGAGGGCCGGCGCCGCGGCTCACTAGGCTAATCCTCCGCCTAGCAGCGCCGGCACACTGGGTTCTAGTCCCGGTCGGGGTGCCGGATTCTGTCCCAGTTGCCCCTCTTCCAGGCCAGCTCTCTGCTGTGGCCAGGGAGTGCAGTGGAGGATGGCCCAAGTGCTTGGGCCCTGCACCCCATGGGAGACCAGGAAAAGCACCTGGCTCCTGGCTCCTGCCATCGGATCAGCGCGGTGCGCCGGCCGCGGCGGCCATTGGAGGGTGAACCAACGGCAAAGGAAGACCTTTCTCACTGTCTCTCTCTCTCACTGTCCACTCTGCCTGTCAAAAACAAAAAACAAAACAAAACAAAAAAAGAGTCTTTGAAGCACATTAGAGGGGCACCAATTTATTGTCCTTTGAGATGAAAACTAAGATCTCTGCATCTGAAACTCTTCATAAGAAGAATGGCTTAGGAGGTTGGTCCTGTGGCATAGTAGTTTAATCATCCACCTGCAGCGTAGTCATTCCATATGGGTACCACTTTGAGTACAGGCTGCTCCACTTCTGATCCAGCTCCCTGCTAATGGCCTGGAAAAGCAGGAGAAGATGGCCCAAGAGCTTGGCCCCTGCACCCATATGGGAAACCCAGAAGAAGCTCCTGGCCCCTTTCTCTCTGTCTCACCCTCTTTCTGTCCATAACTCTACCTCTCAAATAAACAAATAAATATTTAAAAAAAGAATGGCTTAGGAAAGCTGCTACGTTTTCTCATATAGAAGGAAAGCAAATATACTCTCAAGAACTTTTAAAAAGGCCAGTACATTGTATGAGTTCTCAACTGTGCTTTTATTTTGGAGAAACAAAGAAATGAAGAACTGGCTTAATCTCAGACAACACATTGTTTCTTCTGGAACCTGCCTCGTAAAAGGAAGTTCTCTGTGATTCGGTAATCACAGTTACGTAGCTGATTCGCTCTAATCGGCTCATCTTCCCCAAGTGTCCAAGGTCATGAAATAATACAAATTCACAACAATTTTTATGAATTCATTATGTGTAATTTTTGTTTCTCAAATTATTATAACAAATGTTAGCTAATTATTAGGTAATATTAGATTATAATTATTACAATATCAAGATTATAGTAACTGTAATTAACTTACTGAAATTAATGACAGTAGGTTGCTATAAATAAAACAAGCCAAAATTCCCTCAGGAACTAGAAAACTCAAACTGAAATACATGACCTGGTATTCTAGAGCCAAAGATCACATCCAGAGACACAAGATTTAAGAAAACTGGCTTTCAAAATTTCCTCTAGTTCAAGTAGTACAGTCTTAGGAAATAACAGTGGTGCTGACAGGATGGTGGAGAAATCTCTATGCCTACAGTCCTACCATGATCGGAATATCTGCAAGTAACAGATCAGATGCCTTGTCATTGTTTCAAATTATTGAGTTCTCTAGAAACCTTAATTTCTGACCTACAAATAAAGCCTCCTGATGGAATGTCTTAAGAGTGGCTTACACAAAGCTAGATTTGGAAGCCTATGCAGTGTACAGTTTCGCTCACATGGATCACATCTAACAGATTTGAAGAAGGAAAATTAGAATGAATACACTTGTTTCAGTAAGTTCACAAAACAATTATCAAATATTTAGTCAAATGGAACCTTGGAATCACTGCTTCAAAGTGACTCTTGGAGGATGAAATACTAATCAAAGATGTCATGTCATATTCCAATTGTCAAAATGGCATTGATTCGGCCGGCGCCGCAGCTCATTAGGCTAATCCTCCACCTTGCAGCGCCGGCACACCAGGTTCTAGTCCCGGTCGGGGCGCCGGATTCTGTCCCAGTTGCCCCTCTTCCAGGCCAGCTCTCTGCTGTGGCCCGGGAAGGCAGTGGAGGATGGCCCAAGTGCTTGGGCCCTGCACCCCATGGGAGACCAGGAGAAGCACCTGGCTCCTGCCATGGGATCAGCGCGGTGCGCCGGCCGCAGCTCGGTGGCCGTGGCGGCCATTGGAGGGTGAACCAACGGCAAAGGAAGACCTTTCTCTCTGTCTCTCTCTCTCACTGTCCACTCTGCCTGTCAAAAAAAAAAAAGTGAAAAAATGGCATTGATTATTCCATGCTTACAAACATAGTGGTTCAAGTGGTCAAGTTAGAGCAACACAACAAGTTTTTAATTCATTACCATCAGATGACAAATCCTGCACTAAATGCTGTGAAACATATAAGCATTGTATGTGTGTATGTGTGTGTGTTTTGTTATAAATTTTTAACTTTCACAGTGGGGTGACTACAGTTCCTGATGATTTACAACACCCTGTATAGAGAACTTGAAGAGAGCAGACAGTAGGTTCCAAACAAAAAGATAAGGAGATGGAAAGGCTGGTTATCTGCTATGGTTGGTTTAAGCTATAAATATTTGTTGAAAAGTTGTACTGTATGCTTCAAAAATGTGTAAGACATATTAATCTAAAATTTAAAAATAAATATATAAACACCATGTAAGATATGGATACTATTCTTAATATTTCCATCTCTCCTAAAAATTAAAACTTTTAAAAATCAAACTTAAAAGTAATATAATTTAGTAGAAAATTAAAGGCTGTATTTTTAAACAATCAATAATTTATTCTACATTTTTTGAATGGCTACTGTATGAAAAGAATTATATTTGCACTGAAGAAGCTCCTGGTTCCTGGCTTCGGATCAGCACAGCTCCAGCCGTTGCGGCCATATGGAGAGTGAACCATTGGTTGGAAGACCTCTCTCTCTTCTCTACCTCTCTCTGTAACTCTGTCTCTCAAATAGATAAAAATGAATCTTTAAAAAAGAGAGAGAGAGAGAAAGAAGATAGCAAAAAAAGTTTCTCTATTTACAAAAGCACACCAAAACTACTTTGGTGTGAAAAGTATAAAAGTGGTTGGCTAAAAAGGTATAAAGATGTAGTAAATTTTAATTTGATTCTAAGTAGCAGAATCAATCTGCAACATTAGAAAGGAAATCATCAATTTTGGCTTTGGCCTGCCCCAACTTTGGCCATTATTGGCATTTGGGGAGTGAACAAGAGAGAACAGAAGATCTCTTTCTCTGCTTCTCTCCCTCTTTCTGTTGTTCTGCCTTTCAAACAAATAAATGCATCTTTTTAAAATATGTAAAATAAAAGAAAACTATCTTTCACAAAAACTCTGGAGTTAAGAACTGAGGGAAATAACCAAGAACTTGAATGCTTGAAAAGATTCCATTGTCTGCAAACTTATGCAGCAAGTAAAATACAATGGCTCCTATTTCTGCCAGTAAACATAGTTGAAAGCAAACCTAAAAACAAAGACTATAAGAAGTTAAAACTAAACGATGAGCCAGCCCAATCCCCCATTTGCCAGAGGGAGGAAGGGAACTCCCTGAAGGCAAGAGGCTTGTCCAGGTCACGCTGGACACCTGAAGGCTAGAAGTCAGTTTGCAGCTTGTCAGTTTTGAGCCTTCTGAAACCTGAGGCTTTTCTATCTTCGTGGGAGTACCTAGCCTGGGTCACAGGCAGCTTACTGTACAGTAGTGTCTGTCTCAACCCCTGCCAGTCTGAGGAGTGGACCACGTCCTGTCCTCTCCGTTTTAGTCATTAGTTAATTTCCTAAATTGGCCTGGACTCAACATCTTTATTGTAGTCATTAATTTTAAAAGGCTCCGTTGGCAGTGCATTGAAAGACATCATTTTTCTCAGGATAGTATGAACTTCCCTCCCTAAATTGTTTTTCTCTTAAGCAGGGTCAAGAGTAGGAAGCAGAATTTTTCCCTAGTTTTGATAATGACCACATTTCCTTTGGCAAAGATCTGCTCCAGGCAAAGGAGTCTAGCGCTCTGGAACCTGATATTCCAACTCCTGCCTGTCGAGAGAGTACCACACACTTGAAACAGAATTCCTAGAAGCAACTTAGCATGTCTGCCCAGGGAGGTGGGAGAGAACTCTGATTTAATTTGCAACTTTTTTCTGATGTTGGAAACCCTATTACAAGTTCTAAAATTTGAAGTGCTTACTCAGTTTACTTCCACAGTGTAGAGCTTTAGAAGGATGAAGCTGCCACACCTATTGCTTTTCTTGCCACTTAGCCAGTGATAAATTCAGAAACATAGAGGGAATTGTGTCAAGGCCCTTCATCTCTCCAATCTCCCTTCACATTTGCAGGGATCTGTTTTAGAGAATGAGGCGATCCGGCTAAGGTTGGAGTTCATTTTCTGACACTCCCGAGATTTTCCATCCTTACTGACAAACCACAGGAAATTTCACATTTTTCCCTACACTGTGACAGCCCCCTGGCTCTCTGTGCTCTGTCACCAGCTGGATTATGGTCCACTAATGGGAGTGGATTCCAAAGAGACAGAAGGCTGTTTTCAATCCATTTGTTATTTTAATGACAACAAATCACCCCATAAGCCTTGTTAAAAACTCATTTAATCTAGAAAACACAGAAGCATGGAGACACTTAAGCAGGAACAGGGAATATCAACATCCATCAAAGAAGAAAGAATGGAATAGAAGGAGGCCTGGAAAAGAAGTCCTGTAGGCACGTGACCACCCCAGAGTGAAGGAGAGCAACCATTTCACTCATCAACGTTAGCCACCACACGGTCCAACCCCATACTTGATGAGAAACAGGAAACTTTGCTTTGCTGTTCTCAGACTCTGGGGTTCAAGTAGTTAGAAAAAAACTGAGCTCAGAGTATGTAGGAAAAAATGAATTAACAAATAACAAGGGTGGGCATTTAGCTTAGGGGTTACGACACCTGTTAGAATACCCATGTCTATTATATCAGGGTATTTGGGTTCAAGACCCAACACTGGCTCCTAACTCCAACTTAGTGCTAAGGCAGACCCTGGGAGGCATTCAAGTAACTGGGTTTCTGTCACTCATGTAGGAGACCTAGAAGGAGTTCTGGGCTCCCAGTTCTGGCCATGACCATGTCCCGGCCATTAGGAGCATTTGGAGAGCAAACCAGTAGTTGGGAGAGCTCTCCTTCCCCCTAGCAAATAAATATTCATTGTTAAAAGTTATGTTTATTTAAAATTTAAAAAAAAATAGCAGCTTGTGTAGGGATCTTGGAGATTATCTGTTAACAAGTCCCCTCACTTTACAGATACACAAACCAAAGTTTAGAGTGGAAGAAGTAAACAGGACTTCCCTCAAAGAGTGTTTAAAAATAGCATCAGGTTGTGTGAAATATAATTTGCCAATAGTCTTTATCCTAGTCTCGTCTCTGTCACTTATTACCTTCATGATCCTGAACAATTAACTGAACCTCTGCATCAGCTAGTTTTCTCATCTCCAAAACAAAAGTAACAATGGTGCTACCTCATGACGTTGCAAATAATAAATGACAAATGCACATGATATGCTCATCATACAGTCAGTGCTAGAAAATGACAGCTGTCACCATTGTTATTTATGACACAACATTTTACTATAATTCATCTGTGGAGATAGATCCATCCAAGAACTCCTCTGCCCTGATCCCCTGTTTCTCCATCTGCTTCCCTCGTTCTCTGTCACAGATGTGTTTTATAAGCATGGAGTGTGGAGGCAGAAGACCCGGATATCAGTCTCAGCTGTGTGGCACCCTATGTGGCTCATTTGGATAAGCTCTTCCCCCAGTCCAGTCCTCTGTCTCCTCATTCACTGGATGCTGAAGTGGGATCAGGCGACATCCAGGGTCCTAACCATCTTTACTAGTAAAACAATTCTAGACTGGAGACCGCTGACCCACGTCCCAGGCCATTTGCCTGGATTTGAAGTGAAGAGGAAGGCTTCCCATGATATTCAGCCCCACCAGGGGCTTTCAGAATCTGAGAGAAGATGATGCTCAGCTCTCCAAGGATCAGTTTCCATACATCGCTCTAAAATCCCCAGCAACTACCATGCTTCGATAAAGCCTGGGCCGCCTGAAATACCCCACATATCTCACACTCTTCCCTGCCTGACCGCCTGCCTGCCTGCCTGCCACACGTTTACAGTGCCCCCAGCCCTCCCCGACATCACAGCACACACTGACCTGTTACCAAGTAATCCCAGTTGCAAGTAGCTATGAGCTGTTGCTGAACAGGCTCACAGGAGTCCAGATGGAGGATTTTCACATTCAAAGTCCACTGTTTCAGCAAATGACTCTCACCGAAACAGAAAACCGTAGGAATGAAATTCAGAGCAGTAACGTCTGTAAGACAGTGCCCAAAGCTGTACTTAGATTTCCTAATTTTTTAAATGCATAAAGAGAGTTTCTTATTTGTCAGGCATAATTCTAAGAACATCATTCCATCTTCTTCACAACTTGGAGAAAGATACTTTATCACAGAAATTTTACACTGAGAAAAACTGAGGCACAGTCCTACCATGTCATCTTCCTGGCCACTTCAACTAACATCCAGTCTTCTAGCCAGGCAGCAAAGATGCCATTTGGGACACTCGCAGCCCATATCACAATGTTTATGTTTAAGTCCAAAATCTGCTTCTAATTTAGATTCCTGCTAATGTGCTCCCGGGGAAGCAGCAGGTGATGGTTCAGTTTAGTCCTTGCAACCCATGTGAGAGACCCAGATTGAGTTCCAGATTCCTAGTTTTGGCCTGTTCTGCTACTGCGGGAATTTAAGGAGTGAACCAGTTGATGGAGTATCTCTGTCTATCTCTGTCCATGTGTTTGCCTCGCAAATAAATAGAAAAATTTTGTAAACCTTCCATCCATATTTATCACGTGGTTTTGATAAAGACTTTTTTCTTTTATATGCAGGATTTGCTTACACCATTACAGGTTTTAATTGAGCCTTCTTCACACCTATATAGCAGGTGCATAAAATCATTAAATACTATTGAAAACTCTCAACAGGAATATTGATTTTTCCTATAGATTTTGCCTGTCTTGGTTGTTCTTGACAATGTAGACTCATGCATGTCAAAATAAATTGGCCTGGCATTGCTGCTTAACACAATGAGTGATCCTTTGTTGTCCAATTTCACATCCTCACATAAAATGATGCTGCCACAGAATGAGACACAGGCAAACATTTGCTATTTTGCCAGCAACTCATGATCATAAAATGGAAAGATTATCTTTTTCAGAATGTCTCTTTTAAAATAAGAAAGCTTTTACATTTAAGGGCCTTGATTTCTTTATTAGTCAAGGTTCTTTGGAGAAACAAAACCACTAGAAAATAAATAAATATATACATATAAGGTATCTTCAAAAAGTTCATGGATACTGATACTATTGAAAATATAAAAAATAAATAAATAAATACATAAAGAATGAAATCCTAGCTCAGTAGGTTAAAGCCATGGCCTGCAGTGTTAGCATCCTATATGGTGCCAGTTCAAATCCTAACTGCTCTACTTCTGATCTAGCTCCCTGCTAATTTGTCTGGGAAAGCACTGGTGGATGGTCCAAGGCCTTGGGCTCCTACACTCTTGTAGGAGACATGGAAAAAGCTCCTTGATCCTGGCTCCTGGCTCTTGGCTTTGGCCTAGCCCAGCCTGGTAATAGAAGCCACTGGGAGAGTGAACCAGCAGATCTCTCTCTGTGTCTCCTGTTCTCTGTGTGTAACTCTGCCATTCAAATAAAATAAAATAAATCTTGAAAAAAAAAAAAAAACAGAATGAAATCCAGACATTTGCAACAAAATGGATGCAACTGAAAATCATTATGCTAAGTGTAATAAGCCAGACACAAAAACATAAACCCCACATGTTTTCTCTTATTTGTGATAGTTAACATAGAGAGGATAAAAATGGTTTGGATGTCAGATCATCTGGTATATAGTTACAAGCATTGCTTCACTGAATCATACCATGTGAATGACACTATACTTCTGTATCACAGGTTTAAAAAAAAAAAAGAAATGGAGAGATGTGATTAGTGAGGACTCTTGGGGCAGTAGTCATGCTTTGCTCTGAATTTGGGTGTTGGATATGAGTAGGATCACATGACCCAAAAAAGCACTAATCTGCACACTTAAGTGCAGTTCTTGGTATATTACTGTACTTTAATAAAGTTTTTTTAAAATGAATTTTAAAAAGTGTGTGTAAGTTTTAAAAAAATTTGGCACCCAAATAAACTTATCTCTTAATTCCACTATTTCATAAACACATGCAAATAGAGAGGGATTTATTTTAAGACATCAGAGGGGATTCCAAGATGGCTGTATAGGGAAAAGACATGCTGATTTTGACCATGGGAGGATAGCAGAAGGAGTGTATTCCCAGGGGAGAGTTAGAAAGAAGCTTCCAGTGGAAATTCTACAGAAAGAAAGGGATGCCAAGGAGCTGCGTGGAAAGTGCTGACTCATAGCAGCCAACAGGGAAACCACAAACGAGTCCCACAGGTGGGAGCTAAAGGGAACTCCAGCTTCGGAGGGTGAGGTGAGAGCAGAAGGCAGCAGCCCATGCCACTGGTGATGTTTTCTGAGGGAGAACCTGTGGACCACACTGACTTTGAGTCAGTCCTGGAGCACTTGTGGGGGGCAGGGTATCCACCTACTCCACTGCAGGAAAAACACATTTCTTTCCTCCCACTCCCCCAAGAGAGAAGCTGGCAATTGGTGGGGAAAAGGCATCATCTTAACACCAGTAGAGGCTGCAACAGCGTTTGACCAGGGGATTTTACCAAAGGGGAAAATTCATGTTTCCCACTGACTTGGAGACTGGCTGAGAGAGTTGACGGGGGCTGGGAACCCATAAAAGACTGTGAGGTGCTCTCCTCCTGTCAACACATCATAGGCTCAGGGGCTCAAACTGCCAAGGCAGAAAACCCACAGGCATTTGGCTCTGGGAATGTCTATTCTCTCTCTGTGGATGGGGCAGACTCACAGGACTCGTACTCTGATCCTCTGCACCCCGTGACTGTGACAGGAGCCTTGTGCACTGGGATTGTAGGAATTCTGTGACCACACATTTGGATGAAGGGTACACCCGGGTCTCTGGTCATTCATTGTGTTTGGAATCAGAGGCTCAGAGCTCCCTGAATGTCTCAGGCGGGTCATTGCAGAGGGTTCTGTGCACACAATGAGGACCACAAAGATCCTTTGGAGTGGGTGGGGGTTGTACTCACTGTGGGATAACCCTGGGTATTGGTCACCTTGGAAGAAAGGAAGTAAGGTCAGGATTACGCCAAGAGGCATGATCAAACCCTGCCCCTGCTGCAAATTGAGATCTACCATGCCCAACTTGGGTGATATGCTGGATTCTCACCCCACTTTGAGCACTGACCAGACCTCCCTGGCCCATCCACCACATTCCTCTGGGTATTTACTGAAGGAGGCATGGTACAAGATAAAACCATCATTAGAGAAAATCAAGTGTTTCCACAAATGCCTAAAAATAATCACAGAAATACAAGAAATGAGAACAAGGAGGATGGGGACAGGTGATATAGCACAGCAGGCAAAGATACCACCTATATATCTGGCATCCCATAAGGGTGACAGTTAGAGTCCCAATTGCTCCATTTCCAATCCAGCTCAATGCTAATGCATTCAGGAAAGCAAGTATGAAGATGAAGAGATAGATCAAATGCATGAAAATGAATTAAAAAGAATGATCGTAACATTACACTGAAACACAGAGAAAAACTTGTGAAATAAGAAATCCATACACTATATGAATAAAAATTGTGCCAAGATATTGAGATAATGAAAAGACATAAAACTGTAATGCTATAAATGAATAATTCAATATGTCAAATAGAAAATGCAGTGGAAAGCCTCAACAACAGACTTGATGAGGCAGAAGAATGAATAACTGAGCTAGAAGACAAATCCTTGGAAATAGACAAAACAACAAAAAATTAAAAACTAAAACTAATGTTCAAGATTTATGGGACATCATCAAATAACCAACATAAGTGTCTTAGAAGTTCCTAAAGGCATGGAAAGAGAGAATGGCTAAGAAGGCCTATTCAGCAAATAATAGCAGAAAACTTCCCTACTTTGGAGAAAGAAAGAGGCTTCCCACTACAGGAATCAAACAGAATTCCTAATAAACATGACAAGAAAAGACATCCTAGTCAATCTTTAAACAGTAAAACATAAAGAAAAGATTCTAAAATGGGCACAAGAGAAATGCCAGATTACCTTCAGAGTATCCCCAATAAGACTAAAAGTTGATTTTTCATCAAAAATCCTATAGACAAGCAGGTGTAGCCATTAAAATAACAGACAAAACAGACTTTAAGACAAAAACTGTTCAAAGGGATAAAGAAGGGCATAATGTGATGATTAAGGTATCAATTCAATGGGAAGATGTGACTATAATAAATGTATATGCACCCAATACCAGGGTGCCTTGTTATTGAAAAGAAATGTTAATGGATGTAAAAGGAGATGTAGGCCGGCGCCGCGGCTCACTAGGCTAATCCTCCGCCTAGCGGCGCCGGCACACCGGGTTCTAGTCCCGGTCGGGGCGCCGGAGTCTGTCCCGGTTGCCCCTCTTCCAGGCCAGCTCTCTGCTGTGGCCAGGGAGTGCAGTGGAGGATGGCCCAGGTGCTTGGGCCCTGCACCCCATGAGAGACCAGGAAAAGCACCTGGCTCCTGGCTCCTGCCATCGGATCAGCACGGTGCGCCGGCCGCAGCGCACCGGCCGCGGCGGCCATTGGAGGGTGAAGCAACGGCAAAGGAAGACCTTTCTCTCTGTCTCTCTCTCTCACTGTCCACTCTGCCTGTCAAAAAAAAAAAAATAAATAAAAAAAATAAAAAAATAAAAAAAAAAAAAAGGAGATGTAGACTCCACTCCAACAGTAATGATAGACTTGAACACCCCACTTTCATCGATGGACAGATCAACTAGACAGAAAATAAACAAAAAAACAAGAGTTAATCTAAACTATGGACTAAATGGAGCTGTTATTTATGGAACATTTCATGCCACAGTTTCAGAATACATATTAATTCATCAGTACACGGAACTATCTCTAGGATAGAGCAAATACTAGGAGATAAAGAAAGTCTAGGCAAATTTAAAAAAAAAAAATTGAAATCATATCACGTATCTTTTCCGACCATAATGGAATGTAGCTAGAAATTAACAATTTCAGAATTTCTACAAAATATGCAAACACATAGAGAGACTGAGCAACATGCTCCTGAATGAACAGTGAGTCACAGAATTAATTATGAGAGAAATAAAAACATTACTGGAAATGAATGAAGATGACAATACAACACAGCAAAAGCAGTGCTCAGAGGAAAGTTTACAGTAATTATTGCCTACATAATGAAATTGGAAAGGCATTATATAAATAAGCTATGTATGGCATCTCAGAAACCTAGACAAACAACAAAACAACCCCAAAATTATTATGAGGAAAGAAATAATCAAAATTAGAGAATAAACAAACAAAATTTAAACAAAAAATGAAAAAGCTTGGTGAAATGAAGAGCTGCTTATTTGAAAACACAAAATGAATACATCATTGGCCCAACTAACCAAAAATAAGAGGGAGAAAACCCAAATCAATAAAATCAGAGATGAAAAACAGAAGTGTAACAAGGGATATCACAGAAATAAAAAGAAGCACCAGGAATTACTACAAACAGCTATATTCTAACAAACTGGAAAATCTACCAGAAATGGAAAGATTTCCTGGACACAAAAAAATCTACCAAACTTGAGTCATGAAGAAGAAGAAAAACTAAAAAGATTGATAATGAAAATGTAGATTCAATCAGTAATATTGAACCTCACAACAAAGAAAAAGCCCAGGAAAAGATAGCTTCACTGCTAAATTCTACCAAACTTATTTCTCTTCCAAGAAATCTTTTAATTAAGGTACCCAAATTTTATGCATTTCATAAACATAACTTAAGAAATACAGTGATTCTCCCCACTGTATCTGCCTTCCCATCCACACTCCCACACTTCTTCCTCTTCCCTCTATGACTCCCATTCTTATTTTTTACTAAAACCTATTTTCAATTAACTTTATACACATAAGTTTAACTCTGTACTAAATAAAGTGTTCAATAAATATCATGCAAAAAAAAAAACTGTTCAACAGTCGAGAAAAGGGCTGTTTCAAAGTGTCATTTTCACTTCTATGGATTACCTTACAGGGATTCTATTAATTACCTCAGACCAGGGAGAACATGTGGTATTTGTCCTTTTGGGACTGACTTATTTCACTAAGTATGATGTTTTGCAGTTTCAGCCATTTCCTTGCAAGTGACTGTATTTCACTTATTTTTACCACTGCTTAGAATTCCATGGTGTATATATCTCATAATCTCTTTATCCAGTCTTCAGTTGATGGGCATTTAGGTTGATTCCATATCTTAGCTATTGTGAATTGAACTGCAATAAACATGGGGATACAGATAACTCTTTTATTTGTTGATTTCATTTCCCTTGGGGAAAAATTACCAAAAGTGGGATGGCTAGGTCTTATGGTAGATCTAAATTCATATTTCTGCGGTTTCTACATATTGTCTTTCACAATGGCTATTCCAGTTTACAATCCCAACAATGGATTAGGATACCTTTTTCCTCACATCCTTGCCAGCACTTATTACTTGTTTTCTGTACAAAAGCCATTCTATCTGGGGTGAGGTGAAACTTAATTGTGCTTTGGATTTGCATTTCCCTGATGGCTAGTGATCCTGAGCATTTTTTCATGTGTCTGTTGGCCATTTGGATTTCCTCTTTTGAAAAATGCTTTCTTAAGTCCTTTGCCCATGTCTTAACTAGGTTGTTTTGTTTTAGAGTTTCTTGAGCTTTTTTTCATAGAATCTAGATATCAATTCTTTATCATTTTTTAGTTTGCAAATAATTTCATGCATTCTGTCAATTGCCTCTTCATTTTTGCTGAGCGTTTCTTTTGCAGTGCAGAAGCTTCTCAGTTTGATATAATCCCATTTGTCAATGTGGATTTGATTGCCTGTGCCTCTGGGTTCTATCTCAGCCATGGCATTGTCTATATATACAAAAGCTATTGAATAGGGTTGAATTTTATGGGTTTTTTAAAATATCTTGCCAATTTACCAAATTCTTTTATGAGTTACAATAGTCTCTTAGCACAGTCTTTTGGATCCCCTATATAGAGAATAAGGTCATCTGCAAATATGGATAGTTTGCCTTCCCCTTTCCCAATTTGTATCCCTTTGATTTCTTTTTCTTGTCTAATGTCTCTGGCTAAAACTTCCAGGACTATACTGAACAGCATCAGTGCGAGTGAGCATCCTTGTCTGGTTCTATAACTTAGTGGGAATGATTCCATTTTTTAAAATTCAGTAGGATGCTGGCCGAGGGTTTGTGATAAACTGCTTTGAATGTGCTGAGTAATGCTCCTTTGAACCAACTGATGGAAGACCTCTCCCTCTGTTTGTCCCTCTCTCTGTAACTCTGACTTGCAAATAAATAAATAAATCTAAAAAAAAAGAAACCCAACTTGTGTAAAGTTATCTTTATGAAAGGATGCTGTATTTCATCAAATGTTTTCTCTACATCTTTTGAGATAATCATATGATTTTTGTTCTTCAATTTGGTAATGTGATGTGTCTTAATGATGGTTTTGTGAATGTTGTACCTTCCTTGCATACCAGGGATAAATTCCCCACCTGGTCTGTGTGAATGAGCTTTCAGATGTGATGTTGGATTTGATTAACTAGTACTTTGTTGAGGATTTTTGTGTCTATATTCATCAGAGAAATTGGTCTGCAGTTCTCTTTCTCTGTTTTATCTTTTTCAGGTTTAGGAAGGTAATGCTAGCTGTTTAGAAGGAGTTTGGGAGGATACCCTCCCTTTCAATTGTTTGGAATAGCTTGAGAACAATTGGAGTTTGTTCTTCTTTAAATACCTGGTAAAACTCAGCAGTGAAGCCATCCATTCCTGGGCTTTTCTTGGCTAGGAGGGTCTTCATTACTCATTCAGTATCCATCTTGGTTATAATCTGTTTAGGTTTTCTGTGTCTTCATGGTTCAGTTTAGGTAGGTTGTATGTGTCCAGGAATCTATCCATTTCTTTTAGGTTTCTGATTTGTTGGCTTACAATTCTTTGTAGTAATTTCTGCTGATTCTTTTTATTTCTATGGTTTATGTTGATATTTTTCCTTCTATTGATTTTGGTCTTCTCCCTCCTAACTCTATTTTTTTTTGTTAGCTAGAACAAAAGCTTATCAATTTTGTTTATTTTTTCCAAAACCAGTTCTTCATTTAGCTGATCTTTTGTATTGTTTTCTTCATTTCAATTTTGTTTATTTCTTCTTTAATTTTAATTACTTATTTTCCCCTACTAATCTTGGGATTTGTTTGCCGTTGCTTTTCTAATTCCTTGAGATGCATGGATAGACCATTTATTTTTGGTGTCTTCCCAATTTGAGTATTCCTCATTGCTATAAATTTTCTTTTTAACACTGCTTTTGCTATATCCCATAAGTTTTGATATGTTGTATGTTTGAATTCTCCTCTTACCCATTGCTCATTTGGGAGCCTAGCATGTGTCTATCCTAGACAAAGTTCCTTGTACTTGTGTGAAGAATGTGTATTCTGCAACTGTAGGGTGAAAATTTCTATAGATACCACTTAGGTCCATTTGGTCTATAGTGTCAATTAACTCTGTTGTTTTCTTGCTGATTTTCTGTCTGGTTGTTCTGTCCATTACTGAAAGTGGGGTATTGAAATCTCTCACTACTATTGTATTGAAGTCTATGTCTCCCTTTAGATCCATTAAGATTTCTTTTAAATAGCCAGTTGCCCTTAATTAGGTGCATAAATGTTTGTTATAGTTAAATCTCCCTGTTGAATTGATCTCTTAATCATTACATAGTGCCCTTCTTTGTCTCTTTTAACAGTTTTTGTGTTAAACTCTATTTTGTATGATTTTAGGATGGCTAAATGAGCTCTTTTGTCATTTCTGTTAGCATGGGATATCTTTTTCCATCCTTCAACTTTCATTCTGCATGTATGTTTTTTGGGGAAATGTTTCTTGTAGGCAGTAAATAGATGGGTCTTGTTTTTTAATTAATTTGTTTATCTGTATCTTTTAACTGGAGAGTTGAGGCCATTTATATTCAAGGTGACTATTGATAAGTAACAACTTTGTCCTGCCATTTTTTTAAAAAAGTTTATTTTATTTACTTGAAAGTGAGTGTTACTCAAAGAGAAGAGAGGCAGAGAGAGAGAGCGAGAGAGCGAGAGAGCGAGAGAGAGAGAAATTTCTTCCATCTGCTAGTTCACTCCCAATTGGCCACAATGGCCAGAGCTGTGCTGATCCGAAGCCAGGAGCCAGGAGCTTCTTCTGGGTCTCCCATATGGGTGCAGGGGCCCAAGAACCTGGGCCATCTTCCACTGTTTTCCCAGGCCACAGCAGAGAGCTGGATTGGAAGAGAAGTTTTTTGGTTTTTGGTTTTTGTTTTTTTAAAGACTTAGAATATCTCACCATTCTCTCCTAGCCTATAGGGTCTCTGATGAGAAGTCAGCTGTGAGTCTAATTGGAGATCCTCTGAAAGTAATCTGGTGTTTCTCTCCTGCACCTTTCAGAATCTTTTCTTTATATTTTACTGTTGAGAGTTTGACTACAATGTGTTATGTTGATGTTTTCTAGTCATATCTATCAGGAGTTCTATGTACTTCCTGTACTTGGATGTCCCTTTCTTTCTACAAATTAGGGGAGTTTTCTCTAATTATTTCACTAAAAAGGTCTTCTAATACATTCTCTCTTTGCACACCATCAGGAACTCCTAAGACTTGTATGTTGGATTGTTTGATCATATCCCATAAATCTCCAACACAGTTTTTAAGTTTTCTAATTTCAATTTTTATTTGGTCTGACTATAAAAGCTCTAGAGATTTGTTTTCAAACTCACATATTCTTTCTTCTGCCCGAGTCTGTTGTTAAACTTTCCACTCATTTTTATTTCATTTATTGAATTTTTCGTTTCTATTAATTTTGGTTTCTCTTTAAACTCTCAATTTTATGAGAAAATTTTTCATTCATGTTATGTGTGAATGTCTTTAATTGATGGATTTACTTCTGATTACTTCTAAGCAACCCTATGATCTTTTTTTTTAATTCTGTTTTTGGCATTTCTACCATCTCTTCATTTTCACATTCTAGTATCAAAGTGTTGTTTTTGTGTTCCTCTGGCGGCATCATGTTGTCTTCCTTATTCTTGTTTCTTTGATATCTGCCTTCATTTTTAGGCATCTGTGGAGATACTTTTTGGAATTTTTTCCCCCATGATGGCTTTTATCTTTGGACTATGCCTCTGTGGCTTAGTGGAATATCTGTTCATTCAATGAATACCCTCTGGTGTGTGCTGGGTGAGGCCAGGGAGCTCTGTCCAGTACTCCAGGGTAAGGGAGTGTTCAAGGTGACACGCAAGTTGGGCGTCACAAATCTCCCTTTTTTTTTAATCAGAGGGGAAGTTTGCTCAGCTCTGTTGGCATAGTCTCACACTTACCTCCTCTTCTCCAAGCAGACCAATGTCTGAGTGCTAGCTTCAATGGGTGCAATATTCAACCACCCTGCCACAAAAACCACACAAAGGATCTATGCAGTCTTCAGTGCCAGCACAGATCCCATAGCAATGACCCTCATCAGGGAATCAGGGAGCCCTGACTGTGTGGAGCCACCCACCGTGACTGCCTAAAGACCCAACCACAACCTCTGCCCTCCCATGCAGCCATAGTATTTTCACAGTCCCAGCACACAAGGCTTCAACATTCATAAGCACCCAGTCTCCTTTCAATTCTCTCAGCCAGACTCTGCCATCTCCTCTCAGCTGGTTGCTTGGCCTGTGAACACAACCTGGTGCCAGCTGTTATATATATCCAAAATGGTGCCTGTCCTCTCTCAGCTAGTTACAGAATGCCATTGTTAGGTAGGTCAGGGAGAAATGTTTCCCCCTTTTTTCCCTATAGGTTGGCAGGTACACTGTCCTCCCACAGGGCTCCAAGCAAGACTCATGACAGGCTCTCCCACAGCTTTATCACCAGTGGCTTGGGCTGCTGCAGTCTGCTCGCATCAAACTCTCCAAAGCTGGTGCTGAGGCTCTTGGCTGCCAGGTTCCTGAGGGTTTTTTTTTTTAAGATTTATTTATTTATTTATTTGAAAGGCAGAGTTACAAAGAGGCAGAGGTAGCGAGAGGGAGGAGAGGGAGAGAGGAAGAAAGGGAGGAAGAAATTCCATGCACTGGCTCACTCCCCAAATGGCTGCAATGGCCAGAGCTGCACCAATCCAAAGCCAAGAGTCAGGAGCCTCCTCCAGGTCTACCCTGTGGGTTCAGGGTCCCAAGGTTTTGGGCCATTTCCACTGCTTTCCCAGGCTATAGCATACAGCTGGATCAGAAGTGGAGCAGCTGGGACTCAAACTGGTGCCCATATGGGATGCTGGCACTGCAGACAGTGGTCCCATCCACTACATCATAGAGCCGGCCCTATGGTTCCTGAGTTTTGCATGTCCACATGCTCCACAGAGATCCAAAGTCTCCCTCTAATTTCCATGGAGTTTCCTTTGTAGTTTTCTCCCTAACTCTTCCCTGAGGTTGCACTTTCTCCACTTTTTTCCACTATCTTCCTCTATACTAGAACAGTAAGCTCCCTCTCTATTCAGCCATCTTTGAATCCCCCACACTTTTGAAAAGGACATAATTCCAATTCTTCTTAAATTATTCAAAACAATTGAAAGTGAGGCAATCTTTCCAAACTCCTTCTATGAGGCCAGCATCACCTTAATTCCAAAATCAGAAAAAGATACAACAAAGAAAAATTACTATAGACCAACATTCCTGATGAACAGAGAGGCAAACGTTCTCAACCAAATACTTGCTAATCAAATCTAACAACATATCAGAAAGATCATTCACCTGGACCAAGTGGAATTGATCCCTATTATTCAGGGATGATTGAACATTCACAAATCAATAAATGTGATACATCACACAAACAAATTGAAGAGTAAAAACCACAAGATTACCCAAATCGATGCAGAGAAAGCATTCCATAAAATATAACATCCTTTCATGATGAAAACCTTAAGCAAATTGGGTATAGAAGGAACATTCCTTAACACAATCAAGAAAATATATGACGGCTGGCGCCGCGGCTCACTAGGCAAATCCTCCACCTTGCGGCACCGGCACACCAGGTTCTAGTTCCAGTCGGGGCACCAGATTCTATCCCGGTTGCCCCTCTTCCAGTCCAGCTCCCTGCTGTGGCCTGGGAGTGCAGTGGAGGATGGCCCAAGTCCTTGGGCCCTGCACCCCATGGGAGACCAGGAGAAGTACCTGGCTCCTGCCATCGGATCAGCGCGGTGCACCGGCCACAGCTTGCTGGCCACGGCGGCCATTGGAGGGTGAACCAACAGCAAAAGGAAGACCTTTCTCTCTGTCTCTCTCTCTCACTGTCCACTCTGCCTGTGAAAAAATAAAAAAAAAGAAAATATATGACAAACACACAGCCAACATCATATTGAATGGGGAAATGTTGGAAACATTTACACTAAGATCTTTAACCAACAATGATGTCTACTCTCACCACTGCTACTCAATATAGTTCTGGAAGTTTTGTCAAGGGTTATTAGGTAAGAAAAAAAGAATCAAAGAAATACAAATTGGAAAGAAGGAATTCAATTCAAATTGTACCTATTTGCATATGACATGACATGATTCTATATATAGAGGAACCAAAAGAATCCACTAAGATAGTATTGGAACTCATAAGAGAGTTTGGTAATGTTGCAAGATGTAAAATCAACACAGAAAAATCAAACAGCCTTTGTTTGCTAGACTGTCACAGCTGTTCATTTATTGGAAGAATTAATATCTTAAAATGTCTAAACTAGCCAAAGCAATTTACAGATTCATTGTGATCCCAATAAAAATACCAATGACATTCTTCTCAGTTCTAGAAAAAATGATACTATAATTCATATGGAAACACAAGAGACCCCGAATAACTAAAGCAATCTTTTTTTTTTTTTTTTTGACAGGCAGAGTGGACAGTGAGAGAGAGAGACAGAGAGAAAGGTCTTCCTTTGCCATTGGTTCACCCTCCAATGGCCGCCGCGGCTGGCGCGCTGCGGCCGGCGCACCGCTCTGATCCGATGGCAGGAGCCAGGAGCCAGGTGCTTTTCCTGGTCTCCCATGGGGTGCAGGGCCCAAGCACCTGGGCCATCCTCCACTGCACTCCTGGGCCACAGCAGAGAGCTGGCCTGGAAGAGGGGCAACCGGGACAGAATCCGGCGCCCCGACCGGGACTAGAACCCGGTGTGCCGGCACCGCTAGGTGGAGAATTAGCCTAGTGATCCGCGGCACCAGCCTAAAGCAATCTTAAACAACAAAAACAAATCAGAGGCATCCCAATACCAGATTTCAAAATGTGCTACAGGGTAGTTATAATCCAAACAACTCCATAGTGCACGAAAACAGAAATGGAAATATAGACCAATGGAAGAGAATGGAAATCCCAGAAATCAGTTCATGTATCTACAACCAACCAGTCTGTGACAAAGGAGCTAAAATCAATCTCTGAAGAAAGGAAGTTCTCTTCAATAAATGATACTGAGAAAATTGGATCTTCACATGTAGAAACATGAAATAAGACCCCAACCTTACTTTTCATACAAAAATCAACTCAATATGGATCAAGGATCTAAATCTATGACCTGATCCCATCAAATTACTAGAGGAGAACATTGTGCAAAGTACGCAAAACACTGTATTCAGCCAGAAGAACAGGCAATAAAAACAAAAATAGACAAGCGGGATTACACAAGCTAAGATGCTTCTGTACTGCAAAGTAAATGCTCAACAAAGTGAAGAAGGAACTGACAGACTGGGAGAAAATACTTGCAAACTACACAACTGATAAAGGATTAATTGCCAGAATCTATATAGAGCTCAAGAAACTGAACAACAAAATAAACAACCTATTTAAGAAATGGGAAAAGGATTTGAGCAGGCATTTTGCAAAAGATGAAATTCATATGGCCCACAGACACATGAAAAAAATGCTCAAGATCACTAGCCATCAAGGAGATGAAAATAGTAACCACAGCAAGGTTTCCCCTCACTCCAGTTAGAATGCCTTTTATACAGAAATCAAAAAGCAATGTTGTGGAGGACATGGGTAAAATGTACCCTAATAAACTTTTGCTAGGAATGTAAACTAGTACAGCCATTATGGAAGACAGTGTGATGATTCCTCAGAAAGCTGAAAAAAGATCTACCATATGATGCAGGCATCTCCCGCCTGGGAATTTATTCAAATGAAATGAGATCAGCAGTTGAAAGAATTTCCTATACCCCATGTTCATTGCTGTTCAATTCACAATAGCTAAGATATGGATTCAACCCAGACTGGATAAAGAAAATTCTGTATATATACATTATGGAATACTACTCAGGCATAAAATAAAGAATGAAATGCTATAACAAAATGATGTCGATGCAAACCATTATACTTATTGAAATAAGTCAGTCCCAAAAAGACAAATATCATATATTTTCCCTGATCTCTGGTAACTAATAGAGTACAAAAAATGTAATGTATAGGAGTGAATTGATATTTTGAGATTCAATGCTTATTTACAGCTCTTGTCTCTACTGCTGAGGAACAGGGCTTTTTTTCTTCTTATTCTTTGTTGAATTCCTTACTGAGTGGAGGGTGAAGCTTATGATTATAAAATAAACTCAAAGTATGTTGTAAAATTTAAGATATAGGGGATATAGGGTGGAAATCATTATTATGCTCCTAAATCTGTATATAGGAAACACATGGCACATTCAGAAAACAAAAATGAAAAAAAAGAAATTAAATCTAAAGAAGTCTATAGAATTAGCTATCAGCTAATAGGAAAAAAAAAAAAAAAGACATCGGCCTATTTGGTTGTGGAAGTTGGGAAGTTCCATGATTTGTCACCTGGAGCTGAAAGCATGGTTTTAGTCAAAAGTCTGAGCATTTGAAGAGCTGATGGTCTGAGTTATAGTCTAAGAACCAGGATTGCCAATGATGTAAGTACCAGTCCAAGAACAGAAAACCAACGCCCCAGCTAAACAATCTGATGTAGAAAGCAAATTGTCCTTTCAATCTCTTTTTTGTTCTTCGGGCTCTCAGTGGACTGCAGAGACATGTCCACACCTGGGAGAGCAATCCACTGAGAATACTGGCATAAATGCAAAACTCATCCAGAATCACCTTCACAGACCAACTCAGAAGTAGTCTTCAACCAAATACCTGGATACCCTCTGACCTAATCGAGTTATCACCTAAAACTAGCCATCACAGTTCCTCTAAGTTAAAGGACACTGAGTAAAGGAGCTGTGATGTGCAAGTTCAGCATTGAATTGCTACATAATCAACTGCAATGAACGCTACCTTTCTCAGAGGTATTCACAGAGATCTTCATCTGAGACCAATTAGCAGCAACTGTGGCCAACATCGGAATATTTTCCCTTGCTAAATTACTACAGATATGAATTTTATCAACTTAATCCACCCAGCTTAAGCTATTTCTTCATTAAAGCAAAACTTTCTCCCACAGGAAAACCTCTAAATCCTGCAAATAGAAGTGTGAACACCTTCAGTTTGTTTTAATTATTTTGCTTAAATGAGAAGTGGAGTGCATTTTGCCAAGGATTAAATTAGGTCTCAGAAATTGGTATGCTTGAACTAAATCCATGTCCTCATGTTGCAACTCTTTTGAAACTGAAGGGTAATCTTTTCATGCCACTGGGGAAAACTATTTAAAAACCTAGGAATGTAGCAAGCAGCTTAGGCAAGACCTTATCTCCTAACACTGCTGCTAAATTCAATATCAATTTCCTAAAGGGCTATAGATTCCTCATCAATCTCTAATAAAGTTTCAAAAGAAAAATTATTGTTAAAAATTAAAACACTCAACAGAATGAAAAGACAAGCTATAGACTAAGAGAAAATGGACTGTTATCCAACATATACAAAGAATTCTTAAGATCCAACAATAAGAAAGCAAAAAAATATGATCTAAAAGTACTTGAATTTTGGGTCCATGCTGTGGAGTAGCAGGTTAAGCCTCCGCATGCAGGAACCATACACTGCAGGAACCATACCCTGGGCTCCCACCTGGGTGGCAAGATCTTAGTATTTGAACCATCAACTGCTGCCTCCTGGAATGCATAAGAAGGCAGCTGGTGAACAAGAATAGGATTAAGATGGCGGGGAGGGGGGGCGGGCTTACTACTCTAGTTTGGCAGAAGATAGTTTAAAAACAGTGGAGAGAGTACATTCTCAGGAAGAGTTAGGGAGAAAACGGCATTGGAAACTCCATGCAAATTAGAGGGACACAGCAGACCTACATGGAGGGTGTGGGCACACGTGAATCAGGACCCAACATCTGAGAGCCTTCACACTAGCTTTGGAGAGAGGTGAGACCAGACTGCAGCTGCCCAAGCCACTGGAAACAAAGCTGCAAGAAAAGCTGGGAGGGCACCCAACATGGAGCTCTGCGGGAGACAGTGTACCTGCCAACCTAGAGGAGGAAAAGAGGAGGGCACTTTTCTCTTTCCCCAGTCTCCCCGCAATGGCATCCTATAACAAGCTGATAGAGTGGGTGCCGTTTTGGACATGCGTAACAGCTGCACCCAGCAACCAGCTGAATGGAGACTGCTTAATCTGGTGGGGAGAAATGATATGGGGCTGGGTGCTCATGACTGTGGGACACTTGTGTCCCAGAACTGTGAAAACACTAAGACTGTGGGGCTTTGACAACGCTGAGGCTGCAAGGGGAAGGCTCTGGGTGTGGCTGAGACTTTGGGCAGTCTCCGTGGGAGGCTTCACATGCTCAGGGCTCCCTGGTTCCCTGGTAAAGGACGTTGCTGGGGAATCTGCTTACACTGAGGACTGAACAGATTCTTTGTGTAGCTCTTGTGGAAGTGTGGATGAAATTATATCCACTGGGGATAGTGCCCAGGCACTGGTCTCCTTTGAGGAGAGGAAATGCATTGAGTCTATGCCAACAGAAGAAAAACCTCCCCTCTGATAAAAAAGAAAAAAAAAAAGAGATTATACCATGCACAACCTTGGTGTCACCTTAATACTCCCCTGACCCTGAAGCACTGAACAGAGCTCCCTGGCCACACCTACCATAGACCTCTAGATATTCTATGAAAGAAGACACTCCACTGATCCACAAAGACATACTCCAAAGATAAAAGGCACCATACCAAAAAAAAAAAAGAAGAAGAAGAAGAAGAAACCAACAAGTATCTCCACAAATGCCAAATAATAAATGCACCGATTCAAAAAACAAGAATAAGGAACACAACATGACACCCCCAAAAGAATACAACACTTCACTACTAGATTGTGAAGATGAAGAGTTTGAAGAAATCCAAGAAATGGAATTCCAAAAATTGATCATAAGATTACATAGAAGTAATCAGAAGCAAATGTACGAACCAATGAAATCTGTACATGACAGGAAATAAAATTTCTCCCCTGAAATTGAGATCTTAAAGAGAAAGCAAAATGAAATCTTAAAAATGAAGAATTCAATAAAACAAATGAAAAATGTAGTGGAAAGCCTTAACAACAGAATCAGTGAAGCACAAAAAAGAATATCCAACTTAGAAGGCAAAATCAGGAAATTATATATTCAGACAAAATACATGAAGAAGAAATTAGAAAACTAAAAAACACTGTTAGTAATCTACAGGATCCTATGAAATGACCCAACATAGGGCTCCTAGGAGTTCCTGAAGGTGTGGAAAGAGAGAAAGGATTAAAAGGCCTTTTAAGTGAAATAATAACAAAAAACTTCTCTAATTTGGACAAAGAAAGGGACACCCAGGTATAGGAAGCACATAGAACTCCTAATAGACATGACCAGAAACAAACTTCATGATAAATTATAATCAAACTCTTCACAGTAAAACATAAAGAAAAGATTCTAAAATGCGCTCGAGAGAAATGCCAGATTACTTTCAGAGGATCAGCAATTAGACTCAAACAGACTTCTCATCAGAAACTTTACTGGCTAGAAGAGAATGGTAAGATATAGTCCAAGTCTTAAGAGAAAAAAACTGTCATCCCAGAACACTATGAATGAAGGTGAAATAAAGACCTTCCATAACAAACAGAAATTAAAAGCATTTGTCACCACTCATCCAGCCTTACAAAAAGATGCTTAAAGATGTGCTACAGATAAAAACACAGAAGCATGGTCATCACTATGAAAGAAGGTAAAGGTAGAAAATCTCCCAGTAAAAGTACAAAGGAAATCCAAATTAAACAATAGGAATATTGATGGGAAAATGGCAGGGCAAAGTCATTACTTACCAATAGTTACTTTGAAAGTAAATGGCCTCAACTCTCACTAATAGACAAAAACTGGCTGAATGGATTAAAAAAAATATCTAGGAGCCAGCAATGTGGCATAGCAGGTAAAGCCACCACCTGCAGTGCCGGCATCCCATATGGGCGCTGGTTTGAGTTCTGGCTGCTCCACTTCCGATTCAGCTCTCTGCTATGGGCTGGGAAAGCAGTAGAGGATTGCCCAAGTCCATGGGCCCCTGCACTCGCATGGGAGATCTAGAAAAAGCTTCTGGCTCCTGGCTTCAGATCGGTGCAGGTCCGGCCACTGCAGCCACCTAGGGAGTGGATCAGCAGATGCAAGACCTCTCTCTCTCTCTCTCCCTCTCTCTCTCTCTGCTTCTCCTTCTCTCTCTAACTGTGACATTCAAGTAAAATAAATAAATCTCTAAAAAAAAAAAACACATCTATTTGCTGCCTACAAGAAACACATCTCACCAACAAAGATGTATGCAGACTGAAAGTGAAAGGATGGAAAAAGATGTTCCATGGCAACAGAAACGAAAAAACAGCTGGTACAGCCATCCTAATATCAGACAAAACAGACTCTTACACAAAAATTATTAAAGGAAACAAAGAAAGGCACTATGTAATGACTAAGATTGATTCAACAGGAAGATATAACTATTAAAAACGTATATGCACCTAATTCCAGGGCAACTGGCTTTGCTTATGGCCTTGTCTGAATACTGACAGAGCTTGTGGATTCAAAAGCCTTCCAATAGCCTAGCCAGCTCATAGGAAGAGCCTCAAGTGACCACTGCTGTCATACATAAAAGTGTTAATTGTTAAATTAACAAGAGTCACTGTGCACTAACTTCCTATGCAGGACCTCTGTCTTCAAAGAATTGTATTATAATTATGTCTAAGTGCTTGCAAAAGATGTATCATTCCTGGGTGCATTTTAAAGGTAAGTAAAAGAAATGAAGTGAAATTAACTTCAATATGCAATGACTTTGCACAGCCCTTGTCTCGACTGTTGAGGAAGTTTTTTTGTTTATTTGTTTTGGTTTTTTGGTTTTTTTTTTTACAGTGCAAATTGTTGAAGTCTTTACTTAGTATAGAGTTGGTCTTCTGTGTATAAACTTAATTGAAAATGGATCTTAGTGGAGAATTGGACTGGGAATGGGAGAGGGAAAAGAGGGGGCAGGGAGACTGGGTGGGAGGTTGGGTATGGTGGGAAGATTCACTATATTCCTAAAGTTGTACTTACGAAATACATGAAGTCTACTCCTTAAGTAAAAGGTTTCTTTGGGTGGAAAAATAAATTTTAAAAAATTTTAAATAAAATTTTAAAGAGAATAATGTAGACCATTTATCTTTAGGTCATAATTATGTCTCTTTGTAAATCATTTGTATTGTTTCTAAAGAAGAGCTCCTTTTTCCTTCAGGTGCAGTAACTATTATTGTTACTTTGATCTTTGCAAGCACATCTTTCTTCGGACTGTTGTATATTTATTGATGGACCAATAATAATGAGGAAAGCATGATATGTATATTGCCTTATTTAAAGCAATTATTGGAAAATATTAAAAGGCTACCAATTAAAGGACCAAGGTGGGAAGGGTGAAGAAGGAAGCTGGATTTAAACTACTGGCAGGAATCCCTCTCAGGCTCTCTAAAATAGGATATGGGTATCCCAAGGAGCTCCTTAACACCATCTGCCACAATGTCCTCCCCTCTGCTTATTCTTAATCTTAAAACATCTTATAAAATTTACTGATAGCCTCTTTGGAAATATGCATTAAAATAGATACTTTCTTAAACTGACTACAGATCTCTAACCTTAGATAATAAATCAAAATTTCTAGATCATTTTCTACTGAATATTGCTTTTTCACCACAGTAAAATAAAAAAAAATCATACCTAGGGACCACCTGTGTGAGCAATTGATTGGGCCATTTTAGAAGGTAAACCTCAAACTACTATCAGTTTTTTCTACAAACAGGAGTCAAGTGAAGAGAGGATAAACCAAGGCAGATTTTTATTTTATCTTCATTGCTAGTGTTTTCTTTAAGAAGATATTTATAATGCTATTAATAAATGGAAAAAAGGAAAGAATATGAAAACAATGAAAAGGTAAAAATAAGAAAAAAATTGGAATTCAAACAGTGTAAAGTCATTATCCTTTAGAGCTCAACTTGCCTTGCCAGGAATAGTTTAAAATCTGCATTGTTGAACTGTGCAATGTCCAGGGTGAGGTGACACCAGCTCTGAACTATGGCTGTAAAAACACCACCAGAAAGATGAAAAAAGTGAATTGGGAGGAAAAGCATTCATATTAAAACACTAAAAAAATGAACAACCACAATGAGAACACTGACCTCTAATTAACCATATGTCTCCCCGATGAATTATTCTGACTTTTACATGTGTGATCAAGCATGAAAGTTTGCTTTTAATTTACTTTACAAGACCTTTTCCATATCCTTCCCCCAAACTACACAGTGCATTATTAAAGCAATAAAATAAATCAGATGCCACATAATTTCGCATCTTAGGTATACCAAAAGTCACCCCAACAAGGAAAATCTTGAGAATGGTGGTAAGAGAAATAGTCTTCATATTTCTAAGATTCAACATAAGCAAAAAAAATTTTTTTAAGCAATTCTTTTCCTCAAACTCAAAAACAAGGTTCAGCCTGCACTTCCCATTAAATTTCTCAAGTGTCACGTGAACCACGTTGGAATTCAGACACTGTCACTTTTTTCTCAGTGTGAAATATTCCAACATGATTTGATAGGCACCTGCTCTGAGATTTCAGCTAATGCTATTAGAATTCTTGTAGGCAGATGATCCTGGAGTAAGGGGTAACTTCATGGAACCATGCAGTTCAATTATTGTTCAGTCACTGATCTAGATTAAGTGGCAAAGGGAGAATTAAATCCCACTCTGAATATACCCTGGAGTCCATCAAAGCCTCACCTTTTCATTCTTGTATGACAGCATGCACAATACCATTTACACAAAATCACTATAAATCAGTTCAGGGTAGGTAGCCAACAAATGATGTGCTTCTACAGATATGAGCCTTAAAGAATCCACTCAAATTATGTTCTAGTCATATGATGGCTTTTTTAAACTTCAGGGGGAAGAAAAATGCAAGTGTTATGTACTTGGACAAAATCAAACTCTGGAAATTCCATGTTTCTATCCAAAACAGTGGTTCTCTGCCAGGAGCATTTTGCACCCCTTTTCCAGAGTACATTTGATAATGTCTAAAAACATCTGAAGTTTTCACAACTGAGGGAGAAAAATGCTACTGGCTTCTAATGGGTAGAAAGCAGGGATGATGCTAAACTAGAATTACCAAGCCTCAATTTCCAACAGTGCCAAATTTCTTTCAGAAACATAGTCTGAAGTTAATCAGTTCCACAATCTCTTTCCACTGCAAAAGCAAACTTCAAAAAGCTGTTCATACACCCCACCTAGTCGCACCACATCTTACCCCAACCTGGACTGGGCTCCCTTCACACCAAGCAAACAACCCTCACTGAGGTCACTGACGAGTACCTGTCACCCAACCCAATGAATATTTCTCAATAGATACTCTCCCTCCACTTCCAGAACCATACATTCTCCCAGTTTCCCCCCTTTCTATCTTCCTGGTCTCATTTGTGCACGTAGCCTTCCTATGTGGCCATTACATATTGAAGTTTCCTCATTCAGTTTTATGCCCTATCTCTAGTGTCTCTCAAGGCGATTGCTTTAACTTCCTATAGCTGCCGTAAAACATTACCACAAAGGTAGTACCTTCAAACAACACCAATGTGTTACCTTGCTGTCCTAGAAATGAGAATCCCAAAATGGGTCTCCCTGGGCTATCAAGTTTTCAGCCAAGCTGTGTTCATTTCAGGAGACTCTAGGGGAAGATCTGTTTTCTTATCTTCCCCAGCTCTAGAACTCCCCCCTATTCCATGGCTAGACACTCCCTTCCATTCAAAGCCAGGACTGGCAAGTCTTTCTCCTTTAATTACTAATACCAACTCTTCTGCACCCCCTCCCCTTCCACATTGAAAGACCCTGGTGTTTACATTGTGACTGGACAGATAACCCAGCATAATCTGATTATTTTACCACTAACTGCATAGTGCTAGCCACCTGCCAGGCTTTCATTGCCTTTGCCTGTTTTAACCCTTCCAAACACCATTCTTTGTATAGCAGAATCATCTTCTTGAAACACAAACCTCAACAAGTTGTCCTCCCATTTCAGTTCTTTAACAGCTCATTTTTCTAAAACACAACACTTGAATATACGTAACAAGGCTCTGTGAACTCTGACCCCTGTGTCTCTCCAACCTCAGGAGCAGCACAGCATATTGTTCTTCTGCCAGTCTGACAAAGCACCATCCAGTCTCTCCCCACAGGACTGTGGCACACACTGCTTTTCCTCTGGACTGTTTATTTCATTTCTCTTCTGCTGCATTTAGCTCCTACTCACTCTCAACTCACAACTTCCACAACTTCCATCTCCTTGGGGAAGCCTTCCCTGACCTTTGCTCAAGCCCTCAAGCACCATGTGTCTGTTGTAGCACTTAGCATAGCTGGGATTTTAAATGTCTTTGTGAGACTATTCAACAGTTCTCTCCTTCAATTGATTACATGTTTTATCCAGCACAGAGAGTGCTCATGCTCACAATGAATCCCTAGTGCCTAGTCTAGGTCCTGGTACAATGTTGGGACTCAATAACTATTTGTCAAACAGGTCAGGGAGTGCATGAATCAACAAGAAGCCTAATGCTGTAACCAGTCATAGTAATAATCAGCTAATGATCTTTCTGCTTGTTCATTTAACAAAGATTTACTAAATATGTGTGTATGTAGATATCACTAAGCTAGTTATATGCTATATTTTATGTGATAATTAGAATATTCGGTACTGTAAAGCAGCCTAACAAATTTTGGACAGGTCAAGAAGAAAGGAAAATGCTCTTTTCAGCATCCCTTGCTTTCTTCCGCAGATTCTGTTGACTTCTCTTATGATGGATGTGAACTATTCCACAGGAATGTAGCCTGATTCTCTGTCCTCAGCATCATTGGCAGCAATTGCCAAAACTGCCAATGACTGCGGTGGACACTTATTGGAAATGACAGATTTCAATATGGCATGGATTTACATGATTTTTTTAATGCTTAAGGAGTTTGGTCATGTGTCAGAGCTGCTCATGTTAGATGATCTATTAGGTGCCATGATCTCCATGAGGGTCATCTGTCACACTGTAGGCCAGAAGTGTCACCCCTGTTGAATGTGATATAAAGTCAAACTCCTAAACTGACTAGAAGGAAATTGGCATATGTCACTGCTGATGGATCAGAAGTTGAAGGTCTCAGTTCATATCCACAAATGAAAAGTGAAGACTCACAAACTTTAGTACATAAATATATAGCAGTTAGAGACGCTGTGACATATCAGCAATTGAATTTAACAGTTATCACAGGGGCAGGCATTGCTGCACAGCATATTTCGTGTCTCCTCTTCAGACGCCTACATCATACATTGGAGTGCCAGTTCAAGTCATGACTATTCCACTCCAACCCATCTTCTTTCTAATGTACCTGGGAAGGTAACAAGATGGGCCAATACTTGGATCTCTCACACCCATGTGGGAGCCACAGATGGAGTTCCGGGTATTTGGAAGGTGGACCAGCAAATGAGGATCTCTTCCTCCCTCTCTCTCTCTCTCTACCTCTCTCTGCCTCTCTACCTCTCTACCTCTCTCTGCCTCTCTACCTTTCTACCTCTCTACCTCTCTATCTATCTCTCTATCTCTCTATCCTTTTCCTTTGTCTGACATTCTGCCTCAAGTAGTCTTGTATTATTATGACTAAGATGAATGCAAACTTTGGCTTCATAATAAAAATATTTAGAAGTAAAACTGTGAAAATGAATTTGTCAAACAATAAAGATTTTAACTATGAAGTCCAGGAAAGCAAACATAGTAGTTGTGGGAATCTGAGGGGATCTCCAAGTTGGCTGAAGAAAATTTTATGCACGGCATCAACTAAATTGAAATCAAGTTTAGCAAAGTATGCCTGAAGAGGGAAATACAGCACTCAACAGAAGAGTACCAACTAGTTGTCACTATACTAACCAACAATGGAATTTCTAAAATTAATTATAGGGAAAATGTAATTAATATACCTATGCTAATAATTATGCATATCAGGGGCTGGCACTGAGGCATCCTGGGTTAAGCTACCACCTGTGATGCTGCCATCCCATATGGGTAGGCACTGGTTTGTTTCCCAGTTGCTCCACTTCTAAATCAGCTCTATACTAGGGCACCTGGGAAAGCAACAGAGGACAGCCCATGTGGTTGGGCCCCTGCACACACATGGGAAATCCAGAAGAATTTCTGAGTTATTGGCTTTGGTGTGGCCCAGCTCTGGCTGTTGCAGACATTTGGGAAGTGAACCAGCAGATGGAAGATTCTCATTCTCTCTCTCTCTCTCTCTCTCTCTCTCTCTCTCTCTCTCCATCCCTCCCTGCTGTAACTCTGCCTTTTAAATTAATAAATATTTTAAAGAAAAGTATGCATATCTATTTGGATTTATTCTGATACTACAAAAGGCATAATCAGGTTTACTCTGCAAACCTTTGTACCAATATATTTAAAAACAGAAGAGAAAATGCGTGCTTCAGACAGATATTTTGTTATTGATTTGTAGAAAATGTATATTTCCTTTGTTTTTTTTCTTTCACTACAATCTAAGTAATCTCAACTATAATACAAAAGGGTGTTTCTAAAGTATAAGTTCCATTAGAACAGCAAGGAAACACAAAGTGGTTATTTTTCAAAAATACACAGTTACTGTAGAACAGAAAGAGACAACAGTCTTCTCACTTGAAGTTCTGTACGTTTCCAATGTACCAGGCTGCCTCCCCACAGCTAACACTTTTCAGACATGATCAGTCTCCACAGTCTTTTGCTTAAACAGTATGACAGCATACTTAATCATAAAATAGATGTTAGGAAACTGGAATACCACAAACTATTGAAAAGAACTGATAAACTGACAACATCAAGTTCAATAAATGTTATATTTAAAATAAAAGCTACAGTTGAGAAAATACTAGTAGTAGACATAACTGAAAAGGGATGAGTCTTCAGAATACATAAAGAGCTCCAATAAGTCAAAAAGGAAAACAATGGACAAAGGGTTGAAAGAAGCAATTCATATACCAAGAAACCCAAAGGAATAATAGATGAATTAAAAGGGGCCTACCATATAGATAGGAAGACACAAATTAACAATGAGATAGCATAAAATAAAAGTTCATATCTGACAATGTCAAGTAGTACAACCATTGACAATACCCGGTAAAGCTGTAAATGCTCATATCCCAACATCTGACAATATTCTCCTAGAACAATGGTTCTCAATGGTAGAGGAGGGGACACATGACAATGCTCAGAGACATTTTTGGTGGTCACAGCCAGGGAGGAGAGAACAGATACTACAGACATCTAGTAGGTGGAGGCTACAGATGTTGCTAAACATCTTACAATGTACAGGGTGTCCCTATCCCCAGAGAATTCTCTGTCTCAAACTATTAATAGTGCTGAGATTGGGAAACCATCTGAGAGGGTTGTATGGTAGTTCCCCAAAGTCATGTCCACCTAGTGATAGGCATACAGAATGGTGGTTAAGGTGTCACCTGGGACACTTGAACCCCATATCAGAGTTCTGCTATTGGGAGATAGAAGGTGCTGTTCAAGTACTTGAGTCCCTACCACCCATGTGAGAGATCCAGATTTAGTTCCCTGCCTGGTTCTTTAAGGCATTTGAGGAGTGAAGTAGCAAACAGAAGATCCCTCTATGGTTGTTTCTGTTTCAGTATCTCTGGTTTTCAAATAAAATGAAAATACATTTAAAAAATTTTTAAAGATCTATGTCTACCCATAACCAGTCAATGTAATATTTATCTGGGAAAAGTGTCTCTATAGCCATAGTAAATTTAGGTATTTAAGGAGAGATCATCTTGGATTATCCAGGTTGGCAGCATATTCAATGACAGTGTATTTGTAAGTAGAAGGAAACACATGGACAGAAGAGAGGCATAGAGAAGGCCATGTGAAGACAGAGGCAGAGATGGGAGTGACACTGCCACAGGCAAAAAAAAAAAAAATGCCAACAGCCACCAGGAGCAGGAAGAAGCAAAAGACAGAATGTCCCTTCAAGCCTCTTGAGTACAAAGTGAACACTCTGATTTTGGGCTCCTGTTCTCCAGAAGTGTAAGGAATAAAACGCTGCTGTTTTAAGCCACCAGTTTACAGTAACTGTTACAGTACTGCTAGGAAATTAACAAACAGTTCTGGACATATACTCAAGAGAAGCTCACACGTATGTACACAAGGAAGAAGGATTAATGCTACTTGAGCATTAATCATTATAGCTGAAGGAAACCTGCTGGACAGATGTGCAGTTTCAGTTGTGCAGGATGAGTAAGTTCTGTAGATTTAATGTATAGCATGGTAATCACAGCTCACAATGCCGGGTTGTAACTTGCAATGTGTTAAGAGAATAGATCTTAAAATGTTATCCTTTAAAAAAAAAGGTTAAGTATGGGAGGTGATGGGTATGTTAATAAGGTTGACTGTAGCAAGCACTTCACAATATATACATATATCTAAACAATGCCTTATATACCACAAATATGGACAATTTTTATTTATAAATTTTAATACTGTAACAAATCTAGAAAAATAAACTGTATTTTTTGCAGAAAAAGGTCCTTGGTAATTTATATTTGTATTACTGAATAGAGAATATAAAGATACCAAAAATTCCCCCTGAAAATGTACTGAAGTATGTTCATTTGCTGCTCTACAGCTGTAAAGGTGAATGAATTAGAGCTGCTTGTGTCACGACATATTAATTTCAAAATATTAAATGCAGAGGATAAAAGTTCAGAGGCCATATGTGCTGTTATCATTCACATAAAGATTTCAAAATTGCAAAGCAATATTATATAACATTGATAAATATCTAGAAATCTAGAAATGTGATAGGTAAAAACACTCAACCCACAATAGTAGTTACTCCTGTAATGGGTGAGGAGAAAAAAAAGAAAAAGAATGGGTATACACAAGTGAGTCAAAAAAAAAAAAAAGAGAGAGAGAGAGAGAGAGCAACAGAACAATCAGGGTGAATCACCTTTGGCACACCCTTAACCTTGTAGAACCAGAGCTCTCTGGCCACACCCATCACAGCCTCTAAGGATCCATCAAAAGCAGACAGTCCTCTTAATCTAGAGTCATAGTATAACAAGAAAAAAAAAAAAAACAAAACAAAGAATATCTCCAACATGCCAAACAAACGCAAAAGCCAGGGAACAAGAACAAGGAAGACACTATGACGCCCCCAAATGAAATAGACACCCCAATTCAAGATTATGAAGATGATAAGATAGAAGAAATGCAAGAAGCAGATCTCAAAAAATTGATAAGAACATTAAGAAGTTCTCAAAAACAAATTCTCAAACTACAGAAATCCTTAATGGACAAGATAGAAAATCTCTCTTGTGAAAATGAAATATTAAGGAGGAATCAAAATGAAATGAAACAACTAGTACAACAGGAAACTGTGATAGTGACGAGAAATCATAATGAAGTGAAGAATTCAATAGATCAAATGAAAAACACATTAGAGAGCCTTACGAACAGAATGGGTGAAGCAGAAGAGAGAATATCAGACTTACAAGACAGAGAACAGGAAAGGATACAGTCAAACCAAAGAAAAGAAGAGGAAATTAGAAATCTAAAAAATATTGTCGGGAATCTTCAGGATACTATTAAAAAAACCAACATTCGGGTTCTAGGAGTTCCTGAAGGCATGGAGAGGGAGAAAGGATTAGAAGGCCTTTTTAGTGAGATACTAGCAGAAAATTTCCCAGGTTTGGAGAAGGACAGGGAAATCCTAGTGCAGGAAGCTCATAGAACCCCTAATAAACATGACCAAAAGAGATCCTCACCACGACACGTTGTAATTAAACTCACCACAGTGAAACATAAAGATCCTAAAATGTGCAAGAGAGAAACGTCAGATTACTCTCAGAGGATCTCCAATCAGACTCACAGCTGACTTCTCATCAGGAACCCTACAAGCTAGGAGGGAATGGCGAGATATAGCCCAGGTACTAAGAGAGAATAACTGCCAGCCAAGAATATTATATACTGCTAAACTCTCATTTGTTAATGAAGGTGAAATAAAGAACTTTCACAACAAACAGAAATTGAAAGAATTTGTCACTACTCGTCCAGCCCTGCAACAGATGCTAAAAGATGTGTTACACACAGAAACACGGTCATCAATATGAAAGAAGGTAAATGAAGGAAATCTCACACCAAAAGTTCACAGGAAGTTCAAAACATATATCAGAAAATATCTTTGGCAAATGGCAGGGCAAAGTTACTACTTATCATTAGTCACATTGAACGTTAATGGCTTGAACGGTCCAGTTAAAAGACACCGATTGGCTGATTGGGTAAAGGAACATAACCCATCTATTTGCTGCTTATAAGAAACACATCTTTCCAACAAAGATGCATACAGACTGAAAGTGAAAGGCTGGAAAAAGATATACCATGCCAACAGAAATGAAAAAAGAGCAGGCGTAGCCATCTTAATATCGGGCAACATAAACTTTACCACAAAAACAGTTAGGAGAGACAAAGAGGGGCACTATATAATAATTAAGGGATCAATTCAACAGGAAGATATAACGATTATCAATGTATATGCACCTAATTACAGGGCACTGGTTTATTTAAAAGATTTGTTAAGGGACTTAAAAGGAGACTAAGACCCCAATACAATAGTACTGGGAGACTTCAATACGCCACTCTCAGAAATAGACAGATAGGACAGAAGATCAACAAGGATACAGTAGATTTAAATGACACTATAGCCCAAATGGATCTAACAGATATATACAGAACTTTTCATTCTACACAGAAAGCATTTACATTCTTCTCAGCAGTACATGGAACCTTCTCTAGGATTGACCACATACTAGGCCATAAAGCAAGTCTCAGCAAATTCAAAAGAATTAGAATCATACCATGCAGCTTCTCAGACCATAAAGGAATGAAGTTGGAAATTAGCAACTCAGGAATCCCTAAAGCATATGCAAACACATGGAGATTGAACAACATGCTCCTGAATGAACAATGGGTCATAGAAGAAATTAAAAGAGAAATCAAAAATTTTCTGGAAGTAAATGAGGATAAAGTACAACATACCAAAACTTGTGGGATACAGCAAAAGCAGTGTTAAGAAGAAAGTTTATATCAACAGATGCCTACATCAAGAAATTGGAAAGGCACCAAATAGATGAGCTTTCAATGCATCTCAAGGACCTAGAAAATCTGCAGCAAACCAGACCCAAATCTAGTAGGAGAAGAGAAATAATTAAAATCAGAGAAGAAATCAACAGAATTGAATCCAAAAAACTTTACGAAAAATCAGCCAAACGAGGAGCTGGTTTTTTGAAAAAATAAACAAAATTGACACCCCATTGGCCCAAATAACTAAAAAATTAAAAGGCACAAATCAATAAAATCAGAGATGAAAAAGGAAATGTAACAACAGACACCACAGAAATAAAAGGAATCATCAGAAATTACTACAAGGACCTGTATGCCAGCAAACAGGGAAACCTATCAGAAATGGATAGATTCCTGGACACATGCAACCTACCTAAATTGAACCAGGAAGACATCGAAAACCTGAACAGACCCATAACTGAGACAGAAATTTATACAGTAATAAAGGCCCTCCCAACAAAGAAAAGCCCAGGACCAGATGGATTCACTGCTGAATTCTACCAGACATTTAAAGAAGAACTAACTCCAGTTCTTCTCAAACTATTCAGAACAATCAAAAAAGAGGGAATCCTCCCAAATTCTTTCTATGAAGCCAGCATCCCCTTAATTCCTAAGCCGGAAAAAGATGCAGCATTGAAAGAGAATTACAGACCAATATCCCTGATGAACATAGATGCAAAAATCCTCAATAAAATTCTGCCCAATAGAATGCAACAACACATCAGAAAGATCATCCACCCAGACCAAGTGGGATTTATCCATGGTATGCAGGGATGGTTCAACATTCGCAAATCAATCAATGTGATACACCACATTAACAGACTACAGTAGAAAAACCATATGATTATCTCAATAGATGCCGAGAAAGCATTTGATAAAATAAAACACCCATTCATGATGAAAACTCTAAGCAAACTGGGTATGGAAGGAACATTCCTCAATATAATCAAAGCAATTTATGAAAAACCCATGGCCAGCATCCTATTGAATGGAGAAAAGTTGGAAGCATTTCCACTGAGATCTGGTACCAGACAGGGATGCCCACTCTCACCACTGCTATTCAATATAGTTCTGGAAGTTCTAGCCAGAGCTATTAGGCAAGAAAAAGAAATTAAAGGGATACAAATTGGGAAGGAAGAACTCAAACGATCCCTCTCTGCAGATGATATGATTCTTTACTTAGGGGACCCAAAGAACTCTACTAAGAGACTACTGGAACTCATAGAAGAGTTTGGCAAAGCAGCAGTGTATAAAATCAATGACCAAAAATCAACAGCCTTTGTATACAAAGGCAATACCATGGCTGAGAAAGAACTTCTAAGATCAATCCCATTCACAATAGCTACAAAAACAATCAAATACCTTGGAATAAACTTAACCAAGGACGCTAAAGATCTCTATGATGAAAATTACAAAACCTTAAAGAAATAAATAGAAGAAGATACCAAAAATTGGAAAAATCTTCCATGCTCATGGATGGGAAGAATCAATATCATCAAAATGTCCATTCTCCCAAAAGCAATTTACAGATTCAATGCGATACCAATCAAGATACCGAAGACCTTCTTCTCAGATCTGGAAAAAATGATGCTGAAATTCATATGGAGACACAGGAGACCTCGAATAGCTAAAGCAATCTTGTACAACAAAAACAAAGCCGGAGGCATCACAATACCAGATTTCAGGACATACTACAGGGCAGTTGTAATGAAAACAGCATGGTACTGGTACAGAAACAGATGGATAGACCAATGGAACAGAATTGAAACACCAGAAATCAACCCAAACATCTACAGCCAACTCATATTTGATCAAGGATACAAAACCAATCCCTGGAGTAAGGATAGTCTATTCAATAAATGGTGCTGGGAAAACTGGATTTCCACGTGCAGAATCATGAAGCAAGACCCCTACCTTTCACCTTACACAAAAATTCACTCAACAGGGATTAAAGGCTTACATCTAAGACCCGACACCATCAAATTACTAGAGAGCATTAGAAAAACACTGCAAGATATAGGTATGGGCAAAGACTTCTTGAAAAATACCCCTGAAGCACAGGCAGTTAAAAACAAAATTAACATTTGGGATTGCATCAAATTGAGAAGTTTCTGTACTTCAAAAGAAACAGTCAGGAAAGTGAAGAGGCAACCGACAGAATAGGAAAAAATATTGGCAAACTATGCAACAGATAAAGGGTTGATAACCAGAATCTACAAAGAAATCAAGAAACTCCACAAGATCAAAACAAACAACCCAGTTAAGATATGGGCCAAGGCAGCTCTCTGCTGTGGCCAGGGAGTGCAGTGGAGGATGGCCCAAGTACTTGGGCCCTGCACCCCATGGGAGATCAGGATAAGTACCTGGCTCCTGCCATTGGATCAGCATGGTGCGCCGACCGCAGCGCGCCGGCCGCGGCGGCCATTGGAGGGTGAACCAACGGCAAAGGAAGACCTTTCTCTCTGTCTCTCTCTCTCACTGTCCACTCTGCCTGTCAAAAAATAAAATAAAAATAAAAATAAAAATAAAGAGATGGGCCAAGGACCTCAATAGACATTTTTCAAAAGAAGAAACCCAAATGGCCAACAGACACATGAAAAAATGTTCAAGATCACTAGCAATCAGGGAAATGCAAATCAAAACCACAATGAGGTTTCACCTCACCCCGGTGAGAATGGCTCACATTCAGAAATCTACCAACAATAAATGCTGCAGAGGATGTGGGGAAAAAGGGACACTAACCCACTATTGGTGGGAATGCAAACTGATTAAGCCACTATGGAAGTCAGTCTGGAGATTCCTCAGAAACCTGAATATAACCCTACCATTCAACCCAGCAATCCCACTCCTTGGAATTTACCCAAAGGAAATGAAATTGGCAAACAAAAAAGCTGACTGCACCTTAATGTTTATTGCAGCTAAGACCTGGAACCAACCCAAATGCCCATCAACAGTAGACTGGATAAAGAAATTATGGGACATGTACTCTATAGAATACTATACAGCAGTCAAAAACAATGAAACATGGTCATTTGCAACAAGATGGAGGAATTTGGAAAACATCCTGCTGAGTGAATTAAGCCAGTCCCAAAGGGACAAATATCATATGTTCTCCCTGACTGGCAACAACTAACGGAGCACCAAAGGGGAAACTTGTTGAAGTGAAATTGACACTATGAGAAACAGTGACTTGATCAGCTCTTGTCCTGACGGTTGATGTACAATGTAATACTTTATCCATTTTAGTATTTTCTCTTTGTTTTGTTTTGTTCTAGTACTATTGGTTGAACTCTGTAATTAACACACAATTATTCTTACGTGTTTAAATTTTAACTGAAAAGTGATCCCTGTTAGGAATTTGGAAAGCATTATGCTGAGTGAAATAAGCCAGTCCCAAAGGGACAAATACCATATGTTCTCCCTGATCGGTGACAACTAACTAGCACCAAAAAGGAAACCTGTTAAAGTGAAATGAACACTATGAGAAATGGTGACTTGATCAGCCCTTGCCCTGACTGTTAATGAACAACTTAATACGTTATCCCTCTTAGTATTTTTTGTTTGTTTGTTCTACTTAATACTTTTGGTTGAATACTGTAATCAATACACAGTTATTCTCAAGTGTTGAAACTTAACTGAAAAGTGATCGCTGTAAAATATAAGAGTGGGAATAAGAGAGGGAAGAGATGTGCAATTCGGGACATGCTCAAGCTGACTTACCTCAAATGGTAGAGTTAGAAACATACCAGGGGATTCCAATTCAATCCCATCAAGGTGGCATGTACCAATGCCATCACACTAGTCCCAGTGATCAATTTCTGTTCACAATTGATCATAATGATAGGACTAAGAGCCAAAGGGAGCACACAACAAGACTAGTGTCTGCAAATACTAGCTGATAGAATAAAAAATGGAGAGAATGATCCAACATGGGAAGCGAGATACACAGCACACTCATAGAATGGCAGATGTCCTAAACAGCACTCTGGCCTCAGAATCAGCCCTTAAGGCATTCGGATCTGGCTGAAGAGCCCATGAGAGTATTTCAGGCAAGGAAAGCCAAGACACTCTGAAAAATAAAAATAAAAACAAAGAAAACCTAAATGAAAGATCTCTGTGAGATCCCAGTGAAAAGAACAGGTCATCAAAGAAGGAGGTACCTTTCTCTGAAGGGAGGAGAGAACTTCCACTTTGACTACAACCTTGTCTAAATATGATCAGAGTTGGTGAACTCAAAAGGCTTCCATAGCCTTGGCAACTCATGACAAGAGCCTAGGGTGATTACTGATGCCATAAACAAGAGTGTCAATTTGTTAAGTCAACAACAGGAGTCACTGTGCACTTACTCCTCATGTAGGATCTCTGTCCTTAATGTGCTGTACACTGTGATTTAATGCTATAACTAGTACTGAAACAGTATTTTTCACTTTGTGTTTCTATGTGAGTGCAAACTGTTGAAATCTTTACTTAATATATGCTAAACTGATCTGTATATAAAGAGAATTGAAAATGAATCTTGATGTGAATGGAAGGGGGGAGGGAGAGGGAAAGGGGAGGGTTGCGGGTGGGAGGGAAGTTATGGGGGAGGGGGGAACCATTGTAATCCATAAGCTGTACTTTGGAAATTTATATTCATTAAATAAAAGTTTAAAAAAATTTAAAAAAAATTAAAAAAAAGAATGGGTAAAGAATGGGTATACAGGAAGCTCCTATTTGCATCTGAGATATCTTATTTCTTTTGTTACATAAATAGGTCAGTTGCATATTTACATAATATTAAGATCTGACAAGTTGTAATAGTCTCCATTCTTGCCTATTTTATATCACTTATGGTAAAATTAACTGCAATGTTTCTAAGACATGGACATTTTTGTCATCTAAAAGCAATCATAATGAGGTTTACATGTGCCAAGGGAGTAATGATGAGAGAAAAAAATGACAAAGAAACAGAATATTATTGAAGTATTTGATCCTACACAAAGAGTAAGCCTTAAGGAGCTAAATCACAACACAATTCTTTTTTAATGGTTCCTCTGACCATCTCCCTGTTTTCCTCCCTGCCTCGCTTCTGATTCTGTCACTGAGTTTCAGTAGAGAACATTCCTACATGCCCTTCCCCTTACCTTTTGTTTTCCAAGTCCAGTTCCAGATTGAATCTGTAATGGTTACACAAGAGAGGGCAAATGAGGGTGGAGAGACACCAGTCTTTGATATGATGATCATCAACAGGCAATGTGGAGATCAGCATCCATGACTATTCCAACGAATCCCACTCTTCCTCCATTTGGAGGAATTGCATCCACTCTATTTTCCATAAGACCCCTGAGCATAAAATAGAGCTGTTTTACCAATACTTCTGTGTCTTGGCCTAGTGTTTGCTCCAGGCAGACAGGTGAGCAATATGAATGAGTGTGTGAGCCTAGTACAGCTTGTGATTAGATGCCAAGTTCAAGTTCCATTCATGATTATAAACATAGTCAAAACACCCACCTAGAAGGGTCATGGAGGATTTCAGACAGGAAAGGGGGAATGAGAAACTCTGCCTCTTATATGTGGGAAGGACAGGAAGTGTGGGGAGGTGTTTTGGGAAGCAGAAATATCAAGATTATCTAACAGCCTAAAATACCTATGCCATCACTCATTCCTTCCTCCTCCTATGTTATCTCTGATAGCAAAAACTGGATTTTCCTAACTGAATGATTGTCTTGAAATAATTAGGGAGACAGTGCTCTAACATCTGTTCTTTTGGCAGTAACAACTGTTATAAAATGAACCCCATTCACGCATGAATTTTCATGTTAGCAGAAGCAATTCCAAATGTGGAATGGAAATACAGTGCTGTTCTTTAAACACACACACACACACACACACACACACGCTATTTCTATTTTTGCAGTTCATTATCTTTCTTTGTCACCTACATACAATCTGCTCCAAGTCTAGGAATTAAGAACTTAATCATATGATTGCATCACTCTTGCTAACCTCTGTGTTATTTCCAAAGCTGCTAGACAAATGCTGTCTTTGGGCTTTGCAAAAATCCGTTTTCTCCCCAAGATGTGTTTGCCAGAACAGTAATTATTCCCTTTACAATCACTGGTTTACTATGTATCCACCTAACGCAACTGGAAGCTCCGTGAGGGGAGGGAGAGTGACTGCCTTATTCACTGCTGTTCATTGGTGCCTCGAGTAGATTTCACACCACTGAGTCCTTGTTATAGATTCATTTACGCTCCCACCACCATCAAATTTATACATAGAAGACATAACCCCAATGTGGAGATAGTGCCTTTAAGGAGATGATTAAATTTAAATGAACTAAAAATGAACTCAAAAGTGTGACCCCTAATCCCATGGGACTGGTGTCCTGAGAAGAAGAGGCAGAGACACCAGAGCTCAATCACTCTTGGTCAGGCACACAGAAGAGGCCATGTAAGGACACAGTCAAGAAGGGAGAGCAAACTGCAGGCAGCAAATGAGGCCTCACTAAAACCAACCCTGAGAGCACCTTAATCTTGAATTAGCTTCTAGAACTATGAGCAAATAAATTTCTGCTGTATAAGCCACCCAGTCTTTGATATTCTGTTATCACAGTCCAAGCTGAGTAACAAGTACAGTGCTCAATAAAATCTTGCAAAATAAATGGAATGGAAGTGGTGAGGAGCATAATGAATACAGGCTGGTAAAGCATAGACACTATGTGTGCAAAGGTGTAAGTGACTAAAACAATATTAATTGAGATTTACTTCTACTTAAGTATACAAAAATAATTCTTGATCTCAAAGGTGTTTAAATTACATTTAGCAAGAGTACATGGAGGCCGGTGCCGTAGCTCACTAGGCTAATCCTCCACCTTGCGGCACCAGCACACCAAGTTCTAGTCCCAATTGGGGCACCGGATTCTGTCCCGGTTGCCCCTCTTCCAGGCCAGCTCTCTGCTGTGGCCAGGGAGTGCAGTGGAGGATGGCCCAAGTGCTTGGGCCCTACACCCCAGGGGAGAACAGGAGAAGTACCTGGCTCCTGCCATCAGATCAGCGTGGCGCGCCAGCTGCAGCGGCCATTGGAGGGTGAACCAACGGCAAAGGAAGACATTTCTCTCTGTCTCTCTCTCTCACTGTCCACTCTGCCTGTAAAGAAAAAAAAAAAAAGTACATGGAGAAAAATAAATTTCATTCTTGACTGTTTGTGTGTGTGTTTAGCATTTGTTTCCATTTGTAAAGCATATTTGATCTTCCTAATCCACTTTGGTAATTTCCATGATTATTAAATAATTGAAAATGTTCATACAATCCAACAAATGTCAACCTAAATCTATATCCAAAGTAACATGATTCCCAGATTCCTTTATTCACTTGAACATGGAATTCAGAAAGAAATGATGAATGTTCCCTTAAAACAGAGGTAATTTCTTATTGCACAAGTATATGAGTATATATATGTATTTCTCACTCCCCAACCAATATGACATTTCTCACATCTTCTCCCCTTGTTTCTTGTTCATTTGTTTTATAACACTTAACACAATTATAATTTATAGCTAGATTTGAATTTTTTATCTTACTCTCTTACTGAACATTAAGCTCTATGGAATGGCAGATAGACAAAATTTGCTCTACCACTGCATTCTCTGGCCCTAGCACCACATCACGCACACTACATAATAGGAACTCAATAAATAACAATTGAATCAATCTTGGAAAAATTTACCCATTTCACCAAAATCCAAAGGTAAACAAAAATCCTCATCTTCATTTTAATATCAAAAGCCAGCCCAATAAGGTTAGACACTTCCAAAGGACAATTTTTGAGTTAATTGCATACCAGAGGCAACATAGAAACATTTTCTCTTGCCAGAATAGAATGAATCCATCAAGGGAAATAAATGCTACCCAGGACTTTCAAATGGTCTTCTGGGTGACTGGCATAAAAGAGGATAAAATTGGCTATGCCAAGTGGACTAGCCACTCTCTCCAAATCAGCACTCAACATGGTTGACTTACCACCCAGGAAACGTTCTCCAGAAGTCCAGAAAACAAATACACTTGTGTGATGAATGTGACCATGTTTGCTTTTGCTATTCATTTTGACTCACAGAGAATGATGTGTGGTGCTACAGGTCAGAATAAAAAAAAAAAATCACAAGAATCTAATCATGGGTAATAATGAGCTTCCCTTAGCTAAGACGCCAGAAATTGTTTCTGAGGAAAGTTCTTTCCCACATGCTCAGATGACTTAGGTCATTATCCAATCATTTATAGTTCTGAAAATGCCTTTATACAATAAGCTGGAAGTCTTTCATAGTCTTTAAAATCAAGCCTGTCAGAAAACACATCGTGAAAGGGAAAAGTTCATGACATAAATCTTTATGTTGGCTTAAAGTTTAATAACTCCTTCTACATTCTCATCTTCTAGTCATTTACTCTGGGTATATAGGGAAGTGCATTATACTCAATGGACCTACTGATCAGTAAGGAATGAATTGGGGAGGTGTATTAAGCTTTTTAGGCCATTAGGATGCCATTTAGTGCATTGGAGAAGGTCATTTACTTCTAGCAAGCAGCCAAGGTCCCTCTCAAAGATGAGCCATTTAATCCCAGCTCACCCACATGCCCCTGCCCAAAGTGCATTTACAAATTTAATTTCCTCTGCAGGTTTTCTTTTATTTGCCCTATTTTATTTCTCTTGTTTTATGGTCACGTTGTCTAATTTAAACTCAATTAAAACTTTCAATTACAAAAAAAGAGGTAGTTCTGAAGACCTCCCAGGAAACACTTCATTAATGGGGACTACTTAATAAGCAAAATATCTCACAGCACAGACTAAATCCAAAGCTTCAAAGATCCAATGGGTTTTTTCAAAGCCTGGCTCAAGTTGGCCTGTGATGATTAAATGCCTCAAGGCTAAAGGGTTTGGAGTCTAATCCCACACAGCTTTGGCTGAAGGTGCAGGAAAGTATTGCATTCACCTGCCCATTACGATGGACTTGGGAGTAAACCATCACCAAAACCAAGGCCAACAAATACAAACGAATGAAAGAACTTTTTTTCTGAAAGTACTTGGGGAGGATGCTCTCTTCTTTTTGCTTTTCTACTGTTAAGAAGAAATTCTGGATCTTTAGGGAGCCTAAAAGCCAACAAAAAGAACAGCAGAGCCTGAAAATCGAGAGAAAACTCTGGAAGATCCTCCTTCAGCACTTGATCCAGCTGTTCCTGAAGCAACAGTAACTCTTCTCCAGGTACAGAAGGTACAAAAGCAAAAAATCTATATAAATAAAATTTTAAAAATTAAAAAAAAATGTTCCTCCCCACCTTCTTTTTTTCCACTTAAGACTCCAAAACCAGGAGTCAGCGCTGTGGCATAGGTTAAGCTTCTGCCTACAGTGCTGGCATCTGATATGGGCACCAGTTCATGTCCCAGCTGTTCCTCTTCTGATTCAGCTCAGTGCTATGGCCTGGGAAAGCAGTGGAGGATGGCCCAAGTTCTGGGGCCCCTGCACCCATGTGGGAGACCCAGAAGAACCTCCTGGCTCCAGGTTTCTCATATGCTCAACTCTGGCCTTTGGGTCCATTTGGGGAGTGAAACAGCAAATGGAAAGCCTTTCTCACTGTCTCTCCGCCTCTCTGTCTGTAACTCTACCTCTCAAATAAATAAATAAAATCTTCAAAAAGAAAAAGACTTCAGTATCTATCAAAATTTCAGGAGTACTACCATTAGCTATTTTGAATTCTACTCTATCAGTTACAGCTGAGGTATTCCTAATAAACACAGATAGGTTCTAATATCCTCTCTTTTTACAAAACAAGATCCTAAAACTCATAGAAAGTTCAGTTGTTCAGAATCACACAGACAGGAATTGTGGAGCTAAGCTGGACATACAGGCTGACTCCAGAGCCCATGTCTTTAACCACTGAACCGTAATACAGCGTTCACAGATTGTTATCCCAGCTGTATTAGCCAGAGTTGTTCAAAAAAACAGAACCAAAAGGACTTGAAGAGACAGAGAGAGTCACAAATGAAGGTATTGACTCACATGATTGTGGAGGTATATATAGCAAGATCAAAATCTGTCTGGCAAGGCTGGAAGGCTGGAGACTTGGGAAAGAGTTGCAGTTGGAGTCTGAAGGCAGCTTGCCGGCAGAAATCCTTCTTGGGCACGAGAGGTCAGTCCTTGTTCTATCAAAGGCTTCGAATGATTGGATGAGATGATTAGACCTACCTAACAGGACATACTTGTTTGACTCAAAGCCCACTGATTAAATGGTAATGTTATTATTAATAGAAAAAAAAGGCACGCTCACTGAAATACCTAGAATAATGTTTGGACACATTTCCGTGTGCCATGGCCCAACCAAGGTGAAACAGAAAATTAACTTTCACAAGGATTCATGGAAACAATGCTTTTGCCTCCTTGTATGGTACATGGCAGGTTCAACCATCTAAGAATAGCTCAGTAATAGACCGAATCTTTTAAGGATTAGCAGCTAACTAACTTATCCTTTCCGACACACAGTCATTCTCCAAGGAGTTTTATAAACCCCTACAGTTTGGCCTAGAAACTCATCAAAGGCTACTTTGGCTACAGCTGCTTCTGCTTAGAGACTTCCCAGGTGCTTCCAGGAAAGCTCTTGTCAATACAGGTCATGCTAAAAAGGCTTGGACATCACATTTAGGGAGGCCTGAGAGGCATGGGTGGTAAGTGGGATCTCTGTCCCCTGGTTTTCTGTCTTAAAATAATGAAGCCACGCTAAAAAAAAAAAAAATGAACCTCACATAAAGCTGGACTTTGTAGAGGGCTTTGTCAGAGACCGCCAGGTCTTCCTGCCTTGCCTTTAACTTCACTGTTCATTTTGTGGTTTGATTTTTTATTTACCTAGCTACACTTGAGGATACTTCAAAAAGTTCATGGAAAATGGGATTTTTGGGTTCAAAAAATTTAAAATCATACATATAAAAGATCTTCAAAATGTTCCGGGAAAATGCTTATTATGAAACAAATCTGTATGGATTTCAAAAATAATTTGTACCAAAATGGATTTATCTTTTAATTCCATTTTTTCATGAACTTTTGGAAGAACATTTTCATATATTTTTCAGATAATATGTTGGTTTTATTGAAGACAACTGACATTCTTTTAGAATGCAAACCCATTATACTTTTTCTTATTTTTATTCTTCCTTTTAGATTCATTTAGAACTCATTTCTAAGGATTATGGTAAGCATATGTATTGCTACTCTCCCCTTTCAGCTTTTTCAATTTTTCTTCATAAAATATTTTTCTCCATATATGCCTTGTGTTAATCAGCTTTGCATTACTACAATGAAGTACCAGAGGCAGCTAATTTAGAAAAGGCTTATTTAGCTCACAGTTTCAAAGGCTCGCACTCCTAGTTTGGGCAGTCCTACTGGTGTGGCGTCCAGTGAAGGTGGCAGGTAACAATGATGACAGCATGTGTCAGAGCAGGTAGTTACATCTCAAGCCACAAGCAAAGAGAGTGACAGAAAGAGGACAAAGAGTGGCAGAGAAACTAGGGCTCCATGGCCCACTTCAAAGGAACACCCTCAAAGACCAAGGGCCTACCAACCAGGCCACACCTAGTAAAGGTCCACAGTGCCTCCCAATCCTGCCACCGGAGAACTCAAGCCCTTCCATGGAGAAACGCTGAAGATCCAAACCATAACATGCCCTAGCAGTTCTTAAATTTTCTAAACACACATGCATAAGGGTCTCTCTGCAGATTTTGTCTTCCACAAGCTTGAAATACCTTTTGGGAAGACATGCCAAATTTACTGGGTTGATGACACCCACCTGCTATGATGTAAAGAGTAATGAGATTTTAAATCCATTATCTCTGATACAGAAAGCAACCAAGACAACAACATGCCACAGGAAGAAAGGCATGGCACTAGACGTGACTTAGTTGTGTGGCCTTCTGCAGACCCACTGGTGAAACATGATGGGGTTGCAGGCTTGACCTCTGTAAAGAGCCAAGGCACTGCTAGCCTCCTGACAGACTCCCTGAGTGACAGCAGGTGGCTGAGGGCAAGATTCAAACTTGTGACAACAAATGGACAATGAGTGCTCTTATTTTGATATTGGTCCAAGTTTGTTATTCTGCATATTCAGGGAAGAATCAAGTTGTAGATTCTCCATCCTGAGTCAGGATCTCTAGCTCAACAGTTACCCTTTTGTAAAAGAAGGCTTTAATGCATGTTCAGTGTAGCACAATCCATATTAGGCTCCCTGGACTCAAAAAGTTGGTGTCTAAGGGAAAAGGGAGAACTAATTCCCTGCCAGATCCAGGGTATAGGGAAGACTTGAATTGCTCTCCCTTTCAAGTTCTGAATACTTCACCAGGTTATAGTCCTTAATAAGTGCCATTAAATGTCCTAAAATGAAAATCTCATCAATTTACCTCCCTGCTTTAATCCCCCAATGACTTCTAACTGCTCCTTGGATTGATAGCAAAGACAATGATACTAAAAGATGACCTGGTTTGCTGTGTGCCAAGCACAGTCCTAAGTGCTTTACTGACACCTCTCCTTCTCTACTTCATACTCTGCCTGACACCCAACCTGCACTTCTCTAATTTCTTGAAAATGCCAAGGTCAGATCTGATGCAGTGGCATAGCGGGCCACCGTCTGCAACACCGGCATCCCATACAGGTGCCAGTTTAAGACCCGGCTGCTTCACTTCTCATCCAGCTCCCTGCTAATGGCCTGGGAAAGCAGTGGAAGATGGCCCAACTGCTTGGGCCTCTGCACCCATGTGGGAGACCTGGAAAAAGCTCTTTACTCCTGGCTTCGGATGGGCCCAGCCATTTGAGGAGTGAACCAGCAGATGGAAGACTTCTTTTTCTCTGCCTCTCCTTCTCTGTAACTTCGCCTTTCAAATAAATAAAGAAATCTAAAAAAAGATGAAGAAAGAAATGCCAGTGTCTCCCGCCAGCCGCAGGCCTTTCCAATTCTACCCCCAGACAACTCTTCTCCTACTTGTTCTCCAGGTAACAATTTAAGTATCATGTCTGGAGGGAGATATCCCTAACATTCACCTTCTAAATTACTAGACACACACACACAAACACATTATGTGATTCCAGGGTTCCCTGGCTTCCTGCTTAATAACACTTTTCCCATGTACAATATTCTGTTCAATGTCCATCTTCCCCCCTGGATTATGAGCAGAACAGCATTCCTTTTGTTTGCCAAAATAGCCCACAGTACATCACCCATTGCTTTGTACACAGTAATGCTTGTGGGATGAATACATAAAAATAATCCCACATGATTTAGGACAAAATGACATAATCTCTGACATCGTCTCTGTCGCTCCCCCTCTTCGCGGAGGAACGACACAGGACCCTGCGCTGTTCTTTTGTCTGCTTGGCCCTCCCCAGGTTTACTGCTGGTCCTTCCCGGGTTGGCTGCCGATCCTTCCACCTCCGTGGAAGGGCGGCTCCCCCTGCCACTTTCCCCAGTTCCGCAGGGGAGTGGCACACCGCCGGCCAGCTCTCTCGGGGGCTGCTCAGATGTTATCCGGATGTTCCCCTTAGATGTTCCTGGTGCATGTTGTCTCTCTCCTCCTTTATAGTCCTCTTCCACCAATCCCAACTCTGCTACCCACATGCCGAGTACACTGCTCTCCTCCAATCAGGAGCAGGATCACTCCTGCAGGTTATTGGTCGAACTGGAGGCAGCTGTGTAGAAGTTGTTTCCTCCTCTCCCAGCGCCATATTGTGGGAGAGCAGATGCACAGAATAAGTCTTAATTCCAGTAACTTGGTCTAGTCCGAGTTGCTCCCCACAGTCTCGGTTCCCCCAAATTTGGGGGGCCTTTCACAGATTTCCCTCAAGGGTAAGTTTCTTTGCCCATGGTGCTACCTGTTACAGTAGCACTCCCTAAATGCACAAACTACTTGGCCTCAGGCAACAACACCTTCCCATATCATGGGACTGGATCCTCATGGCCTTGGCATCACTCTGCTCAGTGACCATAGAGGATAAGACCTCTCATGTGTCTACAAGGTCTTCAAACCTAATTTATCAAAAGCCCTCGTAGGGTTGAATGGTAACATGTTAGGCACATCCTAGTGTAATACTACCAATGCATTATCCCTAGGGAAGAAATGTTGATTTAAGACAAACCTATTGTGTACCAATATTATTAATGATGATAACTAATGATGCTTATGACAATGATGGTAACAACATCACAATTCTTTCTTGAGCACCAGCTCATAATAACTCAATGAGTTTATTATCCTTATTTTACAGAGAAGGAAAATCAGTCCCAGAACCTGCCAGTGTTCACTCAGTAAATAAGGACAGAGGGGACAATTTTTATCAGCTAGATCAGTGTGGCTCTAAATGTGGTTGGAGATCCACAGACATGAGAATTACCCGGTGTTACTTAAAACATAGACTTCTGATACATACCCCCATAGAGACTAGAATTAGAATCTCTGGGTGGAGTCCATTAAGCTCCTCTTTAATGCACCTTAAAATTTGGGAAACATCAAACTAAACTACAGTCTTTCTGTAAGCTGTTGCAAATCCACCGCCTCAGCTCGTTGAGCTACTATTTGTCGGCTTACTACATCTTTCAAAATGAATTCTAGACCCAGTATAGCCCCTCATTTTAGCAGCCTCAGATCCCATCTGCATCCTTACATGATCTGATAAAGAACTGAGAAGAGGGACAGATGTTTGACCTAGACATTAAAATGCCAGTTAAGGGACAGGTATTGACACAGCAGATGTCACTTTGGACACGTGAATTCCATAGTGGAGTACTTGGATTTGAGTCCTGGCACCACTTTCAGTTCCAGCTTCCTTTAATGCACATTCTTGGAGGCAGAGGACATGGCTCAAGTAGCCAGGATCCCATGTAGACACCCATGTGAAGACCTGGACTAAGTTTCTCGTACTCAGCCTCAGACCAGCTCAGGCCCAACTGCTGCAGTCATCTGGAGTAGGAACCAGTGGATGGGAGCTCCCTGTCTGTTTCTGTCTCCATCTCCATCTGCCTCTAAATAAATAAGTAAAGCTTGAAAAAAAAAAAAGAACTGAGAATAAGAAATAAGCTGAAGTGTTTTCATACACATGCATGACTACATATTCATAGCTAGTATCTTTTCAACTTTCTACTGTAAAATAACTTGAGATTCACAGGAAGTTGAAATGAAATGTCTAAGAAGGTACAGTGTCCCTTTCCCCCAGCCTCCCCCAGCGTTAGTGTTTACAGAACTATAGTACAATATCAAAACCGAGAAGTTGACAATGGTGTAATTCAGACTTTTTCAGACACCCGCCCTCAGTTATGTGTGTGTACAGGTCTGCACAGTTTTGTAATGTGTAGCTTGTGTGACTACTGCTAAAATCAAGATATAGAACTAAACCATCCCTGCAGAGCCCCTTTATGCTACTACTTTTAGCCACAGCCTTTCCTGTCCCCAACCTCCTTCAGTAATCTATTCTTCATCTTTTTAATCTTGTTATCTTAAGAGCATTATATACTGAAATCATTCAGGATGTGGCATTTTGTGGTTGTCTTTTTCACTCAACATAATTCCCTTGAGATTCACCAAAGAAAATTGAGTTGTTATGCAGACCAATAGCTGATTCATTTTTATATCTTAGCAGTCTTCCATAGCATAGGTGAACCTAAGTTTGTTTTAAAAATCACCCACTAAAAGATATTTGGGTATTTTTCAGTTTGGAGCTATTAAAAATAAATCTGCTATGAACGTTTGCGTAAATTTTTCTGTGGGAAACTAAGTTTAATTTCTCTGGGATAAATGCTCGTAAGTATAATTGCTGAATCATCTACATCCATTTTTAGCTTTCAAGGAAAATGCCAAACTATTTTAGAGTAATTTTCCTTTTTGCATTTCTAACAGAATTATGTGTAACCCATCTTCCCTTCATTCCTTCCATCATTTGGTATTATCACCATTGTGACATCTGTGAACAAAGTTTATTTCTTCCTTTTAATTATAGGGTCATTAATTTCTTTTTCTTGCCTTATTTCACTGAGTAGTACAAGGAGTTCTGTGTTCAAATAACCCACATGAAAGTAGGAAAAGAGAAAAAGGAAAAACACAGAAAATAAAAATGGCAGACTGAAACCCCAACATACCAATAATTATTTTAACTATAAGTGGTCTAGACACACCAATTAAAAGATGAATATTGCCAGATGAATAAAAAAAATGTTGTGACCCAATTATGCTGTCCACAGAAAGCCACTTCAAACAGAATGACAGAGGAAGGTTGGAAATGAAAGTATAGAAAAAATATAGACCTTGAAAACGTAATTTTTAAGGGCAGGAATGACAATGTCAACATAAAACAAAATAGAAAATAAAATGTTTGACTGTTTTTAAAGATGCCACCTGCCTTCTTTCAGGCCAGCTCTCCTCCCAGGCCAGCTAGGTAATAGAAGTCAAGAGGGTGCCCTCCCTAAGGAGATTGCCACCTCCCTTATGATGCACCCCATGTGAAGAGAAAGATAGGTCCGGGCCTCCTAACTTGCAAGACTTTAAAGTCCACCTGATTATTAGCAAGCCCCTTCTGTCGGTTTCTATTTGCCTCTCAATTGGAAAACTTGCTCGTGGTTTAGACTGTATCTTTTGTAGGTTTTCTAATAATGACTCTGTCCTTCGTTTTAGACCCTGAGTTTAATCTGCTTGCTAGATTCGTTTTCTCTAGACTTGAAACAGTGAAATTCTAGGTGGCCATGCACATGAAACCTCAGGTGGAAGCACTTTCTGCAAGCTGGCACTGCTGTCCCCTTGAGAAGCCACCTCCTGCTGAGAAGCCACCTCCTGCTGGAACCCTGTCTCAGAGCTGTTCCCAGTAATGCCACCCGCGGTGGAGATCACTGCCCAGCTCCCCTAACAGAGGGTAGGGTCTATTCATCCTGGGAAGGGGAAATGTGATGAGTCAGATGGGTTGAGAGGCACTCAGTGGAAACTGGGGTGCATTTATCTAGGATTCTCCATTTCACCATGAGAACAGCAAGGGAGTGGTGGTGATTCCATACTCCTGAGCTCACAGTTTACTGTGAAAACAAGCTACCTATCCCACCCTTCTGGATGGCTTTGTTGTTTTATCATGAGCAAGCCAGACAGGATAAAGGATTGCAAAGCAAGTCTTGTGATGGGTTTTGTCCCTGCCTTGTAACTGAATATCAATATGATTGTCCATCTTTTTTTCCAAAATTGTGCTAAAAAACCCCACTACCACTGACTAGGCACTTTGGGTTTTTCCTCTCTTGGAAGGCCCGCTCCATGCCACTCTGGCTGGAGGTCTCTGACTCTAACAAATCTTGCTAGAAAGAAAGAAAGAAAGAGAGAGAGAAAGAAAGAGAGAAGGAAGGAAGGAAGGAAGGAAGGAAGGAAGGAAGGAAGGAAGGAAGGAAGGAAGGAAGGAAAGAAGAAAGAAAGAAAGAAAGAAAGAAAGAAAGAAAGAAAGAAAGAAAGAAAGAAAGAAAGAAAGAAAGAAAGAGGAAGGAAGGAAGGAAGGAAGGAAGGAAGGAAGGAAGGAAGGAAGGAAGGAAGAAAGGAAGAAAGGAAGGAAGGAAGGAAGGAAGGAAGGAAGGAAGGAGGAAGGAAGGAAAGAAAGAAAGAAAGAAAATGTTTTATATAGAAAACTGATTTTAAAGAAAGCCACACATCTTTCCTCCCTCACCCCCCAAAAAAGTAAGCTTGGAGCACAGAACATTAGAAGAGACAGAAAGGGATAGTACAAAATAATTAAAGAGGCAATCCACTAAGAAGACATAGCAAGATTAGTTGTGGAAAGGCCAAACGACAGAGATGCAAAAACTGTGAAGCCAAACTAAGAGCAGTAACAGGAGAAACAGGCAAATCAATAGCTGTAGTTGGAGACCTATATACTCTAAACTCAACAATTATTAGAAATATTAGATAATCAGCAAGGACACAGAATTCAGCATGATCAACCAACAGCATCTAATTACCATTTGCAGAACACTCCACCCAACAATAGAACATACAGTATTTTCAAGTATCGAAGGAACAATCAACAGGATAAACATATCCCAGGTCATCAATAAACTTAAATAAATTTAAAAGAACTGAAATCATACATAGTATGTTCTCTATCATAAGGGAATTAAACTAGAAATCAGTAACAGAAAGACAACAGGAAAGTTTTTAAACATGGAGAAAATAAAGATCTTCTGAAATCTCCCCTAAGGCACATCTTCTCTCACATCATCACAAGAGATTGTTTTTAATATAAAACTGTCCTATTAATCATTTGGCGATGTAGTTATCTTGCAAGAGCTGAGGGAAATAAGTAAAATGAGTAAAAGCTTAGAAACAGAATATCACATCCCTGACCAAAAAAATCTTTTCTACCCTTTCATTCTATGGAAAATGGAAGACACTGATGAAACCCCAAAGCTGGAAGCCTCTCCCTGAGCTATATGCCTACTGGCTCACAGGTAATTGAAGATTTTCAACCTATTCAGCTGAAATTTTAGGCATCAAGGGTAAATCTCTCTTCTTAAGCTGCCCACTTTTTCCTGATGACGTACAACCTTAAAGTACATTAGCAAGGAAGAAGTGAGTTCCCTGAGCAGTGCTGTACTGATAGGTAATCAGGTGCCATTTCAGTAGAAAATTGCCTTCTACCCAACAATCCATGAATCCAGCCGAAATGGCTCACACTTGCCCCTTAAGGAAAGATCTGTTCCACTCCAAGAAAAGGACTTCCAAGTGACTTTAATCAAAACACTAATGAGCAGAGAGAGAGAGTGAGATAGTACAATGCCTTTTTCACCAGGATCTCAAAGGTGCAGCAGGAAAGCCACTGAAAACAAGTCTGTGGTGTTTACAGAGGTGAGACTAACAAAGGCAGAACAGGTGGGACTTAAATGGTTTCTTTCCCTCCATACTGAAATTGTCTAGAGGCAGTCAAAGCAAATGCATTGCCCTCACAAAACTGAGAGCTCCAACTTCATTTGCAATCACAGATGGTACCTCTAACCTCAGCTTCCTTAAACAGTCTCTGTGTCCCATTGGCTCCTGCATAGAAAACAGCTACTTCAGTCTTAGCTAATTCTTTTTTTGTTTGTTTTGCTGGAAAAATAACTGTTATTCTCCTCTTCAATCCCCTTAAATGTCTTCCCCCAAACCCAGTGACTAAAGTTGAAATTTCTTTTGTGACTTGCAGACAATTGTTTGTAAACTTCCCCTATTTGCTGTATGTCGTCAGAGTCATCTCTCAACCACCTTCCCCTCTATCCTGTTCTCAGCTACAATCAACTTCTGCCAGTTCCTTCACTACATTATGTTCTCTCTTATCCCTAGGCCTCTGCATACCATGTTTTCTCTCCATAACACACTTCTGCCTCTCCACCTGGTTAACTACTACTTATTCTTTAGGTCTCACTTAAATGCCATTTCTTTCTTGGATCTGACTCATGCCAGTTAAGCCCATCTGCATCACCCTGTACCGGCCCTATCGAGTCCTTTATTCACTTGTGATTATTACTTGCTGATAGTTTCTCTTCCTCACAGATTAGAAGTTCCACCTGTGAATGTAGGAACCATGCTTAACTTATTCATCAGTCATCCCAACATTATTACACAGTACCTGATACAAAAAATACACTTCATAAATGCTTTTTGGATGAATGACAAAAGTAACAAAATCAAGAAAGTGCAATTCTCTGGGAATAAAGGTGCTTCTTATATAAACAGAAGCCCCACTCGAAGATAATATCATTAGATTTAACAATCAGGACATGGCCTATGGCCCCAAGCAACCATGGGACACATGAGTATCATCTATAAAGCTATTTCATAATATCAACATTTCCACATTTCAACTTGATATGTTCAATACACATTTGATAAATTAATATATTAACAAATAGCAGGGAAGGATAATTTTTCTCCTCCAAAAACCATTTTCAGCCATCTCATCACTTATTACTTTATCTTTACGATGATTTTTTGTCTTACCATTTTTTATGACTAATAGCAAAATAAGTGAAGCATGAGGTCCAAGAGATCCAAGACTTTCAAACATTAAAACATGACATGATCATGGGCCACAGCTTGTCTTTCTTGATCCTAAGTTTCTTTATAGCCAACTATGTCAAGATAAGCGAGAGGATGCTACAATGCTCTTACAAACCTGAACAAGTCACTTATTATGTCAAAACTAAAATCAGAAATTAATATTCTTCTTTATCTCCTATTTTCATTTGGGAGTCAGAAAAAAGTTTGAATATGAGTGTGAATAGAGAGAAACACATCAAAGATGATTTCATGAAACTGATACTTAAAATTCCATTCTGAATACATAATGTTTTCAGAGGTTCATGTCTTGGATTTCTGTGCCATTCAATATCTTGGTTCTAGTATCTGCCATCTCAGAGATGAGTAAACTTTTCTGTAAAAGGGTCAGATAATAAATGTTTTGGATTGCATTGGTCATGGAGCCTCATTTACAACTTCTCAGCTCCACCAATGTAGCCAGAAGACAGTCATAGAAAGACAATCACAGCCAATAAGTAATGAACAGATGTGGCTGTGTTCCAATAAAACTTTATTTACAAAAACAAGCAGTTGTTACCAATACAGCAAGATATTTCCCATGGGCCAGATATTAGCCCCTTCTTCTAAAGTGATACCAAAGGGTTTTCTGTCACAGATTGCGTTTCAGGAAAAGCAGATGTTGAGATGGAACAGCATGGAAAAGCTTAATCAGGATGTATCCTTGGGGTCAACATTTACAGAAGGGAAAGAAAGAAAGCACGACTGGAAAATCAGACAAAGAAGTGGAGCTGCAAACGCAATAAAAGTCTCATTTAACTCCAAAGGGAGCTCTCCAGTGGGGATGTCTCTGCAGAGTGGCACAGATTGGAGCAGAAGGCTAAAGCTTTATACTCCAAAAAACTGGTTATTGGTTGGGCCCTGCCCCAAGAAAGTAACATGGCCTCAGGCAAGATTAATCTCTTCAAACTGGGCAATTCCTGTCAGAGTGCCAGCAGCACAGTGCTCCCAACGACCACAGGAGTACCCTTCACTGCTCATGGGTGAATTCAGTCAGTCCATCATATCAGCTACCAGACTCTCTCTTGGGATTTAGCTCCTTATGTAAAAAGCTACCTTTTGCTCATTTCAGTGTCTCATCAATACATAATATACTTATCTTAAATATATCTAATATTACTGCAACCAGCTTTAGAAAAATCTTAGCTCATTGTCATATTTCTCAACTTTCTAAAACAACATGAAAAGGAGTAAGATCATTCTGGTTCATTGCTTGCTTGTGTTTCATTCCAAACTCAGAAATCTCTGGTTGACAAGAATTGCCATCTGGCTAGCAAAGGGGCCATGCACAAAGTTTCTTTTACTTAATGCTCACTGAAAAGAGGGCAAGGTTTTGGTGACCGTGTAAATTTGTGCAAGTTCCATCATAACAAGCCTGAATCCCGAATGCTACTTCAGGGACACATAGCATTAAAAAAAAAAAAAAAACCTACAAAAGAAATGGTATTGCAGAAAGCCTTACTTACAATATTAAAAACCTAAGAAATATGCTTTAGGCCTTGGATTTAGTACATTCAGGGATGTCCAAGGGATTATGTCATAAAGAGGATTGAAGTACATTAAGTTGTGAGGCTAGGAAATCTTCTAATTCACAGTTGGGGTTCTACAGGACCTCACAGGTCTACAATATTTTTGGAATTTTAGCTTTGCTAATTGCATACCCTCTGAAGAACCGCATTTAAGCTGACCTTTATGAACAAGCTAGTGTATCCCATTGCAATGACAATGCATTCTTGCATGGTTTCATAGCAACAGCTTGTGGTTGACAGACAACTGAAGGATCTACAGGATAATCTACAGCTCCCAAGAAATGAGTCCAGAAATAAATACAACCGCAGGCCTTTGAGGGTCATTCTTATCACAATAAGGCTAGAGCAGCTGGATTTTCTAGGGGGAGAAAAAAGTCAGAGAGCTGGCTTTGCATAGCACTGGGCCTGAGAGTTCCCGTCTGGGCTTCTTTTTCCAAGCGACAAAATGAGGAAACAGCCCAAAATAAACTGTTAGCTTCCTCTCATTTCCAACATTCTACAACTAAAATGTGAACCTTGTCCATAATGTGCCTTCCATCTGTGTCCACAGAAGAACTAAACCAAAGATAAACCACCACAGGAATGCATGAGCAAAAGCAATTTGTCTTTGGGTTGGCAGAAAGCTACTTCCAGAGAACAATTTGCAGTGTTCTCCATAGTGGTCCCCCAACAGACACAGACTTAGATTTTATTAATGCTTTGGGTCAGACACAACTTCAGAAAAACTATTCTATGCCAATCTAGACTGTGAGATTACACAAAAACAGACCTTGGGGGCTGGCACTATGGCACAGTAGGCCAAGCCTCCACCTGCAGTGCTAGAATCCCATATGGGCACCGGTTCAAGTCCCGGCTGCTCCTTTTCCAATCCAGCTCTCTACTATGGCCTGGGAAAGTAGTACAAGATGGCTCAAGTGCTTGGGCCCCTGCACCCATGTGGGAGACCCAGAGGAAGCTCCTGACTCCTGGCTTCGGATCAGCCCAGCTCCGGCTATTGTGGCCAATTGGAGAGTGAATTAATTGATGGAAGACCTTTCTCTCTATAACTCTACCTCTCAAAAAATAAATAAAATCTTTAAAAAATAAAAAAAAACAGACCTTGAAAAGCACAGATCCTAAATTGTCAAGATGGTTTGCAGTTTTGCCTAGAATTAATAAACAAACCAGGTGCTATAATTTGAATATGATTTACCCCCCCAAACTCATGCAGGAGTTTAATCCCCAAAGTCTTATGTTAATGACATTAAGTAGGTAGAAACTTAATGCATCTTTGATGCTGGGAGGTGGAGCCTTCAGAGAGAGAGTAGATGCTAGATGGCAGTAGGGTGGAGTGGCCAAGACTGAATCCTAGTGACTTTATAGACAGTGGGGAGAGATCACATAGATGTAGATGGACACAAACCCTTCTCCAGGATGAGATGCAGCTAAGGGAGTCCTTGCCTAAGCTTGTGTCATGCTGACTGGAATTTGAATCTCCAGAGCCACGTGTTAAAACAAACCTCTTTTCTTTATAAAGTTGCCCGTTACAGGTATTTCATTACAGCAATGGAAAGCTGAAAACCACAAAGTAAAATCTGTGATCATGGCCAGCGCCCCGGCTCACTTGGCTAATCCTCTGCCTGCCGCACCAGCACCCCGGGTTCTAGTCCCAGTTGGGGTGCCGGATTCTGTCCCAGTTGCTCCTCTTCCAGTCCAGCTCTCTGCTGTGGCCCGGGAAGGCAGTGGATGATGGCCCAAGTCCTTGGGCCCTGCACCCGCATGGGAGACCAGGAGGAAGCACCTGACTCCTGGCTTCAGATCTGCGCAGCATGCTGGCCGTAGCGGCCATTTGTGGGGGGTGAACCAACGGAAGGAAGACCTTTCTCTCTGTCTCTCTCTTTCTCACTGTCTACTCTGCCTGTCAAAAAAAAAATCTGTGATCAGTAAAAAGCATATATTAGGGGCCAGCACTGTGGTGCAGTGTGTAAAGCCGCCACCTGAAGTGCCAGAATCCCATATGGGCTCCAGTTGGAGTCCCAACCACTCCACTTCCAATCCAGTTCTCTGCTACAGCCTGAGAAAGCAGTAGAAGATGCCCCAACCCTTGGGCCCCTGCACCTGCATGGGAGAACTAGAAAAAGCTCCAGTCTCCTGACTTTGGACAGGTCTAGCTCTAGCTGTTGTGGCCACTGGGGAGTGAACCAAATGGAAGACCCCCCCCCCCTCTATCTCTGTCTCTGTCTCTCTGTAACTCTGCATTTCAAATAAATAAATAAATCTTTAAAAAAATATATTAGCATGCATACAAATAGATGCAAAACTATTTAAAATAGGCTGTTAGGCCAGAAAATCTTGAATGGTTCAAGAGAAATAATTGTTTGAAGTTATTTAAGCACAGCACTATACTGGCTAAGAGTCTATTGCTAGTTAATTCTGGCAACACAATACCTCTTCAATCTCCACCAGATTTCTGCTGGAGTGACAAAGAGGGCGAGATAGAGAAAGATCCTCTTACCCAAATGCCAGCAACAGCTGGAGCTGAGCCAGGCCAAAGCTAGCAGCTAGAACCTCCATCTGGGTCTCCAACATGGTAGCAGGAACCCAGATATTTGGGACATCATTTGCTGCCTCCCAGGCACGTGAGCAGGAAGCTGGATAGGAAGGAGAGGCAAGACCGGATCCCAGGCTCTTCAATATGGGATGCAGGTATCCCAAGGTGTAACCACTTGTACTGCAACATCCACCCCAGCTTCCTGCTTCTAAGAGTGTAGCTGGATCTTCCTGTCAGTCTAGAGTTTAATTGAGCATCAATCAATGTGCATTTCTATCTTTGTAGCACTTTCCGTAGTGGTAGCAGAAGAAACAAGCTTTGATAGATTGTATAGATTAGCTCCATTTCTCTATATAAAGGTCCACGAGGGAATCATTTATGATTTGTAATAGTGCTGCTGGGGATAGCCTTAATCATCTCTTCACATTCAAAAATTAAAATTGGCTGTGAAATTAGAAAACGTGTAGGGGCAAAAAAAGAAGGGGGAAATTTTTTTAAAGTATCAGAATAAAGCCAAGATGCACGTTATAGTCATTTGTTTATTTTAATTGAATGGTTTGTATCTTCAGGAAATCTCATTATTCTCCCCAGAGGAGAAGTGGTGAATGAAGGCACCAACCTCATTAACCTTTGAATGCTGAAATCAATAATCTGCAATAAATCTAAGCTAATTTGTTGCCAATAAATCTCACAAAACACTGTGTTTTGTAGCTGGAGACGCTGGAGGATGTGATAAGAGCATCCAAGTTCATTCCAAGATGATATCTGGGGCTTGCCTTGTTGGTTTTTAGGAGTTTCTGAATATGAAACAAGTTACTAATATTTATATAGAAGATGGTTTTCCAGTGAGGTTAATAATCTGTTTTTTAAAACTGAAAATCCTGTGGAAATTTTTCTTTTTACATGATTCTTTCCAATAAATGAAATGAATAAAGGAAAACAGGCACACATCCAACTGATAGCTCCTTCTTAAACACCTGCCCTAAAATTTAGGAATGTGGCCCACATTGCGGAACTACAAAGAGGTCCCCTGAGGCCACAAACAGGGTCTGACTTCAATCACGGAAGCACATAGTAGGAACTCAGAAAACATTGGTTGAAGGAATAATGAAATGATCCTGAAGTTTAAGAGTTAACTTTGTCTGCTAAATGTATACACACATGTGTATGTGTATAAACACACATAGATACACACATATGTGTACACAGATACACATGTCTATGTAAATGTATTTTTATACACACACAAATGTGTGAGCAAAAGAATGGGATACTTTCTAGTTTGTCTTTTTTTTGCTTTTTTATTTTTATTTTATTTAAAGCACACAAATTTCATGTATTTCATATATACATATTTAGAAACATGGTGATTTACCCCACCTTCTCCCTCCCTCCCATGCGCCCACCCTTCCTCCTCCTTCTCTTCTATTCCATTTCTTTTTTCTTTTAAAGATTTATTTATTTATTTGAGAGTTAGAGTTACACAGAGAGAGGAGAGGCATATATATAGAGAGAGGTCTTCCATCCAATGATTCACTTCCCACTTGGCTGCAACAGCCAGAGCTGCACTGATCCGAAGTCAGGAGCCAGGAGCTTCTTCCAGGTCTCCCACGCGGGTGCAGGGGCCCAAGGTCCTGGGCCATCCTCCACTGCTTTCCCAGGCCATAGCAGAGAGCTTGAAAAAGGAAAGAATGGGACAATGAATTAGATATCAGTTTCAGGGAAGGGAAGTGATTGGGAAATAGGGTCCAGGGAACAAACATGGCTACTCATCTGTGTTACAGTGAAAATCCCACAAGAGCATCTGCTTTGTTGTATTCACTGCTAAATACCTACCCCCAGTGCCTAGAACAGGGCCTAAGAAACAGCAGGTGCTCAGCAAGTACTTAAAGGCTGAAGGATGCATGGGTGGGTAGCTGCAGAGATGAGGAAATAGTTGTTGGAAGCAGGAGAAATAAGAGTGAGTGTTTGGTCAAGCTTTTAAGACACCCATGTTCCATTTAGAGTGCCTCAGTTCTGGTCCCGGCTCTAACTCCTGACTCCAACTTCCTACTAATGCAAGCCCTGGGAGGCAACAGGTGATAGCCTAAGTAACTGGCTTCCCATTTTCCACTGGGGGAGATCTGGATTGAGTTCTCAGCTCCCAGCTTCATCCCCAACCCAGCCCTGACGCTTGCAGGCATTTAGGGAGTGAACCAATGGATAGGAGTGTCCATGTTTCTTTCTCTCTCTCTCTCTCTCTCTCTCTCTCTCTCTCTCTCTCTCTCTCTCCCCCCTCCCTCTCCCTCTCCCTCTCCCTCTCCCTCTACCTCAACCTCTAAAATAAGAACTTTTTAAAAAGTAGGAGAAATAAGAGAGTAGTTGTGATTTTTCCACAACTGGTCTTTAAAGCAAAAGGACCATCAATGTGCGCACACAGCAAGGGACTACTTACTCAAATGTCTCTATCCCGTGCACTGGGTGAACCTTTTATCCAGGAGAAGAGTTTTCCATTCTAATGCAGTATGTCAAAACCATAGCATCTAAACAGGAAAATGGAGGCCCCTACCATCCTGTCTTATTTCGTTGATGTTTCCTCTCCTAGGTCAAATGGAACAACTTCATGTTTCTGAAAACTCTACTGAGTCCTCTGACAACCAGACCCCATACTGAAGTGTTCCTGTGAGAAGCCACCTGCTGCTGCTGATTGACTTGCCTTGAAGGAAGGCCTAATTATGCCTCCTAACTCCTGGTAGCCCTGAGTTCAGCAGCAATCATTGAACCAGATGCTGCTTACCCTGCTGGAGTTGCCCCTGGCTCACTAAGTGTTCTGTGAATTAGGCTTTGTTATTTAATGAGCCAAAATCCGTTCCCGTTCCCTAAGTAACAGAAGCAGAAAAGGTAGAAACTGTTGCATCAGCTTTGGGTTTCCACCCAATGGCATACAACTGCTCAGGTGGACCTAGCTAATGAAGAACTTGCAAAATAATATTTCTCAGCAGTATCATCCCCAGGCTACCTGCATCAGTACCACCTGGATGAACAGGTAACAATATAGATTCCCAGACCCTTCTGCCAGAGATTCCTGTAAGAGATCCGAGATAGGGCCAGGGAAACTGCATCAACAAGCACCCTAGAAAAATCACAAGTGCACTGAAGGTAGAGAAACTTTGACTCAAAAATTAATTTACATCCATCTTCCTCAATAAACATTTCACAAACAGCTGGTCTTGACTCATCCTGGAAGGCAGACTATTCTCTGGAGAGCATGGTCAGGACAATGTACTAAATCTTTACATGCTTACTGAGTATCTTTCTCAACAAATGAGTGACAGGCTGACTACAGTAGAAGATAAGGTAGGGCCTTTGGGTTGTGGTTGCCTGAGTTTGGGCTCCAGCTCTGCCACTCTGTAGCTGTGGGACCTTTAGCAAGTTAATTAACCTCTTTGCATCTTAGTTTCCTAATTGTAAAATGGTGATGATAACCACAGCACCTGTCTCACAGGGTTGTTAGGATTAAGTAAGCCAGTACATATGGAGTGTTCAGAATTGAGCCTGGCCCAAGATACATGCCTAACCAATAACTAAAAATGGACGGCTTTTATGACTATGGGCACAGGGTTAAGCTGGGAGAAGACAATCTTGTCCCTGCTCTAATGAAGTTCAAAAATAACAAGAAACAGAGTAACAGTAATCTACAAAGCATTACTAAGATACAAGGGTATCCTCAGAAGGAGAAATAGAATTTGTCATTAGAGTGCATAAAAATGTAGTCCAAAGAAGAACCTGTCACGGTGGGTTCCTGAGACCGGAACTATCTGGTAAAAGTCATTAGGGAATAAGAACTAGGGTCACAGGGTAGGTTGTGGGGAGCAACTGAGACTAGAGTAAGTTACTGGAATTAAGACTTATTCTATGCATCTGCTCTCCCACAATATGGCGCTGAGAGAGAGAGACCAAACAACCTCTACGCAGCTGCCTCATCAGTTTGATAAGCTGCAGGAGCTGATCCTGCTCCTGATTGGAGGAGAGCAGCGTGCTCAGCGTGTGGGCAGCAGAGTTGGGATTGGTGGAAGAGGACTATAAAGGAGGAGAGAGACAACATGCACCAGGAACATCTAAGAGGAACATCTGAAGGAACACCTGAGGAACATCTGAGCAGCCCCCGAGCAGCCCCCGAGAGAGCCGGCCGGCAGTGTGCCGCTCCTCTGCGGAAGCGGGGATAGCGGCGGGGGGTGCCGCCCCTCCACGGAGGTGGAGGGGCCAGCAGCTAACCCGGGACGGCGTCATTCCTCCGCGAGTGAGGGACCGCCAGCAAACCCGGGAAGGGCCAAACAGACAAAAGAACAGCGCAGGGTCCAGTGTTGTTTCTCTGCAAATGGGGGAGCGACAGTAGGTGTTGTGGCACAGTAGGTTAAGTTGCCACTGGGAATGCCCACATTCCATATTGGAGTGCCTGGTATGGATTCTTGCCTCTGCCTTGACTCTAGCTTCCTGCTAATGCACCTGGAAGACAGCATATGATGACTCAAGCACTCAGGTTCCTGCCACCCATTTGGAGACCTGGATGGAGCATCTGGCTCTTGGCTCCTGCCTGGTCCAACTCCAGCTGTGGCAGGCACTTGAGGATTGAGCCAGCAAATGGAAACTCTGTTTGTCACTTCCTCTCTGTCACCTGCCTTTCAGATAAAGAAGATCAGGATCTTCAAATCTCAAGATCCAGACTCTACTCCCCACCTTATCTCTCTAAGTTTGCCTTGGGCAGGCCTTGACCTCTTTGGAACCTCAATTGCCCTATGCATAAGATGAGGGGCTTAGCTGAGAGAATCTCAAAGGCCCCTGCAGCAAGGCAGAGAACAGGGAGGCTCTACAGGGCCTCTTGCACCAGAGTCCATGCTGCAAGAGGCAGAGGCTCCATCCTGGGAGGGGAGGCAGCAAGGGAACAGGTTAAAGAAGAGGGGAGCTGCCTGGGCTCAAAAGAATCTTCGTCTTCCCAGAATTCCCTTTAGCTTGAACTTGCAGACATATTTCACCATTGTTGAAAGCATTTTCCTCCAAAGTTTTATTTTTCTAAGAAGGATAAGTGGGATGGAAACACACAAACTACATGGCGTGTTGGGGCAATGATGTTAGGCTAGAATCTGGGTCTCTAGAAAGAGAAATGCACATTTTTCAAGTTGGGACACAAAGAGGAAAGGAAAGCATAAAAGATCCAAAGAGGTGGAGTGGAAAAATTGAGGCAAATGGAGGCAGTGGCAGGAGACAGAGACTAAGAGGAGCTAAGATGAGGAGATACTAAAAGTCCAGGTGATTTCATCAGAAGGAGGGGTTCACAGTTCAGTAGCTTGCTCCATCCTACTGTCTCTTCCCCATCTCCCTCTGCCTCTCCACTCAGACTCTTGTAACCACACCCCAGAACCTTTCAGTTGCTTCTTCTCTCCTCATGTATTTGTCTGAGTAGCAATGATACATGAATGTCAAGAACGACCAACATCCTTCCAAGGTTAAGATTGGAAACTGCCTTTATGTAAGTGAGAAAAGTTTTAAATTGACCTGTCTGCCCACATGAGCTCTTCTTTCTGTTATAAACATTACCTTCAGCTGGCAAGAGAAAACAAAGAGGAAAAAGATAAAGCATTAAGAATCCATTTCAATTTGAAGATGGAGAGATGCCGGTATGGAAAAGAATTGCTACCTGCACAGGGTCATAGAATCAGAAAGTGGCAGGACTGGTGTGTTGCACAAGTCATCAATCATCTAGTGCTAGTGAGGAACATTCACAAGAACACAGGAAGCATTTTATATTTTAATAAGTTATATACATGGTGCAGTATTATGAGGGTACTTCAAGAAGTCCACAGAAACTGTAATGAAACTATTTTGGAGGAAAACATTTTGAAATCCACATATATGAGGAATCTTAAAAAACTTCATGGAAAATGTACCTTAAGAAAAAGCTGTTTATTTCTTTTTCTTTCTTTTTTTTTTTTTTTTGCATCAAAATAAATTCACCTTTAATTCAGGTTAAGCCCTCCTAGTTTTAATAAAATTAGCATATCACATCCACATTTGGGGGGGACATATTTTTTAGGTATAAATTATTAATCTTTTTAAAAATGTGAATCAATTTAAAGACAACATTAGGTAAATGACACAATCATTGGTACTTGCATAACTGATTGGTCCTGACTACATTTCAAATTATTGAGAGAGACCATGTTTGTAGCCTTTCAGTAAGAAAAAAAAAAATCCAACCAGCTTGCAAACTAACCCAGCATCCTCTGAAAAGTCAACCAACTCACCTTGGGGCACCTCCTTCTCTCTCCAAGCAAGCCAGGGAAATGAGATTTGAGCGTTCAAAGGACTCAGACAAGCATAATATTATATACGCTCTCGACATCCATCTCCTGCATGAAACCTCATTGTTCCTGTGTAACAAAAAGTAAATATTTACCATGAGGCAGGAGAGGTAGCAAATGATCAGCAGCCAGGCCATCAATCACCAGGAGCCATGCTCCCATTCTAATAATCCTCATAAGGGAGGGCAGGCAAGGACGGCAAAGACTGCCCAGGAGATAAGAGTTTGTCAGAGGAACCAAATCGCTCACAGTGGAAGAATATAAGGAGAGGCATTCAAGCATGCAGGTTGCAAAGGTCCCTCAAAATGAGTTTAGGTATAAATTATTAATCTTTTTTAAAATGTGAATCAATTTAAAGACAACATTAGGTAAATGACACAACGTTCAGTCGAAGCAGAAAGGCAGAGCGGTTTGGAGCACAGCCCCTGCAGCTGGACCACTCAGCAGCTGAAGGCGCTTAGATGAGACAATTTCTCTTGGTTGTTTCTGCAACTGTGAGATGGACAGAACCACCAGATCCACTTCGTAGGGTTGCTGTGAGGATTAAATGAGTTAATGCAGGCCTAGTGTTTAGGACAGTGCAGCACAGGAAGTGTTCGATAAATATCTCTTTGGGTATGAGAAGACAGTAGCCTCACAGCTGCAAGAAGATGGCCGAGACAGAGTCCTCAATCTCTGTTAGCTGTGGTGCATGCACAGTCCTGGAACTGAATCAGCTAGTTTAGAAGGTAGGTAAATGTCCTAACGCTCGAGGAACTAGGATTTGAGCTTTAGCAATCTGGCCAGAATCATGGCCTTAACCATCATGCCATGAAACCTCTCTTAAGAGATCATGGGGCTGGAGTTGTGATATAGCAGGTAAAGCCACCACCTGCAGTGCTGGCATCCCATAGAGCCTGCTCTTCCAGTCCTGGCTGCTCCTCTTCCAATCCAGCTCTCTGCTATGGCCTGGGAAAGCAGTGGAAGATGGCTCAAGTCATCAGGCCCCTATTTCTATGCGGGAGACCGAAAGGAAGCTCCTGGATCCTGGCTTCAGATCAGCTCAGCTCCGGCCACTGCAGCCATTTGGGGAGTGAACCAACAGATGGAAGACCTCTTTGTCTATTTTTCTCTCTGCCTCTCTGTAACTCTGCCTTTTAAACAAAATAGATAAACCTTAAAAAAAGAGAGAGAGAGATCATAACACACATGTTCTTGTTTTTTTTTTTTTTCTTTCATCCTTCTTTTCCGGGTAGTTACCTTTCCCTCTTTCCAATACAGAAATTGACTAATTCTCCAAAGGAAAGATAAAATACCTAAATGAAAATAAACATCCCAAACAAGAGACAGAAAACTTATGTTCTAGTCTCAAGTGACTGAAAGAACTGAGAATGATTAAGCCTGGTGAGGGGCTTATTTGTGCAGAGCTTAAATCTTTGTGCACTGAGAACTTACAGAAACCTCAAAAAGTTCATGAAAAATGGAATTAGAATATGTTTATTTTCGTGAAGCAAAATTTTAAATCCATGCATAGTTTTTTCATAAGATGCTTTATACATCAATGTTTTGAAGACCCTTATGTGCATGGATTTCAATTTTTGCACCAAAATTAATTTTAATGTTAACTTATTTTTTCATCTACTTAAAAGGCAGCACAGCAGAGAGAGACAGAGAGAGTGTGCGTGTGTGTGTGTGAGAGAGAGAGAGAGAGAGAGAGAGAAATCTTCCATCTGCTGCTCCACTTCCCAAATACTCACAGCAGCCAGGACCATGCCAAGCCAAAGCCAGTAGTTCAGAATTCCATCTGCATCTTCCAAGTGAGTGGCAGCTACCCAAGCACTTGGGTCATTATCTGCTGCCTTCCAGGATGTATTACTAGGAAGTTGGATTGGAAGAGAATAGCCAAGCTTGAAAAGGCTATCTGATACAGGATACAGGCATTGCAAGTGGTGGCGTAGCCTGCTGTGCCACAATGCCTACCCCCCAAGAAATGTATCTTTTACTTTCATTTTCCATGACCTCTTTGAAGCACCCTCGGGGAGAAGGAAGAAGAGCCTTATTGCACATAGCTCAAAAGAGAGAGATCTATATCCAGTAAATGAGAGATTATCATGAAATTCCAGTCCAGTGTTAAGACTGAATGTCTTATTAGGCTTTTCATTGCTACAACACACCACAAACAAGCTTGGTTTATAAAGAAAAGAGATTTCTGTAGCTCTCAAGTTTTAGATGTTCCTAGTCCAAGATCGAATGGTTTAGCATCTGATGAAAACCTCATGGTAGATCACAATGCTTCCTCTGGCATGTGCAGGAGGAAGGTAGCTGATGGCAAGGTAAAGCAGAGAGATAAGAAGCGCAAAGGTTCAGGATTTCCTGACAACCCTCTCAGAGGTACTGCATGGGAACTACCTTCATCTATTCCAAAGGGCAGCTCCCTCAGGTGACCTAAGATCTCCCACTGGGACCCACCCCAAAAAGTTCCATATCATGTCATATCCCAATACTGCCACCCTGTGGATGAAGCTCCCAACACAGGACCCTTTGTGGGGGATAAACCATTGCACAGAACATCCCAGGAGCGATAAGAGAGGGAAGAGATGTATAATTTGGGACATGCTCAAGCTGACTTGCCCCAAATGGTAGAGTTAGAAACATACCAGGGGACTCCAATTTAATCCCATCAAGGTGGCATATACCAATGCCATCTCACTATTCCAAGTGATCAATTACAGTTCACAATTGATCATAATGAAAGGACTAAGAGTCAAAGGGAGCACATAAACAAGTCTAGTACCTGCTAATACTAACCAATAGAATAAATAAAGGGGAGAGTGATCCAACATGGGAAGCGAGATATTCAGCAGACTCATAGAATGGTGGATGTCCTAAATAGCACTCTGGCCTCAGAATCAGCCCTAAAGGCATTCTGATCTGGCTGAAAAGCCCATGAGAGTATTTCAGGCATGGAAAGCCAAGACACTCTGGCAAAAAAAAAAAAAAAAAAAAAAAAACCCTAAATGAAAGATCTCTGTGAGTGAGATCCCAGTGGAAAGAACAGGTCTTCAAAGAAGGAGGTACCTTTCTCTGAAGGGAGGAGAGAACCTCCACTTTGACTATGACCTTGTCTAAACAAGATAAGAGTTGGAGAACTCAAGGGGCTTCCATAGCCTTGGAAACTCATGACTGGTGCATAGGGAGATTACTGATGCCATAAACAGGAGTGTCAATTGGTAAAGTCAACAACAGGAGTCACTGTGCACTTACTCCTCATGTAGGATCTCTGTCCTTAATGTGCTGTACATTGAGGCTTAATGCTATAACGAGTACTCAAACAGTATATTTCACTTTGTGTTTCTATGGGGGTGCAAACTGTTGAAATCTTTACTTAATGTGTACTAAACTGATCTTCTGTAAAAAAAAAAAAAAAAAAAGAAGAAATTATCAATTCCCAACTTGACTCTCGCTGGGATTAAACATGACAATAGGTCTGATCTGATTTCATCATCATTTAAAAAATCATCTATTATTTTTCACTTTATGTTTCTGTGTGGGAGCAAACTGTTGAAATCTTTACTTAATGTATGCTAAACTGATCTTCTGTATATAAAGAGAATTGAAAATGAATCCTCATGTGAATGGAAGGGGAGAGGGAATGGGAAAGGGGAGGTTGCGGGTGGGAGGGACGTTATGGGGGAGAAGCCATTGTAATCCATAAGCCGTACTTTGGAAATTTATATTCATTAAAAATAAAAGTTAAAAAATAAATAAATAAATCTTAAAAAAAAAAAAAAGAACATCCCAGGAGCTAACACTGAGCAACTACAATGGACTTTTGTAGCCTCTCAGAACTCACACATTGAAAACCCAAACTCCCATGTGATGATCTAAGGAGGTGAGACTTTGGGGTACAGATTCAGTGATGAGAGCAGAGCCCTCACGAATAGGAATGACGTCCTTATAAAAGGGACCCCAGAAAGCTCTCTTGCTCTTACCACACAATGCTGCAACAAGAAAGTAGCCACCTACAGCCTAGAAGAAGGCCCTCCCAGAATTCTGCCACGTTGACTCCTGATCTCAGACAATCAGCCTCCAAAACTGTGAAATAAATGTCTGCTGTTTATTACCAATTTATGGTAACTTATTACAGCAGCCCAAATAGATTACAACAGAGATGAAGAACTTTAATTCAAGTCAGACAAATCCTAGCTTCACCTCTTACTATCCTCATGACCAAAAGCAAGTATTACAGCCTCTGAGCGGCTGCAGTTCTAAGAGGAGAGCTTGGTATTACCTTTCTCGCCAGATCCATAACATCTTTAAATAAGATAAAGCATTTTTTAAAAGGTTAGAACAGCTCTTGACTTACAATGATCCTTGCACGTGTGTGGGCTATAAAGCTGGTCTAGATTATGAGAAAATAAAAACAATTTTCTGTGGAAAGATAGCAATTTTTTGATATTCTAGTCCTCTCTAGAGACTTCTGTGATTAAAGTTTTTGTTTTTTTGTTTTGTTTTGTTTTGTTTTTTGGAACACCATCATCCATTCTTTCATTTAGCAAGCAAATGTTCCCTGGGCAATGACCAGAAGTGTCCCTAGGATAGAGCGTGAAGACTTGTGAAACGGTCCACCCATGAGTATCTTCCACTGAAGGAGGCCAGTTAGATGAGATCATCGTCCAGTGAGTCATTCAACCATAATCATAATACATGCTATGAAGGATGATTCCAGAGCTGCCACCAGAGCATTTAACGAAAGGACTGATTCAGACGGAGCAGAGAAAGCGCGGGGCCCTCCAAGTGCGTACATTTTCAGCTGAGTCACCTCCAGGTGATTTGTGGTCAAACAATGGCCTGCACGAGTCCATAGAAGAGAGTTATTAGTCTTACACGACCCAGGAAAGCTTCACATTTCAGCTAGTTTGTGAAAGATGAGGAGCATTTCCGCAACAAGAAAAAAAAAGAAGGATTTTTGTGGTTGGGGATTTTGTATAGACTTGAACAAACTCTCAGAACAGAGACTCACATAATATTACTTTTGTTATGAGTAGCAGCTGTTAATCAAAAATTAAAAATATTCTTTAAGATTTTCACTGTCATGGTATTCATCAATGAATCTTGGAAATAATCCTAATAAATAATTATCTAACACTTGCAGAAAAAATCAAGCTAAATTAATTCTAACAGGACTTTCTACGTAATACCAATAATATATTAAATACTATATGCTTAAGGCTCTGGGATAACATGGGAACAGGAAACACACTACAGTTGCAGTGTGAGCACAACCACATTCTTTAAACCCAACCCTGTGTAAATTCTCCAGGCCTCAAAACAATTCTGCCCATTTACACATTCGTCATTGTCTGTCTCTTTCTGTGTATGTGTGTGCATGCACACAAATGTGCCCCTGTTTTTTATATATATTAAATAAAGCTAATGACTGACTTTCCTGGGCAAATTGATTTATATTCATTGGTGTTTGGAACTCTTTGAAATCACAAACTGCTGTGCCAGTCCAGGTTAAGAACAAGCATGCCACCCTGGTGCCAACTGTGAAATTAAGTGGGAAATTGGGCAATCGCCAGTAGAACTGTATCTCTCATCCTGGGCCCTACAGCCACCTTCTAAGCTAGTGCTCCAAGTCAGGAATATGACCACAATAAAGTTGACAATATCTACTTATTTTTATCTCAATAGATGCCAAGAAAGCATTTGATAAAATACAACACCCGTTCATGATGAAAACTCTGAGCAAACTGGGTATGGAAGGAACATTCCTCAATACAATCAAAGCAATCTATGAAAAACCCACAGCCAACATCCTATTGAATGGGGAAAAGTTGGAAGCATTTCCACTGAGATCTGGTACCAGACAGGGATGTCCACTCTCACCACTGCTATTCAATATAGTTCTGGAGGTTCTAGCCAGAGCTATTAGGCAAGAAAAAGAAATTAAAGGGATACAAATTGGGAAGGAAGAACTCAAACTATCCCTCTTTGCAGATGACATGATTCTTTATTTAGGGGACCCAAAGAACTCTACTAAGAGACTACTGGAACTCATAGAAGAGTTTGGCAAAGCAGCAGGGTATAAAATCAATGCACAAAAATCAACAGCCTTTGTATACACAGACAATGCCATGGCTGAGGAAGAACTTCTAAGATCAATCCCATTCACAATAGCTACAAAAACAATCAAATACCTTGGAATAAACTTAACCAAGGACGTTAAAGATCTCTACGATGAAAATTACAAAACCTTAAAGAAAGAAATAGAAGAGGATACCAAGAAATGGAAAAATCTTCCATGCTCATGGATTGGAAGAATCAATATCATCAAAATGTCCATTCTCCCAAAAGCAATTTATAAATTCAATGCAATACCAATGAAGATACCGAAGACCTTCTTCTCAGATCTGGAAAAATTGGTGCTGAAATTTATATGGAGGCACAAGAGACCTCGAATAGCTAAAGCAATCTTGTACAACAAAAACAAAGCCGGAGGCATCACAATACCAGATTTCAGGACATACTACAGGGCAGTTGTAATCAAAACAGCATGGTACTGGTACAGAAACAGATGGATAGACCAATGGAACAGAATTGAAACACCAGAAATCAACCCAAACATCTACAGCCAACTTATATTTGATCAAGGATCTAAAACTAATTCCTGGAGCAAGGACAGTCTATTCAATAAATGGTGCTGGGAAAACTGGATTTCCACGTGCAGAATCATGAAGCAAGACCCCTACCTTACGCCTTACACAAAAATCCACTCAACGTGGATTAAAGACCTAAATCTACGACCTGACACCATCAAGTTACTAGAGAACATTGGAGAAACCCTTCAAGATATTGGCACAGGCAAAGAGTTTCTGGAAAAGACCCGGGAGGCACAGGCAGTCAAAGCCAAAATTAACTATTGGGATTGCATCAAATTGAGAAGTTTCTGTACTGCAAAACAAACAGTCAGGAGAGTGAAGAGACAACCGACAGAATGGGAAAAAATATTTGCAAACTATGCAACAGACAAAGGGTTAATAACCAGAATCTACAAAGAGATCAAGAAACTCCACAAAAACAAAACCAACAACCCACTTAAGAGATGGGCCAAGGACCTCAATAGACATTTTTCAAAAGAGGAAATCCAAATGGCCAACAGGCACATGAAAAAATGTTCAAGGATATTAGCAATCAGGGAAATGCAAATCAAAACCACAATGAGGTTTCATCTCACCCCGGTTAGAATGGCTCACATTCAGAAATCTACCAACAATAGATGCTGCAGAGGATGTGGGGAAAAAGGGACACTAACCCACTGTTGGTGGGAATGCAAACTGGACAAGCCACTATGGAAGTCAGTCTGGAGATTCCTCAGAAACCTGAAGATAACCCTACCATTCGACCCAGCCATCCCACTCCTTGGAATTTACCCAAAGGAATTTAAATTGGCAAACAAAAAAGCGGTCTGCAGCCTAATGTTTATTGCAGCTCAATTCACAATAGCTAAGGCCTGGAACCAACCTAAATGCCCATCAACGGTAGACTGGATAAAGAAATTATGGGATATGTACTCTTTAGAATACTATACCGCAGTAAGAAACAATGAAATCCGGTCATTTGCAACAAAATGGAGGAATCTGGAACACATCATGCTGAGTGAAATAAGCCAGTCCCAAAGGGACAAATACCATATGTTCTCCCTGATCGGTGACAACTGACTGAACACCAAAAAGGAAACCTCCTGAAGTGAAATGGACACTATGGGAAATGGTGATTTGATCAGCATAGCCCTGACTGATAATGAACAACTTAATACATTATCCCTCTTAGTAGTTTTTTTGTCTGTTCTACTTAATATGACTGGTTTAATTCTGTAATTAATACACAGTTATTCTTAAGTGTTAAAAATTAACTGAAATGTGATCCCTGTTAAACATAAGAGTGGGAATAAGAGAGGGAAGAGATGTATAATTTGGGACATGCTCAAGCTGACTTGCCCCAAATGATAGAGTTAAAAACATACCAGGGGATTCCAATTCAATCCCATCAAGGTGGCATGTACCAATGCCATCTCACTATTCCAAGTGATCAATTTCAGTTCACAATTGATCATAATGAAAGGACTAAGAGTCAAAGGGAGCACATAAACAAGTCTAGTACCTGCTAACACTAACCGATAGAATAAATAAAGGGGAGAGTGATCCAACATGGGAAGTGAGATACTCAGCAGACTCATAGAATGGTGGATGTCCTAAATAGCACTCTGGCCTCAGAATCAGCCCTAAAGGCATTCGGATCTGGCTGAAAAGCCCATGAGAGTATTTCAGGCATGGAAAGCCAAGACACTCTGGCAAAAGATCTCTGTGAGTTAGATCCCAGTGGAAAGAACAGGTCTTCAAAGAAGGAGGTACCTTTCTCTGAAGGGAGGAGAGAACCTCCACTTTGACTATGACCTTGTCTAAACAAGATAAGAATCGGAGAACTCAGAGGGCTTCCATAGCCTTGGAAACTCATGACTAGAGCATAGGGAGACTACTGATGCCATAGACAGGAGTGTCAATTGGTAAAGTCAACAACAGGAGTCACTGTGCACTTACTCCTCATGTAGGATCTCTGTCCTTAATGTGCTGTACATTGAGGCTTAATGCTATAACGAGTACTCAAACAATATATTTCACTTTGTGTTTCTATGGGGGTGCAAACTGTTGAAATCTTTACTTAATGTATACTAAACTGATCCTCTGTAAAAAAAAAAAAAAAAAAAAACGAAATTAGCAATTCCCAACTTGACTCTCACTGGGATTAAACATGACAATAGGTCTGATCTGATTTCATCATCATTTAAAAAAAATCACCTATTATTTTTCACTTTATGTTTCTGTGTGGGAGCAAACTGTTGAAATCCTTACTTAATGTATACTAAGCTGATCTGTATATTAAGATAATTGAAAATGAATCTTGATGTGAATGGAAGGGGAGAGGGAGTGGGAAAGGGGAGGGTAGTGGGTGGGAGGGACGGTATGTGGGGGAAGCCATTGTAATCCATAAATCGTACTTTGGAAATTTATATTCATTAAATAAAAGTTAAAAAAAATTATTTATTTATTTATTTGAAAGTCAGTGTTACACAAAGAGAGAAGGGGGGGGGGCTTCCATCCACTGGTTCACTCCCCTGATGGCCACAACAGACAGAACTGCACTGATCTGAAGCCAGGAGCCTCCTCCAGGTCTCCCACATGGGTGCAGGAGCCCAAGGACTTCAGACATCTTTTACTGCTTTCCCAGGCCATAGCAGAGAGCTGGATTGGAAGTAGAGCAGCCAGGACTTGAACCAGTGCCCAAATGGGATGTTGGCACTGCAGGCGGCGGCTTTACCCACTAAGCCGCAGCGCTGGCCCCCTGACAATATCTACTTATAATTAAAGTCAGTAGTGTGTGCTAGATGTAAACCACACCTAGTAGAAGAAAATGACCAAAGAAAGAAATGGAACCTCACCAGCGTGATGCTTAGGTGGCAGACATCCATCCAACTCACTGATCGGTAAGGGAAAGCACCCATGCCTCCATAACTTCTGTGTGCAAACATGTGAGTGCTTGACAGGCTCAACCTCCAAACTAAGTATATGGTCACCTACACGCTACTATAGTAACACATATCTCTGTGACCTACCTGCTCTATTTCTGAATACCTCTGTGACCTGCAACCTCTTCAGAGAGACTCAGATGTGTGCAGGTGCACATTTATGAATGTTTTAGTTTTACAAATCAGTTCAGCCAGCACTTGCCTAGGCATTGTAGAAGGAAAAACAAGAGCAAACTACAGGAACCACCCATCCTTTGTCCATGGTTCCACTTTTCACAGCTTCAGTTTCCTGGAGTCACTTTTGGCCTTAAAACATTACATGAGAAACTCCAGAATTGAACAACTTGTAAGTTTTAAATAACTTTTATTACAGTGTGAGGGTACTTCAGGAAGTTCCTAGAACAAAATATACAAATAAGTAAATTTTGGTGCAATAATATTTTGAAATCCATGTATAGTTTTCTCATAATACATGTTTTCTCTGCACTTTTGTTTTGGTATAGGATTTTATTGCAACAAAATTTTTTTAAAGATTTATTTATTAATTTGAAAGTCAGAGTTACAGAGAGAAAAGGAGAGGCAGAGAGAGAGAGAGGTCTTCCATCTGCTAGTTTACTAGTTTACTTCCCAAATGGCTGCAACAGCCAGAGCTGGGTTGAGCCAAAACCAGGAGCCAGGATTTTCTTCCAGATCTCCCACATGGGTGCAGGGGCCCATGGACTTGGGCCATCCTCCACTGCTTTCCCAGGCCAGAGAAGAGGGCTGGATCGGAGTGGAGCAGCTGGGACTTAAACTGGTGCCCATATGGGATGCCGGCACTGCAGGCGGCAGCTTTACCCACTACGCCACAGTGCCAGCCCCAACAAATTTTTTAAATGAAAACATTTCTATTTTATTTTCTATTTTTACTCATCTACAGTAAGTTTTAAAATAGTCACAGCTCATTAAAACTATAGTAGCATATCACTGTTAATGATTTTTTGACAAATATTTAAAACAAAGTTTGACAAATCATTATATTTGCATAAAAACTGAAACGGATATCACAGACACTTTTTTCTTTCTTCATTTTTGTTGTCTTTTAATTCTAATGCCCACATATAAGGGAGAATATACAACATTTGTCTTTCTGTGTCTAGCTTATTTCACTCAACATGATGCCTTCCACAAGCAACCCCTTTGATGCAAATCAGAGAATATTATTCTTTTGTATAACTAAATAATATTCCATTGTGTATATAAATATATATTCTATACTATATATATCCATTGTATGTGTATATGTATGCCACATTTTCATTATCCATTCATCTGATGACGGACACCTTGTGGATTCCATATTTTGGCTATTGAACGGTGCTGCTATAAACACAGTGGAACAGGTATCTCTTTGACACAATGTGCACACGTCTTTTGAGTATATACCCCTTAGTGGGATTGCCAGTTCATATGGCAAGTCTATTTCCAGTGCTTTAGAACTCTTCGTAATCTTTTCCACCAATATACATTTCCATCAGCCATGAATGAGTTCCCTTTCTCCACAGCCTTGCCAGAATTTGTTATTCTCTGTCTTTTGGATAGTAACCACTGATAGGGGTGAGGTGACAACTTACTGTGATTTTTCTTTTTAGTTCCCTGATGGTTAGTGATATTGAGCATTTTTTCATATATTTGTTGGCCATGTGTATTTCTTCACTTGAGAACTCTCAACCCAGGTCCTCTGCCTCCTACTTAACCAAATATTTTTTGTTGTTGAGTTTTTGAGTTGCTCATATATTCTGGATTTTCACCCTTTGTTGGATAGATACCTTGCAAATATTTTTTCCCATTTTCTCAGAAATCTCTTCACTCTATTGTTTGTTTCCCTTGCTGTGCAGAAGTTTCTGAGTTTTATATAATCCCGTTTGTTTAGTCTTTTTTTTTTTTTTTGTCTGTACTTTGTGGATGTTTTCCAAGAAGTCATCACCTACACCAATGTCTTGGGAGTGTTACCTCTATATTTTCATCCAGCAGCTTCATCATCTCAGATCTTAAATTGATGTCTTTGATCCATCTTGAGTTGATTTATGTGTATGGTGTGACACGGATCTAATGTCATTCTTCTACATATATACATCCGGTTTTGCCAGCACCATTTATTGAAGAGATTATCCTTTCTCAAAATTATGGTCAGGCACTTTTGTCAAAAATCAGGTGGCTGTACATAGATGGATTAATTTCTGGGCTCTCTGTTTCATTGATATATGTCAGTTTTTATGCCAGTGTAATGTTGTTTTAATTGCTGTAACTTTGTAGTATGCTTTGAAGTCAGTTATAATGTCTCCAGCTTTACTTTTTTTCTTTCAGGATCAATTTAGCTATTCTAGGTCTCTTGTGATTCTATATGAATTTTAGAACTGTTTTTTATAATTCTGTAAAGAATGTCATTGATATTTTGATGCTGACTGCACTGAATCTATAGGATCTTTTAGGTAGTATAGGCATTTTAATGATATTGATTCTTCCAATCCATGAGCAAGGATTATCTTTTCATTTTTTTCTGTGTCCTTCATGATTTTTATCAGTATTTTATAATTTTCATTTTCATTGTAGAGATCTTTCACTTTTTGAATTATTTCTAAATATATGATTTGTGTATGTGGTTATTGTAAATGGGATTTCTCTTTTTGTGAACTCATTATTAGCATATAAAAAATTTCTACTTTTTGTATTTTAATTTTATAACCTGTAACTTCACTGAATTGTTTCATCAGTTCTGACACTTTTTGGTGGGGTGTTTAGGTTTTTCAATGGACAACATCTTGTCATCTGCAAACATGGATATTTTGACTTCCTCTTTTCCAATTTTCATGCCCTTATTTTTTTTTATGACTATTTTTTGAAAGGCAGAGTTAACAGAAAGAGAAGGACAGAGACAGAGACAGAGAGAGCAATCTTCCTACTGCTGTTTCACTATCCAAATGGCTGCAATGGCCAAGGTTGGGCTGGTCCGAAGCCAGGAGCTCCTTCCAGTCCCCGACATGGGAGACCTGGATGGAGTTCCAGGTCTTTGTCCTGGCCCAGCCCCAGTCATTGTTGCCATTTGGGGAATGAACGAGCAGATAGAAGGTCAGCCTGCCTCTCTCTCCCTCTCCCTCTCTCTCTCAATTTCCCTTTCTCTGAAATTTTGCCTTTCAAATAAATACATCTTTTTAAAAAGAGAGAGAGAGAGAAAACTCTGCAGATTTCCACCAAATATCCATGTTCCTCCACCCTCCCACTCCCCCATCCATGTAGTTGCCCAGCCCAGAACTTGGAAGCCTCGTTACACACCTCCACTCCCCTGTGGCCCATATATCATCATTCCAAATCTCTTCCTGTTGCTTCTCAATCCTTTTCTTTCCACCTCTACCACTGCCACCTTAGCTCAGATCATCAATGGTCACTTGATGAGACATTCAAGCTCCAATCCGTTTTCCACACAGAGTCAAAACTCTATTTCTGAAAGTCACATCTCATCATATTCTTCCTTACTCCTGGTTAAGGCCCTTTGCTAGGATCCCACTGTACTAAGGACAATGTAACCCTGTGGCTCACAAGACTCTTCCTTCTCTGTTCCAAACCTCCCTACCCCTTATTTCTCTAGCCACTTTGGGCATCTTTCAGATTCCTAAATATACCAATATCTCTCTCTTACTTCAGGGTCTTTGCATATGCTGCTTCCTCTGTCTAGAAGCTTCTACCTACACCTGGATTACTCCTCTGAAAAATATCTCCTCCAACCTCAGGGACCAGTTAATATTTCTTGAATTCCCATAGTTTCACTCATAATTTTAAATGCTTCTGTGACCTTTTTCCCCTCACCCTCACTGCAGGAGATTGTAAATTGGGAGCTTTGTTTATTGTTTGTTGATGCATTTTTAATACTTAAATTGAAAAGTACTAAAGAAATATTTGCTCATTATGTTAATGAATGAAACATCAAATGAAATTACAAGATTCCACAGCATAAAAAGAAAGAAAAGGCCACCACCCTACTAAAGCCTTGGTAAAACAGATGCTAATATTCCCTCCTATTCCTCAGTATGGTTGTCCCTACCTGGACTCTCATTAATGGTTCTTCCTTCATTTCATTAATTTCTTGTCTCTCTCTTCTGCTTTCCAACTTAGAAACTCTATCATCAAGCCTGAATCTTTCTGGGGAGCTCCTCACTCAGAAAATGACCACAGTTTCATCCAACTCTTCCATATCTTTATCCACCACCCACTGTGCATTAGGGATTTTACTGGATGAATTACAGAGAAAGGCTGAAGTCTTTCACTTTATTACCAGATAATGAAAAGTTCCCAGTCTGTGGACAGATGCTGTATTAGAAAAATGACATCACAGGAGGACATTTTTCACCTTAGATGGAACAGCAAAGTGTTTCCTCTTCAAACACAACACAGCAAACTGGTGTCGCCTACGGGCTGTAGGGAGAACTCTGGGGTCAGACTAGCTCACACTGGACCATGGTGAGGCTGGTTTGGAAGGACTCTAGAGAGATCCATGCTGCTACAAGTCTGACCCATGGACTTGTTCTCATTGACATCAGAGCAAAAATTGTGAGTAAACATCTAGGAACTTTTAGGGCTAGTTAACATGGCTGCAATATTTTCACTGCACTTTATAGAAGTATCAGTCTGAAAAAGAATGGGCATTAAATACACATAAAAAACTAGTACTTTACTACAGATATTTGGGCAGCACTAGAACAGACAAGCTGAGAGACAAATTCATCATGAAGGGCTTCCTTTCAATCATAAGTAGTTTGTGCTCATCAATAAGAATAGTTCTATAAGAACCTGGTTGTGCAAATTCAAGAGAATTCAAATAAAAATATTTATGGCAAAAGAAGAACCTGTTTCTTACACAAACGTAATTATGCAAGGCTGATCTGCTCCTCATCTTACATCATGTAGTAATGCTCACAGTAGTTAATAGTTAGGAAGCTAGCTCCACTCTGGGCCAGGCCATTTAAGTCAGACATATATTATTTAATACTCAGAATTCTTTGAAATAGGTATTATTATAATCTCTACTTTAATCATGGGAAACTTGGAAAAACCAGAGTTTAATTAAGTTGTGCAAGATCACATAGCTAGCAACTGGTGACACCTAGATTGGAGACTCAATTCCAAATCTGCAGTAAATCCTTTAGCCCTAAATCTGTATTATACAGCCTTAATCATTCCATCTATATGACTAGTCTTTATCATTCAAAAGAAACACCAAGGCAACTGCAACGCAAAATAACAGAAAGAACATTGAACTTTGAGTCTACATACCCATACCTGGGTGCCAGCCCCAGATCTGTTACTAAACAATATGATATTGTATATGAAACTTATATTTTCTCATTTATAGAACAGGGACCATCATGCTGGTACCATCTACCTACTTCACAAAGTTTATGAAGGTTGAAATGAAAAAATTAATAGGAAAATTCTCCTGACCCCAGTTTCCTACTAATACAGATCCTGAGAGGCGGTGGAGATAACATAAGTAACTCGGTTCTTACTGTTCACATGGAAGACCTATATTGAGTTTCTGGCTCCTGGGTTTGACCCTGGCCTAGCCCTGGCCATTGAGGGCATTTGGTGGGTGAATTAGCAAATGGGTTTTCTCTTTCTCTCTACCTCCCTCCCTCCTTCCCTCTTTCCCTCCTTCTTTCTTTCTATGCGTGTATGTGTATGCGTATGTGTGTCTGTCTGTCTCCCTACCTCTCAAATCAATAAATATTTTTGAAAAAATAATATGAAAATTATCTAATAACTATAAAAAAGCTGTTGGCTCAATGTAGTCAATTATTAATATCTGAGAAAACTGAGACCTGTCTACCTTCATCTCAGGGCAGATTCAGAATACTTAGATCATTTAACTATCTTCCTGAGAAATATAAAGTAATTGGGACTATTTCAGTTAACAATTCAAGCCAATAACTTTATAAACTCAGGATTATGTCATGATTTTTAATAGTCCTAGAAGACATATTTCCTTCCTTCAAAGAACTTCTCATTTTATCCAAGCAATACTATTTACATACACTGAAAATAAAGCATACAAAAAAAAAAGCAATCTCACAAAGCAATACAAGATCACACAATTAACCCAAGTCTGGATGATATGGGACAAACTCAGGAGAAAAGTCACCAAGAACCAATTAGGAAACACTTCATGAAGGAGGGAAGCCTTGAGCTCAGACAGAATTACACGAGACCTGAATGCCAAGATTGGAAAGCTCTTCGAGATCAGCTCCCACCTTCTGGCTGTGGAGAAAAGGAAGCCTACATGACAGGCAATGACTTGCCAAAGCCCTTACAGCACTGCAGTGAGAAGGGCAGCATTATATGATCATGGTGCTTCCTCCTCATCACCAACTTCCCAAAGGAGCTATGAATGAGGTCTTGATGTGGGAATTTTTAAACAGATTGACAGACCTGTGGCAAGCGTATTTCTGGATGAAGAAAAGGGAGGTAGCTTACTTAGCATGCACATTCTGCTTCTATGACAGAATCCAGCCCTGCCTAAAGAGTTAAAATATGGGGTAATGAATAAGAATGCAAACGTCACACCCCCTACATGCTGAAAACAGTCTCTTGTAGACAAATTGTATGGCATGGGAATCTGTGCAGGCACAAAACATCTACAGGGGCTCCTGACAAAGACTACATCATGGCCATACTCAATTCACAGCTGCTCCAAATAGTGTCCTCCCTCACACACCCACCTCCAACATCCAAATAGCAACTCACTGCAAAAGCACACTTTCAGGACCAGACTCTGAATCTGGACATGATGTCACCATTGCAAAAAAAAAAGGCAGGAGAAGTATGGCTAAAACAAGAGCAGAAAAGCTAGAGACACCCCTAAGACTTGCACTGTCACAGGTCCAGATGTTGCTCCTCAAAGGGTAGTTAAGGCTGCTTCAAGATAGACCTGAGAGAATGGAGGGACAGAAATGGGACCTGCTTTGAGCCCCCAAGGAATTACCTCTGGTTCCATATTGACTTTTCAGTGTTTACACAGTTAGGAATAGGGGAGCAATAGCTATAGGACACCCTTCAGCCAGACTGTGGGTCTTTGCCTATGGAACATCCCTTGTCTCTCTGCCCAGGCCCTTGGCAGGCAAGAGAATGCAGAGAGAATGCATTCACCTCTCCAGGGTTGTCTGATCAAATGAGCAACAGTTCACTGGCATGCCAGAACCCTGGCTTCTCCTGGGGCTTCAATGTATCAGGAGTCTGCCACTTGTACAAATGGCTCCTGTAGACACAGTCAAAAGTGCCTGCCATGCCATGACCCTGCTCTTCACAAAGCAACACATTACTCAATCCAAACATGGCGTGAGAAAGAGAAATCAAAGAACATGATCATTTCTCAGGGCTTTGGGCCACTACAACCAATTCATGCCTACTAATGATTGAGGGTTACTATTCATTCTTCTGCTTCTCAAAGAAAATGCAAACAAAGCCTCAACATGTAGCCAGAGTTTTTATTAAAACCACAGTGTCCCGGGAGCTTAGCTCTGGAAGGATGAGAGGCTTGTCAAATAAGTTCAGAGGGCCCAGGTAACGACATTGCCTCCATCAATTTCATTTCCTTTAGTTGCACAGTGTAATGTCAAATCCCCATGTACCTGCCCCTCCCACCACTACAACCTTAGATCTGGGCTTTGCTTCCAATCCTGGTCAAGACAGCAAATCATGTTTCCTTTCTCTTGTCAACTCCAATCAATTGCTAGTAACTTACTTCAGGGCACTCTGAAATATCTAGTTCCCATAGGAAAGAATGCTATGCTGAGTTAGCAAATGGCTTCCAAAAACTTGGTGTAGGTTACAGGGATAAACTTACACACAGTATATGTCTATCATCCCATGATGTTGCCTTTTCCAAGTCTTTTATGCATGGTCTCATAGCAACATCAGTGCAACAGCAAGCTTTCAGAACAATTGCTTTCAACACAATAAAAATTCAGCCCATAGGTCTGTAAGATTACATACATATCCACTGATTGTCACATAGTAAATGCATAAGTATTTGAATGAGAGTGAATGAGAGAAATGCATGAAAACCACATACAGGTTGGCAATCATGGTCAAAGGCAAAAACCTTACTCTGGTCTTGGAGAGCAGGCTTTCCTAATGAACCACAATTATCTCTTTCCAGTTTCTAGATTCAGAAACACAGAAGCAGAGCTTCCCACTGTCCTCAGTATTGTGGAAGGAGTTGAGTTCCCACCTCCGCCCTCCAACCCATATCCACAAGCACGCAGAAGCCACAACAACATATTCTAGTCTGTGGCTTTGAAAAGCTTTTGAGGTAGGAAACAGGAAGGAACTCAACATCGGAAGATGTCCAAGACATCTTAGCCACAGCTAAATGATGGTGACACACCCAATGCCTTGGGAATGCTCCTTGTCTTAGTACTGACCCCATGGAAGGAATAAAAATTCCAAGTTCACTGAAATTAAGCTGTACTCCCTTTGCCTCCATGCACGGAATAAAGAGTAAACTCACTTACTTTCACTTCCCCCAGCAAATGGAAGCACAAAACACAAAGTAGAATCACTTAAGAAGAAACAGAGAATATTACGTCTCTTACACATACGAGTTGTTAGAGAAACATGCCCACCTCACATATATTTTCATCTGAATTTCACTCACTTTTCCCAACTAATTATTTTCATTATTAACATTCTTGCTTTACGTGGAACATTCATTTCTTTTTATGAGACACAGTATAATATTTCAACACATATCCACAGCATAAACCCAAGCCAATTTTTTTATATAAGTTTTGACTGGCCAAAGATCCACATATTTAGAAAGAGGCAATCCAATCTAAAGTAAGTCTCCCATCCTCAATCTTGTCCCCTTTACATAAATTTATAAAAAGAAAAAAAAATGGTGCTGGTGCTGTGGCTTAGTGGGTAAAGCTGCCACCTGCAGTGCCTGCATTCCATTTGGGCCCAGATTCAAGTCCCAGCTGCTCCATTTCTGAGCCTGGCTCAGAGGAGATGGCCCAGTCCTTGGGCCCCTGCACCCACATGGGAGACCTGGAAGAAGCTCCTGGATCCTGATTTGAACTGGCCCAGATCCAGCCATTGCAGCCATTTGGGGAGTGAACCAGCAGATGGAGGAGCCCTCTTTGTCTGTCTGTCTCTCTCTCTCTCTCTTTCCCTCTGCCTCTCTATAACTCTACCTTTCAAATAAATAAATATATCTTTAAAAAAATTAAAAGAAACAGTTCACAAGACATGAAATTGATGCCCAGATGTGTTGGCTAACTTAACCCATCCATATCACACTAGTAACAATAGTACTAAGATTTGAATGAGTTTTGCTCACTGCATCAAAAGTTGATCCCTGACATCACCTGAGACCCAGGAAGTGCAGTTTCCAGTGAGCCAAACCAGACATAGACACAGTGAGTGGGATTCTGTTCAGACACCAGTTGGTTATACTGTCATGAACTTCAAAACTAGCAACGGTGCTGCTCTACCGCATTTTCAGAATGGGAACTCACTTTGTGATTTCAAGATATTGTTTCTACAACCAAAAATGCAGGTGGTCATCAGCCCAGTAGGCACCCTGACATTCTTCCTGGGAACATTCTATCCTGAACTTCCTGCTGTGGGAAATTGTTAGGACCAGGCTGGGCAACCACCCTTCAGTGCGTATGGAGAAAAACTGCATCAAACTTCTCATGCTGATAAAAAGTTACAAAGAAAGAAAATAATGTGAACTCCTACTGTTCCTGAATTAATTAGAAAATGTATTTTTCTTTCTTAAAAAAGGAAGAGAAGAAAAGTAGAACATCTTGTTCTTTATACTTGCTAAAAAAATTTCCTTTTCATTTAAAAGGTTAAGTAAAACCATTTATGTGCTTTTACATGTTTTCTTCCCCAAAAAAATCACATCACTTCTTCAAACTTAAAAGAGTTTTATGTTTCTAGACTGGTCTAAGCCAATATGACCGACTTCCTGCATTACTATTGTTAATAATTTTTCATTTTCCTATCATTGCTGGAAAGCCATATTCCAAGACTGGTGCTCTGGGCTCTGCAGGATTTGCAGTGCTGTTCTAACGAAGTGACTGGATGGCAGCACTTCTGTCTCATGGTCTTCGTTCACAGGGCATTACACCACCACTGGGAGCTTCAAAATGGAATCTGTGCCTCCAGTACACGCCCTGAGCCCAATTCTAAGAGCACCAGAACTCCAAGGTGTAATTCTTTTAAAGAAGAAATAGCTGCTCATTTTCAAAATTAAGATGAAACCATAGCAACAAAAAATTTTTAATATCTTAAACTTCCAAAATTTTAAGAAAAATTTCATAGTCTGAAATGGACATCCTTTTTTTAAAGGTTTTTATTTATATGACAGTCAGAATTACACAGAGAGAGAAGGAGAGGCAGAGAAAGAGAGAGAGAGAGAGACAGAGAGAGAGGTCTTCCATCCGCTGGTTCACTCCCCAAATGGCCACAACAGCGGGAGCTTTGCCAATCCAAAACCAGGAGCCAGGAGCTTCTTCCAGGTTTCCCACATGGTGCAGGGGCCCAAGGACTTGGGCCATCTTCTACCGCTTTCCCAGGCCATAGCAGAGAGCTGTATTGGAAGTGGAGCAGTCAGGTCCCTAACCAGCATCCATATGGGATGCCAACACTGCAGGCAGTGGCTTTACCTGTTACACCACAACGCCGGCCCCTGAAATGGACATTCTTAAAGCCAACATTTGACTGATTATATAGTGTCATGACTTTAAAAAGTGATGAATCACTTGTATTATGTTAAAAAACATTTTAAAACACCTCTTCCTCCTCCTCTCTGGAGAATCATGTTTCAGAGAGTCAATGAAACTGATGAGAGTGCATGCTGCACAGAGAACCGTGGTATCATCTGAGGACCATTCTGCAAAGCTAAGCCACACTCCCAGGTTTGGGGAAGGGAGGCATCTACAGAATGCTCAGAAACACTCCAGATGCAAGCCTAAACTCGGAGAATTCTCAAAGAAAGCGATGATAGCAGAGTAAGTGGAAGCAAGACAAAATGTCAGTAAAGTTATACAGATGAAAAAAGAAAGGCTATTACAGAGCTAGGGATAGCGGCAGAGGTGGTGGGTCAAAAGTTCACAAGTCAAAGAAGGCTACCGTAGAATGCAGGAGAACAGTACAAAGCAAGTCTTTTTGCTCTAGTAGACAGGAGAGAAAATGAAGAGCTTGACACTCTACACACATTTTAAAGATGGCAAAAGCCACACCACAGATTAGAGAATTATATCTGCTTGTGAAGGAGGTAGTTCAATGCCAAGTCAGTGGGAGACAGAAACCAGTCGGTTGGCTTGGAGAACTGTACTCATGTCCTCTGCATTGGATAATCCATCCTGTACTCTCAACAAAAGTCCTATTCATCTGTCAAGGTTTCTCTCAACTTCTCCCCAATCAAAAAGTCTTCCCAGATCCCCTGAGTCAAATTAACTTCATCACTACTCGGATTGTGTGTTCCCTAGGACTGCTGTCCTCTGCTCTGCATTAAAGCCAATTCTACATCGCTGCTTCTCTTCAAAGTCTCCTTCCAAAGCTGTTTCACAGGCAGCAGTAGCAACCCTTGGGGAAGGTTTAAGGAAAGGCTCACACATACTGGTTTATGTGTGCTGGTTGCAACACTACCAAGGGGGGAAGTGATGAGTAGTGTCCATATCCAAAACTCCTTTGGAAATAAGGCTTTCCCTTCGGGCCACAGCTTCAACCCTGCCCCAGATTACCCTCTCAGTCACCATACTTCCAGATTCCACAAGAACACTGCGTATGTACAATAATAGTAATAATACATCCCTATCTGTCTTCCAGAATGCAATCACCAGTACCGCACCCTAAGATCCCTAATAAGCTCCCGAGAGCTTCAAGGTTTATCCCAGTCCACGTTTTCACAAGCAGTCTCTGAGTTCACTTTTCTCTGGGTGATATGAGAAATAAGCAAGCCTACCTAACTTCTTCAACCAACTTTAAAAAATCCACATCACATTACCATAATACGTTTTGATTTTGTTTTCAAATGATTACTTCTGACAGGCTCCCCATTCTAAACTATGTGTGGCACAAAGTAGCTTTCACCTTCAAGAAGAGCTTTGTTCACACCGTACCTTTCAAAACATAAATCAATAGGCACACTTTAACCTCAAACAAGAGCATGAGAAAAACCAGTTTGCATTTCTAAGAGATATAAAAGAAATCATACGCAACTGTCATGTGGAATTTACAGAGGATATCACACACTTTCTTAATATAATTAGGCCCTACGCTATGGTATCCTGTAGTGTCTGTAGTACTTCCTGTAGTATCCAGGCTCTTTAATGCCATCAGCATAACTTTAAAAGCGAATGGCCTTTTCCTACCATATTAAATGTGTCATACTATTTTTTAACTATAGAAAAAATTTCTAAGTGGGGCATAAAGAAAAGTCACTCACACTCTTACCTCACTGAGACCCTCCTCTTAATAGTTAGGTCCTCTTATTCTTTATTTTATCTAAGATTTTTATAAGCAAGGAAATTTTGGGAATTCTATACAAATTATCTTTTTTCAACTATTACAACAAGTTTGGTTGGCTTGCTTACAAAGGGAATGACCACGTAAATCAGCAATCCCTCATTTAGATATAAACTAAAAGGAAATGAAATTACCTTCTCATAAAGCTCTCTGCACTCTTGGGAACAATGTTAGAGTCCATGAATGGGTGAATAGATAAAGCATCACTGGCATATTATTCTACCCTAAAAAAGGAATGAGTTCTTGCCAATTGCTACAACACATGTAAGATTTAATGATATATTGCAAAGTGGAATAATTCATAACAGTAAAAATATTGCATGATGTCACTTATACATAGAATTTGGAAAAAAATCAAAGCTACAAAAATAGAGAACAAAATTGATGATCAGGCCCAGGAAATAGGTTGAAGAGAAGGATGCAGGGAGACATAGGGCAGAGGATATGAAGTAAAAGATATGCAGAATAATTAAGATGAGACGCCTGGTGTGCAACATGAGAACCAAGATAATAAAATTGTTCTGTCTACAGGATTCATGCTAAACAAGTACATATATAAGAGGTGGACATTGTGGTACAGTGGATTAAACCGCCACTTGGGATACACATATACTGTATTAGCATTTCTGGTTTAAGATCTAACTACTCCACACTTCCCATCTAGTCTCCTAGGAATGGCCTGTGAGGCAGTTCTTGCTGGCCCAAATACCTGGACTCCTGCCACCCCTGGGAAAAATTCTTAGCATTCCTGGCTCCTGCATACATAACATAATTAGCTCTACAGCATAATTAGTTATTAGACAAAAAATTTTATGGAAAAACTTGATATTCAGTATAAATAAAAAAGTTTAATACTTTATAATTCACCTTTCAATTATATTTTGTAATCATCAAAATTAGATTTTTAATGAACTGCAATGGCATGAAAATAATATAATTGTAAATAAGTAACATATAGGACACAAAGGTACTCAACTTCACTTTTATTATTTGTAATGTATTAAACAGGGTGTGTGTGTGTGTAAAAGTATCCAAGAAGGGCCGGCACCGTGGCTCACTTGGTTAATTCTCTGCCTGCGGCACTGGCATACAGGCACCGGGTTCTAGTCCCGGTTGCTCCTCTTCCAGTCTAGCTCTCTGCTATGGCCCGGGAAGGCAGTGGAGGATGGCCCAAGTGCTTGGGACCCTGCACCCACATGGGAGATCAGGAAGAAGCACCTGGCTCCTAGCTTCGGATCGGCATAGCTCCGGCCGTAGCGGCCATTTGGGAGGTGAACCAATGGAAGGAAGACCTTTCTCTCTCTCTCTCACTGTGTAACTCTATCTGTCACAAAAAAAAAAAAAAAAAAAAGAAAAGAAAGAAAGAAAGAAAAGTCTCCAAGAAGAGATCTCAGGTTATCAGATTATTTTTCAGGTTGTGAAATTAATGATTTTTGTACCTTTTTAGATCTTTCTCTGGATTTTTACATTTTCTACATTGAGAGTGGATTTCTCACAAAACCAAAATAGAATAAATGTAAATGCATACATAAACATTTAGATATCATTAATCTAAAATTAGAGGCAGAAAATTAGTCTGAGTTAGATTGTCATGTGAAAGTGAGGACACGTTTTACTTACCCTCTGGGAATAAATTTCATTATTTTTAAGTATATTAATTTTTTTTGACAAACCACTGTCATCACATATAAAACACAGATTGTGAGGGTCATATCTCTTTTAGAAAGCTTTTCACATCTCTCACAATAATATCTACAACCATATATAGAGAAAAACGTCAGACACAAAGATGTAGAAGCCAAAATACTTACCCTCAAGAAATCTCGTGTGACCAGAGAATTCAGTGCACTGAGATACAACTGGAAGGCTTCAGTGGAAAGCCCTGAGATTATGCACCTGGGGGAAAAGAAGAATCCATTCATTCAGGTATTCACTTATTTATTCAACAAATATTTATTAAGCACTTATTAGTTTCAAGCACTGTTGAATTCCTGGTTACACAGAGATTAACAAAACACAAGTAACTCCCATCCTCATGGCACCTAAGTGATTAACAAGTAGACAGTAAACTACACATGGAATCACAACTGAACTCTGTGGAGAAAACAAGGAAAATCCAGTAAATGACACTAATGGAAAGGGAAAGGGTGTGAGAAGAAGAACAAAGTAGATCAAGGGATCAGAGAAGACTTCTCCCAGGAGATGGCAGCTGAGCTGAAACTAACAGTATAAAAACTAACCAGAAAACCAACAGAAAAACCATCAGGCAAGACAGCCCGTGCTGTTCACTGACTGAGTGGTGTAGCTGGAGCCGGGAGGCTGCAAGAGTAGAATGCGCTGCGATTAGAAATGAGGCAGGAACTCAGTTGTGAAGAAACTTGCCTTTTACACACTTCGGTTAGACTGAAATCTGACCCTCATGGTTATTTTTGACATCTTTAAAAGGGAGCTAAGTAAAAAAAAAAAATATTAGAAAAATTTTAAAAAGGGAGTTAAGTAAAGATGAATTTCAAGAGGCATTCTTGGACATATTTGAGGAGCTAAATGCCCCAAGATGCCCCAGTATGTCCGAGCCCTCTTATACACTCCATTGTCCCTACATGTTGTACGGAAGCAACATGGAGTAACAGGAAGGAAGGAAGGAACTTGAAGGTCACATGTGCAGTGTGCACAGAAAGTATTGCTGTTCTGCAAAAGGTAGCAATCAATTGAACCAGAGGATGTGGATTTCTTGCACTAGAAATATGAATTTATTAGTTCTAGTTGGATGTTATTGAATACTATCAAAAATAGTACTTTAGCATCGATTGAGAACTGTAGGGTGCACAATCAGCATAATTAAAATGAGAGAACCTAAGCCATTTCCCCATCTTGCTTCCTTATTATTGTCTAATTGTTCAGAATGTCTGTCTGTTATGGAGACAAAGCAATTAAGCCCAGCAAGTTGCAACAATGGGGATCATAAAGCGGGGGTCTGCTTCATTAGCAACTTGGGTATCACATAGAAAACATTAAAGAAAGAAACGCAATTGTAATTGCAAATAATTGGATAGCACAGTTCACTCAGCTGAGGAAAATACACTCTCTACATTTGGAGGCTTTTTTGAATTTTGTGTGTCTTTTCTAACCTGGGCTCTTCAAATCGAATTCCATAAACATCATGGTATCACAGTTGAGATACCAAGAGGCTCAATGAGTGCCACGTTTTTCAGAGGATGGCACCTGCCCCCAGGGAATCCAAAAGACTTTTGTTTCTTGTTAACTAGCCCAGCAAGAAGAGGCAAAGAGTCAATGTTTCTGTTAAACACTAATCACCAGAATAAAGACTCCCATGTTTCTCCTACCCCATTTCCCACAAATACTGAGTTGTTTCCAAGAGTCCAAAGGCTACTCTTAGAACACATTATTTTTAAACACTGATCATCTCGAATGCATTTACAATGCAAGGGATTACATGACAAGCACAATCGCATGTTTGGGTCTGAGTCTAACCATAGTTTCAAAAGCCCCCTTACCTAAAGCCAAGACAGGAAATGGACTTGCCCCAGAGACGATAAAGCAAAAGAAAGACAAACGGAAAACATAGGTCCCCTGATAACAATACTACAACATAGTGAGGGTTACTGAATATTATATCATCACTATGTGGTACGCATTGTTGAATGCTTTCCATATATCTTTTAATTACATGAGATTTAAGAACTATGAATTGTATATATCAGAAAATGAGTTACACAACTGGCTCCTACTATATACAAAAAGTCATAAATGAACCTAGTTGTATCTGATGGCAAAGCCCATGCTCTTAACTGCTAACTGCTCCCACTTCCCTGGACCAAGTTACAAACACAAAGCAGAGAAGGGCATTTAGTCATTTAATCTAGCAGTTAAGATGCAAAAATCCCATGTTGGAGGACCTGGATTTGATACCAGGCTCTAGCTCCTGATTCCAGCTTACTGCTAATGCTGACCATAGAAGGAGACAGCATTGGCTCAAGTAAATGGGTCCCTGCCATCCATGTGGGAGATCCAGCCCTGACCTGGCCCAGTCCCTACTACCGCAGGTATCTGAGTAGTGAACCAGCACATGTGAGCTCACTGTCTCTCTGTTTATGTGTGTATAAGCGTCTGTCTACCTTTCAAATAAATGTTTAAATAAAAGAAGAATTAATGTGTCCTACTGTTATGGGTGAAACGGTGGTGGGGAGAAAAAAATTACCTCAGTTCTTTGTCTCACATGTTAGAATTCCCAAGCAGCCAAGGCAAAGAGAAATCAAGACGTATTTAAAAGCAAGATGTACTTCAGTCAGAGACCTCTTGGTGGAGTGGCCAGAACAGGGGCAGGCAGGCAGGCACTTCTGATGTTGTCAAGATAACTTTCAGGGAAACCAAGCATTTTGTACCCTCAGTTTCCACTGGAACCAACCTGGCTACCTATTAACCTGTCTGACTCCCCACACTACTATTTCCTATCACCAAACCAGAAACAAAAGAAAACAATGGTAGGTGTAGGGAAATTAGATAATTCCTTAGACCAAGAATTAACAAAACATAGCCCACCAGTTGATTTTAATATACCTCATGAGTTTAAAATCATTTTATATTTTTAAATGGTTAGAAAATATCTGTTAGTTTTATCTACGGTGCGATCTACACCCTGATTTACATCCTATGCCCTGGCTTTCCCCCCACCCCCTATTGCTGAAAGCCAGGTGGTCACATGGCCCAACCCAACCGCTGTTGTCAAGCTCCACCCCCATCCTAATGGAATTCGTTGCTCCTGCTTCCCTGCCCATCCTCCGGCAAAGTTTTAAAAGGGCCTGTTCCTGAACACGTGGCGCTCTTGGCTCTTCTCTCCTGCTCGCTCTCCTCTCTTGGCTCTTTCCTGCGCTCTTGGCTCTTCTCTTCTGCTCTCTTGGTCTGCTCTCCTCTCCTCCTCTCATCTCTCTTCTCTCTTCTCTCTCTCTCTCTAGCCTCCTCGTCTCCTCTCTCTAGCCTCCCATCTCTCTCTCCTCTCTCCTCTTTCTCTCTTACTCTCCTTTTCACTCTTCGCCCCTTCCCTCCAGTCTGCTGGGTTTTCCCCAGGAAACCCTTTCCCTTACTCCGGTGTTCAGTGTGCTTTGTGATGGCTAACAATATCAAGATTATTTAGTGACATATAAAGATTTTATGAAACTCCCAGTTCAGTACTCATAAATAGTTTATGGAACACAGCCATGCTTATTCATTTTTGTGTTATCTATGGTTGCTTTTTTGTTGTTGTTCTTTGCAACCATATAATCTTTATGTAGAAAAACTATAAAGCGTCAGTCTGATCAAGAAAGTAGCTCCAAGCCGGCGCCGTGGCTCAATAGGCTAATCCTCCACCTTGCGGCGCCGGCACACCGGGTTCTAGTCCTGGTCGGGGCGCCGGATTCTGTCCCGGTTGCCCCTCTTCCAGGCCAGCTCTCTGCTATGGCCAGGGAGTGCAGTGGAGGATGGCCCAGGTGCTTGGGCCCTGCACCCCATGGGAGACCAGGAAAAGCACCTGGATCCTGGCTCCTGCCATCGGATCAGCGCGGTGCGCCGGCTGCAGCGGCGGCCATTGGAGGGTGAACCAACGGCAAAGGAAGACCTTTCTCTCTCTGTCTCTCTCTCTCACTGTCCACTCTGCCTGTCAAAAAAAAAAAAAAAAAAAAAAAAAAAAAAAAAAGTAGCTCCACAACAAACCTAATCCTTCTATCAGGAGTAACTTAATTATGGAATCAGTTCACCCAAAAAAAATTGTCTTGCTGTACATTATTCAGTTAAGCTAATTTCAACTATAGCATTCTCACTTCTAAAAAATTCTATCCTGACAATTCAAATCACCAGATCCAACTTACCAGAGCCTTCTGAAGTCAAAGGATAAAACACAAGCACTCTAAGCACAATTACAAGTGAAAATGAATGAGGGCATTTTATCTATAGATCTACAAAACTATACAAATTGCCAACTGTACATATAATCTATTTACATCAAAGCTCCATGAGGTGGTACTGAATAAACACGGAGGCAATGAACTTTCAACAATGGAACAGCAGCACATTCCCACCTTTTAGCCTAGCATCACACTTCCCCTGGGATTTGTATTTGCTTGTTATCTAAAGTCCTCAGAAGTTGGTAACAAAAATAAAGAAAAACTGAAAAGTGATCCCTGTTAAATATAAGAGTGGGAATAAGAGAGGGAGGAGATGTAAATTTGGGACATGCTCAATCGGACTTGCCCCAAATGGTGGAGTTAGAAATGTGCCAGGGGATTCCAATTCAATCCCATCAAGGTGGCATGTACCAATGCCATCTCACTAGTCCAAGTGATCAATTTCAGGTCACAATAGACCATAATGATAGGTCTAAGAGTCAAAGGGATCACATAAACAAAACTAGTGTCTGCCAATACTAACTGATAGAATTAAAACGGGAGAGAACAATCCAACATGGGAAGAGGTATACACAGCAGACTCATAGAATGGCAGATGTCCTAAACAGCATTCTGGCCTCAGAATCAGCCCTTAAGGCATTCGGATATGGCTGAAGAGCCCATGAGAGTATTTCAGGCATGGAAAGCCAAGACACTCTGGGGAAAAAAAAAAAAAAAAAAAAAAAAAGACGACCTAAATAAAAGATCTCTGCGAGTGAGATCCCAGTAGAAAGAACAGGCCATCAAAGAAGGAGGTACCTTTCTCTGAAGGGAAGAGAGAACTTCAACTTTGACTATGACCTTGTCTAAATAAGATCGATGTCTGCGAACTCAAAAGGCCTCCATAGCCTTGGCAACTCATGACTAAAGCCTAGCGAGATTACTGACACCATAAACAAGAGTGTCAATTTGTTAAGTCAACAACAGGAGTCATTGTGCACTTACTCCTCATGTAGGATATCTGTCCTTAATGTGTTGTCCAATGTGAATTAATGCTATAACTAGCACTCAAACAGTATTTTACACTTTATGTTCTGTGTGGGTGCAAACTGTTGAAATCTTTACTTAGTATATACTAAATCGATCTTCTGTATATAAAGTTAATTGAAAATGAATCTTGATGTGAATGGAATGGGAGAGGGAGCGGGAGATGGGATGGTTGTGGGTAGGAGGGAAGTTATGGGGGGAAAGCCATTGTAATCTATAAACTGTACTTTGGAAATTTATATTTACTAAATAAAAGTTAAAAAAAGAAAAAAACCAAAGGGTAACTAAATATTCCCTAAAACCTATTCTAAACCATGCACCTTACTTTGGAAATGTTTAGTCATATATTCCTTTAACTTATACCAATGTCTTCACTAGTATCTGCACTGAACTGCCTATGATTTGCTTTATATGGTTGTTTTGGAACTTTGAAGGCAAAGCTAGGCAGTTTGCAGAGACTGTATGACCTACAAAATATTTACTATCTGGACCTTTACAGAAAAAAATAATGTGCTAACTACTGCCTTTGATCACATTTAGCTCAACTGACAGAAATAAGAATATAAAGAAATAATTATATAATCACTATTCCATTTTTTCTGGAGATGAGAGGGAAAGTAAGGATTATGTGGTCAAGGGAGAGGGAAGACAATGGCTTGCTTCACCTTGATAGCTGAAAATCATTTTATCTACAAAGGTGGTTTATGTCCCTAGAAAAAGGAGAACAGGGAATGTGCCATGCATGATTCTTCATTCTACCAAAGAACTTTAAAAGGAAAATAGCATCCAAAACTGCAGTGTGTCCACCAGGAAGCAACTGTCAGGCTCTACTTTTCACCTACCTGGACCATATACTTGGCCAACAAAGTGATTAGGGGAAGTTGGCAATGGCCTTCCTCTCTTGATACCAAGGAGACATAAAGAAAAACAGTAATAATGCTACACACCGAACTCTATTAGACTTTCCTTGGAAGCACACATAAATTTAATTCACTGTGAATGCGTGGGGGAAAAGTGAATTTGGCTGGACGGGAAAGTGATTTGGGCACCATTGGTCTATGTAATCCCCCAGCTGCTGAAGTCACACACCCTTCACAAAACATAAGGCAACAGAATGACTCACTTACTTGGGAAATGAATTAACCCTTTAGTTCACCAGACTCTTTTAGCTAAAGACTCTGGTCTAGTTTCATTTCTTGTTGCATATTTTAGAATTTTCTTTGGAAATATAATTTGACTTCCCATGTAGATTTCCTATAAGAAAATTGTGGTGGCTACTGACACAGATGTTCTAGCTTATGTAACAGGTATATTTCTCAACATGAATTAGCATTCTGGTTCATATGCCCATTGGTCTCTATTAATTAGTGAAACTATCACTGCTGTTAAAAATCTGAAATTGTTAGGTATGGAGTCAGAAATTGAGCCTTTGTGTGTATGAGAAAGGCCTGAAGACCAGCACCTAATGTGGATGCTCCAGAAGCCCAGCATCTGCACTTCAAAGTCCTGCCTGGATCCTGCTGACCTTCCAGGGGGTCCTGCCCCTTCTACCTGGCCTGATTAACATCCTTCCTCTAAGGCGGGGTGGCGCCAGCCAGGCTTCCCCTGTCCGATAACTTCAATGGGAAAAACTCAGAAAGGAGTTTTTCAGATTTACATCCAACAAGTCCTTTGTTCTGGGTGGAGAAGGAGAGGGGAGAGTAAAGGCTCATGCCTGAATTCTTTCTTGTGTGAAGACAAGGACCCTTTGCTTCTCCGGTAACAGCTTTACTTACCATGCCATGATACCAACCCAGTGATTTTGTTACAGGAGAAGCAAACGGTCCTTGTCTTCGCACAAGAAAGAATTCAGGCGTGAGACAGACAGCAGTGGAAAGCAACACGGCAAGGTTTATTAGGGCAGGGACATCTGTAAGAACGGATGGGCACCTCTCCAGACAGAACCTGAGAGAGAGCCTAGTGCACGGTTAGGCTGGGGTGTTTAAGGGGATGGGACTTGCCTTCCTGCCTTTACTCTCCCCTCTCCTTCACCTCCCGGAACAAAGGACTTGCTGGATGTAAATCTGAAAAACTCCTTTCTGAATTTTTCCCATTGAAGTTATCGGACAGGGGAAGCCTGGCTGGTGTCACCCCACCTTAGAGGAAGGATGTTAATCAGGCCAGGTAGAAGGGGCAGGACCCCCTGGAAGGTCATCAGGCTCCGATCGCTGTAGATGTCAATTCCTTAGGCCTTTGTCACATACACATAAGCTCATTTCTGACTTCCTATCTAACAAAGCCACCACCTGCAATGCCAGCATCCCATATAGACACTCATTTATGTAACACATGCTCCACTTCCAATCCAGATTCCTGCTAATGGCCTGGGGAAATCAGTGGAAGATGGCCCAAGTGTTTGGGTTACTTTAATCCACATGGGAAACCCTGATGAAGCTCCTGGATCCTGGCTTCAGCCTAGCTCAGCCAGGTAGTTGCAGTCACTGGGGTGTGAACCAGCAGCTGAAAGATCTCTGTGTGTGTGTGTGTGTGTTTCTCCCTCTTTCTCTGTACCTCTGTCTTTCAAATTTCTGATCTTTAAAATTAATTTTAATGAATTTTTCAATTTTTATTTTTTAAAAAAATATGAAACCAATGAGACTTTAAGGACAAAATTCCAGATTGCATCAAATTCACCAAAGGCCATATGGCAAGTGTCTTGAAACCAGGTTTCTGGCATTCCCCTGGAGGGAAAAACAACTCTCTAAAATTCTGTGCACACTACAGAAGGAGACATTGAAGCAAATTTAATATATGTAAGTTTAATAATACATGCTGAGAGACAGAGACAGAACTATTCAAATAGTATGGATAATTCCGTGAGCTCTTCCAGTAAATACAACCATTCTCCATAACTCAGAATAGGAGACGTGGAGTTGCTATTCCCTCAGTCAGTCCTATTTCAACCCACACCTAAAAGTCTAAGCATCTTACCATGCTGACTGTAGATCTAGGGCTTAAAGACTCCTGTTCTTCAAGCTAGATGCTACTCAAATACTTGATAGGACACATCAAAAAAAAAAAAAAAAGTGAAAATGTTGGAGGGTCACACAAGCTACACCACACTTTATGAATGATGGTACATCAGTGTGTAATATAATATAATAAAATTTTTTCCAAAGAAAATTTTTACTAGAATGTAATTTTGGTTTTATGTGTTAATTTTAGTTTCTAACTCTCATGTGAGATGTAACTTCACTACAGCTGTCTTAACTTTTGGAAAATTGACAAATCTAAAATTCAAGCAATGAAACAGACCAGATTTCATAAGGGGGTGGGGATTTCATCTTACTTTTCCTAATAAGATCATGATTCCCTTGAGACTGGCACTTCCAATATAGAGTTCCAGAGAACATTGACTGTTAATAGATCTTCCTCAAAACAGGGTTGTGAAATTCGAAAAGTTTGAGCAATGCTGCATATCATATTCTCTTTCTAAAAGTCACAATGTATATTAACATGCTGAGAAAATCTCGCATTAAATAAATTGAATTTTGCTTCAACAAGAAGTTTTGCACATGCAATAGGCAAGAGCTCTCAACTCTTTTTATCTTCCCCATCCCTTCTTCATTTCTTCCCAGATTTAAAAGTACTAATCTTTTTTTAAAAGATTTATTTATTTATTTATTTGAAATTCAGAGTTACACAGAGAGAGGAGAGGCAGAAAGAGAGAGAGTTCTTCCATCCAGTAGTTCACTCCCCAATTGACTGCAATGGCCAGAGCTGGGCCAATCTGAAGCCAAGAGCCAGGAGCTTCTTCCAGGTCTCCTACATGGGTGCAGGGGCCCAAGGAATTGGGCCATCTGCTACTGCTTTCCCCGGCCATAACAGAGAGCTGGATCAGAAGTGGAGCAGCCGGGACTATAACCGGCGCCCATATGGGATGCTGGTGCTTCAGGCCAGGGCATTAACCACAGCACCGGTCCCTAAAAGCACTAATCTGATTACTCAAATTTGCGGCAGAGATTGGGCCCTGATTAGTAAATAGAAGTCAGGGTCACCACATAGGAAAGTCACAGTGAAGGTCCAACCGCGAGCAGCTGAGTTGACTCTGAAGCCTGTTTCCTGGAACAATGTGTCTCAAACATGAACAAGCATACACATCACATGGAGATCTTATTAAAAATGCAGATTTTGACTCAGTTGGTCTGGGATGAGATCCCAGAGTCTACACTTCCTTTTTTTTTTTTTTTTTTTAAGATTTTTTTTTTATTTGAAAGTAGAGTTACAGAGTGAGAGAGGGAGAAAGAAAGGTCTTCCATCCACTGGTTCACTCTCCAAATGGCCACAGTGACTAGGTCTGGGCCAGGCTGAGGCCAGGAGCCTGGAGCTCCTTCCAGGTCTCCCACATGGGTGCAAAGACCTATGATTTAGGCCATCATCCCCTGCCTTTCCAGGCACATTGGAAGAGAGCTGGACCTGAAGTGGAGCAGCCAGGACTCAAACCAGTACCCATATCGGGTGCCAGCATTGCACATTATAGCTTAAACAGCTGTGCCACAGTGCCAGCTCCCAGAGCCTACATTTCTAATAGACTCTTAGTTGATGTTGTTGGTATGCAGACTACATTTTAATAATATATTAGGAACAATCCCAACCATCCTGTTCCCCCTTCTTCAATACATGGCACACAGAACATCTGTGTCTCCAGCAATTGATGGTAAGATTTGAAATCAGGATAGGCCTCAAACCTAATATGACTGTCCTAATCCAGTAGTACAGGAGAGCTCTCATGGGGGATACTATGCCCTTATTCAAGAGGTGACAGTTTTAATTATGATTTTCTTTGCCTCTGGCATGTGAAGCCTCCTAAGTAACACCACAGTGGAAGTAGGCATCAACAAAACAGGATGATGCACTCTTGTATCTCTTAGCCTAATGTCATTCTAACATGATCAGAATTTCAGGAGGGCCCATCACACTTGCTGGCTGCTGAATCACGATTCACACAGGACATCTTTTAGCAGCAGGCTATGGTGTGGAAAGAGAGCTTTGTGAAGTCTGCTTCCTTGTTAGTGGAGCCTATCTTCCAGCTGACAGAGGCTAGGACTGAAGAAACTGCCCTTCTGTTTCCCCAGGCTCTGTCTCTTTACATATGCAAACTCGGATCCATGGCATCAAGAGCTGTAGTGTGGAGTCTGCAGCACCATCTTTTTCTCACTGAGAGACAGGAGAGCATATGCCAGGTCAGCACGTAAGCAACAGGTCGCTAGGATCTTCCACCTACCCGGGGAGCATCTGAGAACAGAACAATCCAAGGGGATTCTCTCTGCCATTGCAGAGAGCAAGAAACTGACTTCCCGAGGCATGGTAACTCAGCTTGAAAAAAAAGCAGGGGGATGGGGCTTTACTAAATTCCCAAATGTTCAAGGAGAGCTGTGCATATTTAGTAAATGAAATTACCCAAACAGACAAACAGAAGGATTTACCCACTCCTGCCTGGCAGCTAGAAATAGTTTCTCTTTGCATTTCTTTCCTTCTTTGCTGTTA